>NW_027526214.1:91332970-91920470 GCF_048455015.1 Haemaphysalis longicornis
CCTAATCAATAAAGAAGACCGAATGGAAATACTTATTTAGAGAGCTGGCTCTATCTTTGCTATCTTACAGAGGCGCGGTCTATGACGGATTTTGAGATTTGGGTAGTTCCAGAACTTCTGAGGAGGCGTTTTAAAAAGTTGAAGAGCATACTAGTAAAATAGTTTGCTTTGGCTATTTTTATTTATGATTTCATGTTATAATAGCTTGAATCAACGTGTTCTGAATTTGCGGCGTAAGTTTTGTCTTCAGAATTTTTCAGAGGTGTTTTACTTTACACTTGTCATAAATGATTTCACGCGTTATCGATGGATGATGTTTTCTTGTTTTCTTTGTTTTAGATGGCGCATAGATAACAACGCAGTGTGTTACGTCAGGTGTGACCGTTGCCCAAAGTAGTTCTATATTTGTGTTTGATCATTCGCCAGTACAAAAGAATAGTTCATGAAAAAGATATCGAGTATGCTGTTGTGTCCGGAATGGGTAAAGTCAATAAATGCAGAGAAGGATTTGAACGGTATTGGAATGTCAAATATAGAAACAGGGCCTTGAATAATCTCGTGGTCGATATGCCTTCACCGATCTTGCGTATGTTTGATTTGGAGGAAAATGATAAAATAAAAGCCCAAAGAGTAGAGGACATTAGAACAGCACCCCCTAGCACCTGGTGGTTGTTTTACAGTTTTAGAGCGGTAACGAAAATATAATATCAATGAGCTCCTCCGACGTAGCCCTGTGGTGCTGCATTGCTTGCGAGTTTTTATCGTGTGAATGAACACCGCCGAGCGAGATTACTGTGGCTCTGAGTACATTGGTACGTAGGCAATCAATGGCATGTCGGAATTATGAAACAGGAATGAAATGCTTGATTTTTTCAATTTCGTGGTCCTTGGTAAGCTGGTAAAGTTTCTTCAGGGTTAGCACCGTTTGTAATTTCTTAAAAAAGGTCGTCTGTTTCCTTGTAATCAAGGAGCATTTTATTTGAATCGTGCCTGAGAGTTCGTTAGCTTTTTTCTGGGTGTTACAAGCATCTGAGGAAGGTCAAAGTTTACGGTAGTCCCATTTGGAGCTGCGTCCCATCCCAAGTGGAGGGCCACTTTTGACGCCTCAGTTGGTTGGCGATCTCTAGCTAATACGGCGTCGTGTCAGCGAAGACTCGGTTTAGTTTCTTTTTAATACATCATTTTTGAAGGCCCGTCAGTGTTCTCTATTTTCGTAGTACTTCAGAGCCTGCGTGTTGTATTTTGGCTTCTTCCGTTATATTTTTGGTTGCTTCTGGGCGTGTGAACGAATATATGATGTCTATGCTACCTTTGTCCGCAAAATCCGTACAGGTTGGTTTTGTTTTTGTGCATTTCTAATCTTTGCGCAAGTGTCAACGTCTCTGAATGTGAGCTGCTTACCATTGGCCCTACTTGGCGCGGTCTTAATGGCGGTTGTTAAAATGAAATGATCACTTCCTACCTTTTTTTGAGTTTTAAGCAAACTGGCAGCCCTGGAGTTTGTTGCGAACGTACGATCTGGTGTTTTATCTACACTAATACTATTCCCTTTTCTTGTAGGGTAAGTAGGAAGGGTCAGCATTTTAAGGACTATCGGTTGGGCCTCTCAGAATACCTGCAGGCCTTTACTGACGTCTTTCCTGCGGTCCCCAGCACAGTTAGGTGCAATAACGCCACCCAACATGCTTACTGCCTGTTTTCGTGCTACGTCTACCGTTTTCAAAAAAAAACGGTGCTAAATTGCTGCTTTTTGTGGAGGCTGCTATACAAGTAAGGCACAAAATGTTACCCTTCCCTCGCTTTTTACCCTAAAAAATTGCCACTAAGACTCTAGCCGATGTCATGATATTTATTACAGTCGCCCTCCCAGGTGTGTTCGGTCTGAGCAGGATAATAAATGTCTTCTTAGATATCTCGTTTATCATTCTATCAATACTTCTAGAGATATTGATGAATAGATGAACAAAATCTGTATGTCAGGATAGTAGTTCTTTAAATAAAATACCTAAAAACTTCTCTCACTGGGTTTAACATTGTGCCGTTGGCTTAAAATGGGAATATCTTTCTCCACTTCTTATCGTACGGCTTAAATACGTAAATATCCTGTAACACGTCATCGCAGCGTTCACTTGCAATATGATATCTGATAACCAAATTGTTCCAGGTAAACATTTACATTGAGCGATGTTAAGGGATGTCATCACATTTAAAGAATGCGCTAAAGTCTTCCGCATACAAGCTCTCGCATTGGGTTAGTGGCAATGGGGTTGTGCTGTTGAGCCCAAGGACGCGGGTTCCATTCCGACCCCGCCACAGCTTTTATGAGGGATGTGAAAAACAAAAACGCCGTGTGTTCAAGATTTCATCACACGTTAAACATCCCCATGTGGCCAAAAATATTTCGGAGCCCACTACTATGGCGTGCCACGTATCCCGTGTGGCGTCAATGCGTTGTACCTTATAATCAATGTATCATAAAGATCTTAGGCACCTTCTGGTTTTATGAGCCTATTTACACAAACACTCATGAACCTATTTTCGAGCCTTGTTGAATATTTCTATGTTAGCTCTAGTTTGTGTGATAAAATGTTTACTTGAGCGAACTGTTTTCACTTAGTAAAATAGGTTTTTAAAAAGTTAGAGAACGCACCCCGTGTACTATATCTGTCGAATTTGTTTAGCAAAATCAATTTATTTGTTTTAGGAACCCTCGATGGAATAAATTTTTTAGGGCAAGAACTGTCCAATTGGAAACAGCTTGTCGTAAAGGTTTGCAAATATTTTATAAAAAAATGTATTGTAAACCTAGCTGTGTTGATTTGTATTTTTAAAAGTTATAATAACATATGGTAATTTCATTGTGTTTGGGAAAGACAGCCGATTGTAAATTATCGACTACCCTAACAAATACCTTAGAAAAAACTTTTCTGACGCAGGATGGCAAGTAATTTATTACATTACTTGTGATGCATTTCATACATGCATTTGATACGTTTCCTGTGGTCTATCTTTATAAATCGGTGTCCCACTAGCAACTTTAGGTTCATAATAAAAATTACGCCCACCTCCCCTCGCGGCCACCCTGGTGTGATGGGAACGCTGTGAGGGGTTCAAGCGCAAGCGGAGAGCAACCGTCGACCGAAAGGCTGCCGGAGAGCGGCACACCGGTTATATGCGGAGCGCGCCCGAAGGAGAGGAGACGTGTTTTTGTGGGTCATCTTTTCTTCTTTAGCGCGATGCGTTGCCATCCGCCCTCTTCGTAGTCCGAGAGTTGTTAATCGAGATGTTGCATTTGTCCATTGCCGTCTTCGACATTGCTGCCGTTGGCCGCTTCAGAGGCATGCCCTTAAGGCGGGGGCTGATACGGATCTTCTGAAGGAGCTCCATGTTTGTATGCTGCCGGTGGTAGCAGCGGTGTGTGGTTCGTTGTCGGTGGTGGCGCGTCCTTGTTCGCTGCAACTAGAGGTGCATCCGTGCCACCTGCTAAAGCTGCGACAGCCTCAGCAGGTGGTGCGCTGCTGGAGGACAGGAGCCGTAACTTAAGGCCTGATGGGCGTCCCGCTGTCTCGTAGGAAAATGTTTGGGGCACTTGCAATGGTCTGGTGTCCCTGATGGGCGCAATCTTGTCATCAGTCGATGCAGCACATAAACACGAAAAAGAAGATACACGACGAGAACGCAAAAAGGCGGTATTTTTGCGCACACTGCAGAAATAAACGGGCCCGTTCACGATGTGACGACGCCACCTTCGTCCGATCGCTGGTGTGTGCGTTCCTTTCGGTGACCTCTCGTCGTTCCGGGCGCACGCTTGTCATGCGAAGACCCAAATAGCCTGGCCAAGATTTAAAATAATAAAATTCCAGCGTTCGCCATATTCGTGTACACAATTGCTCCGAACGAGGAAAACATGCCATAACATGCGCCCCTCGAAGGTGTTGTCCAATGATTATCACTTGCGAAAAATGAAGGCAGCTCCCACCTGTAGTAATAATATTGGTTAAAGACCATCGCGATAGGAAAGGAGCAAACTGGCTGAAGTCGTGGGCGAGAACCTTCGTGCTGTCAGTGTAGGTGGCGCACGACGTTGCTACATTTACCTCTTACGCTTTAATGTGAGCTTGGATCAGTTTTACGGTTTTTTAAAGAAAACAGTATGTTAGAGCAAATTTTAACGGCTATATGAAAATTATTTTGAAAACTAAGAAATATATTAGGTAGGTAGCGCAATTAATATTTCTGTCGCATAGCACGGCAAGACAGACGGCATGGGAACTACTCATGCTTTAATAATGGCTCGCGTTACGTTTCAAATGAGCCACAGTGCAGTTTTAGACCATAGCAACTCTTACAAATTGCCCTGTGTTCGTACATGTCAATATTTCCAGTTATATGTGTTTTTTTTCAAATATCTCATCGCCTTGGTTTTTGTCACAGTGGTGCTAACACCTGAAATAAGTTTCTACATGCAATGACCATTTATGTCGCACAGGTATTGGCCCAAAGAATAATGAAATGCGCACAATGTTCCCACAATGATTTACACCCAATAAAAAGGCCAAGTCATATTTCACAAATCAGTGGTTTTGGACTCTTCTGGATTACACTGACTCCATCTGTTGCAGTGGCCGCTGAGTGTTGCATTCCATGTAACTTGAAAAATGCAACATTCGGCAGGAATAAGAATCGCCTGCGTAATCAAGAAATGTGCTATGCCACTGAATCAACCAATATATCTTGCGTTATTTTTTTGCAGTAAGCAATTTAGGTAAGATAGTGTAGAACCATTAAACTTGTTGAATTTGTCCATGTCAACGTCTCAACCACTAACCCCGTCTAGCGAGGGCAGCTTAGCGGTACTACAAGTAGAAATCTGCGACGTTACGTGAGATATTATAAGCTTAAGAGCAAATACAAAGACCAAAAAAAGGCTTTATGGAGCTGACGAGATGGAATATTTTGTGATACACAGCAGTATATGAGAAGAAGAGGGAGTGGGATTATTTGTTTGTAAAGAATAACCAGGCAACATAAAAGCATTCTTCAATGTTACAAACTAATCGCCGGCATTGTGATCAACATAATAAGACTTGCATTATAAAAATATTACCGGCCTTGGCGACAACCAGGACCTAGATGGATGTTTATTGTATACATTTTGTACGAGGATGATGATGAGGATGGTTGTATAATAATGGAGCAAGGCCAACTTGGGCAAAGAGCGCCAAACAAAAGGTTATTTAAGAGAGGGAAAACCATAAAGAGTAATATAAAACACAAAAACAAATGTAAAATCATAAAAAGACCATGAGCATGGCTGGTGTATAGGGCCAGGGAGTGATCATGAGTGGCATGAAATGAGGTTTAAAAATTTAACTTCTAAATATTTAATGACGCACTTGATAAAAAAAGGGATAGTCAGACAGCACAAATGCTAAGTTGAGAAGGACGTGTAGTACGTATAGATGTGGCAGGTTGTGTAAACTGCTGTGCATTGAATGCGTGTATAAATTACGGATAGGGCTTTTCCGCACCTGCCACACAGTAGTCTTGAAGACCCCGTGAGTAGATACGAGAGCGTTGCATGGGTGTGCCCTATACGTAACCTAGCTAGGGAGACTTCTGTGTGTCTGTTGCGTGTGTCAGTGGTGTATGGTCCCAGCGTGGTTTTATAACGTGTATCTTGCTGTCTGTTCACTCAAGTGTGTGCGCTATCTGTTACAAAGTTGGTGTCTGATGTGTGGCTTCATGTCTGTGTACTGCACTGTTGCTATTTCTTCTGTATTTAAGGGTGTAGCAGCAGTGGCCATATGACCGGAGGTTTCATTTCCAGCAATTCAAGAGTCGCCTGGAACCCAACAGAAACTTAGTTGAAGGTTTGATGCATATTCAGACATGATAGCCTTAAAGTCATGACAGATTACAAAGTTTTTAGAATTCTTTCTGTATGCAAGTGCACGTACAACGCTAAAAGAGTCTGTTTTTACTAGGGATTTTAAGATTTGATGCTGGACTTTGTGATTTATTACCATTTAAATACCATATGCTTCCGCTTGGAATGTACTGCTACGAAGGTTCATTGTTTTATTGACATGAAAGTTCGGCCCATGCGCAGCACAAGCTACAGCAGTTGCAGTCTTGGACGCGTCACTGTAAGACTCTTCACAACAGGTACTTACCGTGCACAAACAAAAAACGCTGCAGAATCGCAATTTTTCGTGACGAGTACTGGTTAAATTGCCGTAAAGAACGGTCACATAAAACAGCGCGGAGATGCCATGGTGAAACGGAATCAATGAGGGGTGTCTTGTTGGTGCCTGGAAAAGAGAATACAAGCTCAGAAGCTTCTTTTCGCACTCTTATAGGATACAGCATGGAGATTGATGGACGATTTAAAAAGAGTGGTTGTAAGGATGCATCAGTAATGGCTATAGAAAAAGGACGATTAGTCATAGACATGATTTTTGAGGCATATAAAACATCCAAGTACACCCTCTGGTGAACTAGAGACCATTTATGGTGTTCTACATACTGACTTTGGACAGGGCCAGCGCGACAAGCACCACATGAAAGGCGCAGCCCTAAATGTAGCACAAGGTCCAGCATTTTTAGTGCCGTTTGTGTTGCGCATTCATATACGAAAGTGCCGTTGTTCAAAGGAGATCCCACTACGACGCTATGAACAAGCAGAACTAGTTGGTTATCTGCCCCGTACGACTGGTGGGAGAGAACTTTACGAATATTTATAGTTTTTATAGATTTTCGCTTAAGATGCTTCAAGTGTGGAAATACCGTTAGTTGGTTATCGAATATTACGCCTAAAAACTTGTGTTTCTTTTTAACAGCAACTGAAACTATATTAAGAGTAATATCTGTGCCAGGATGGATCCCGCGCTTCCTGGAAAAGACAACGCAATAGCGTTTTTCGAGGTTGATTTTAAAAGCGCTCTTCTCTGCCCACCTGGCATGTTTTTTACACCGACGTGGACTTGTCATTTACAGATGGACATATTGCATGATTTAAAAGATACCTGGACGTCGTCTACACACATTGAATAAGAAATTGTAGGTGGCAATGCCTTCCGAAGACAGTTTATCTTAACTATGGACAGAGTGCAGCTTACAACTCCACTGCAGAACGCAGTTTTCTTGCACACCATCCCTTGAGAGTGCGCTACCAACTTTCACGCGAAATGTCTTTCAGACACATAACCACCAAGAGAGCTCACCATGTTGCCTGAGACAACAAAGGACTTAAGATCACTCATGATCCCGTACTGCCAGGCGGTGTCATAGGCCTTCGCACGGTTAAATAACACCGTTGCCCGAAACTGCTTATGAATAAACTCATCCTTTATGTAAGTCTTGAGTGCAACGAGTTGATCATTATAGGATTGCCCTACCCTCAAGCCTACTAGGAAGCCCTCTAGAAGACCATTGTACTCAAGAAAGTATACTAGCCTCCTGTTTATCATCTTCTCGATGATCTTACACATGCATCTTGTCAAAGCAATGGTCCGGTAACTGGTGAGGGAGGAAGGGTCCTTCCCTTTCTTAAGCAAAGCCACTCCAATGGCCTCCCTCCAAGAACGTGGAATGTGCCCCGAAAGCCGCATTTTATGGTATAGGTGTAAAAGTGTTTCAAGGGTGTGTGAATGTAGGTTTGTATCATGGTGTTTCTGATTTTGCCTGCGACTGGAGCAGAAGGCTTCCATGTAGTGAGGACTCCATTCAGCCCATGAATTGAAAAAGGAGATTTGTAGAACGTTTGGGACTTGTTGCTTTGACACAGGGGGTTGTTTTCAGCCGATGTTTTGTGTTTCATAAGGGCGCTTGTGTCCCAAGCATCACAAGCATGAACGGCTAAGCATGAGCTTTCCATCTCTGACCGGGTAATTTCTGCTCGGCCGTTGCTCCATCAGAGTGCAAAGCCCATACGCAAAAGTGGGCCTTGGCCTTGTGCTAAAAGTTCCCTGCTGTAAGCTCAACTGCTGCTCACCTTACAGGTGCTCACCTTTGACCAAAGCATCGCCAAGGCGCCTACAACCGCCCTTCGGCCGCCAGACGTTTCCATCGTCTTGCCGTTCTTTTATTGGTCGGTTGCCGTTCAACCTTTACAACCCACGGCCGTTCAACTTTTACAGACAGCGGCTCTTCATTCTTGCTTGGGGGCCAGCTCTTGAACCAGAGCTGCTTAGTCATGTTTGAACTTTAACCCTGCAACATACTCGTCAGGCCGTTCCACTGCAGGAGACATATTATTGTGGTGCTGCAGCTTTCATCCAGCCCTATATTTGGTATAGTCGAGCTTTTTCTACAGCCAAGTGCAGAGTGTATAACCTCGTGACGCCAATCATTCGTGCATTTAAGGAAAAAATGTAAATTCAGCAACTGACAAATACTGTTGATCACGAAATGTAGTGCAGATTTATTTTCTCAATTGTTGCTCCTACAGTGATGCTGCTTCCATTTGATACAACCGCTACTGTGGCCATGGAAAGAGTTGCAATGAAAACCACAGCTGCCATGCTCAGGATCAACTGCAGCACAAAACAAAAAGAAAAAAAGGACAAGTAACAACTCTGCACAGCTGACACTGTCACCAAACTAAGAAAGGTTGTTCGAGGCACCTACAGATAATTACACTGCTAATGTTCAATGTACCTTGCTTTAAAGGGACCCTACAACACTCTTTAATCAGTGGATGTAAACCTGCTCGATGTTCAGATTACACTGCCAGGAATACCTGAGCCAAATATTACAAGTGCACGTGAAGCGGTGGGTGCCCAAATCACTGTGAAAGACGCAGATAAACTGACCGCATTCTTTTCAATTTTGCTCAAAATGCACCCCTGGTAAGGGGTAAAAAACGTCAATACGCCATGGCTGCCCTATTTGCGGTCGCTAGTTAACTTCGCGGCTTATATGTTGCATTTCCTGTTCGTCGGTGGTGTGTACCAACCTCTTCTAAGCGTGAACCTGTACGTAGAGTTTTGGGGGTTCTCGTGTGTGGAAATCGAGCCTTAACACATTTCTGCAACGAACCTTAGTCGCGCAAGAAAATGGCCTTGTCCGCGCACTGGAAAACGCCGCTGTTCGTCGATCGTTTGGAGCAGCATTTCAGCTTATGTTTGTCTTCACCTGTTTACAAAGTGGCAAGCAGGCTTAATATCCACAAGGCGCGAACACATGTCAGAACACAAGACTGAAATTGCACCTTTCGAAATCTACCATTTGCAAGCCATTATCTTATTTTCAGTACCCATTATCTTTGATTTAGCGTATTTGGTTAATATTTTTTGGTCCTCGTTCATTTTTCTCTGAGTGTACATGTATATAAAGCACACTGTTCGGTGCCTGGGCGCGTGTCCACGACTGACGCTCGGAATATCGGTGATTGGGCGCGGGCGGTGCTAGACCTTGGAAAGACATCAGCCGTTCACCTTTTTAAGACCAAGATCGTGCAGATTCAAAGGCGGACCTGATAACGTACGTTTCGAAAACAACTTTTGAACAACGGCTGCCTATGAAACACGAGTACTTTACAACATGATAAAAGCCATTCATCAAGTGTTCCCCTGCAAGCGGAAACAAAGTGGTCGCCAAGTGGTCTTGCACAAGCTGATCCTCTGTTGTAACCCGCTTTCAAGCAACAAGCGAGTACTCCGCGGAGGGAAACCTGCCGCCTGTGTTTTGATTGAGCATTGCTGGAGCAAGTGCCGTTCATCGCCGGTGGTTGATCCGCCAGATAACTTCTGAGTTACTTTCGCCGAGGGGAAACGGTGTTCACGGTTAACGAGTGGAGGCTGACCAACTTAAAAATATTGGCTGCAGAAAACATGCACAAAAGATGGTGGCCGTATTCAAACCTTTTATCTTATGTTCAACACTGGCCAGTTGGTTACCGATGGCCGAGCATTCCGGAGAAAAACCTGGGGTAGTGTTCGGAACTGGAACGAGTTCGAAGTTTTGTTCAAGTGTGTTAGCCCGGTCTTCGCGTGTATCTCCTGTTGTTCTAACCAGTTGCAGTCTGTGTCGGTTGTCCTTGGTGCTTACGAGATCATGTAGCAGCATCAACGTAGCGAAGACTACGAAGCACCACTCTGGGGCTCACTGCGCGAGGCTCGTCGCGCGAGTGGTCATTGCTCCGGTACCTGTGAGCGTTCGACCAGGCATAGCTGCCGCTGGCCCGTAATGTGAGTAACACACAAATACAGGAAACGAGCTTCACGGTTCAACGACCAATCTTCAGAATGGATATCATAGTTCAAGTAATGAAAAAGAAATAGACTTGCGTAGTCTATAAAGTGAGATGAACGGACAACCGGAGGACAATTATAGTAACAAGGCCGATACTAAGATATGCATCTAGCAGATTGAGAATTCTAATAACAAGATGGATGGAATAAAACAGAAATTTGTTGGCCACCGGTGTAATCAAGAGGCGAGGTATCGGTGCTCTTAGAAGTCACTGGGAAATAAAAACTAGTTAAACCATCTATGTCGTCAATAGTGTTACGTATTCAGTACCCTTTAAACATAGCAGTTTAACTTAACAATAATAGTTTTAAGGAATATGCAAAAAAACTCACAAGCCACAGTTTCGTGATGAATTCCGAATGTGGCCTGAATGCGTACAAGTTTGTAAACATAAAACAGTTGTAATTCTTCTGGAACCTTTGCCCAAACAGCTGTGAGCACTAGTGCACAACGTTCGGGCCACTGGGGTAAGTGTTGAATGTAACCTATTGTAAAACAAATGCTTAATATTTGGTAATCGTTGCTTTTGTGCACAGAAATGTAAGAATTGAACGTGAGTGCTGTGTAAAGTTACACAGCATTCTTATTTTGTACATAATGAGAAGCACATTGTATATCTCTTTTTAAGAAAAACACATTTGCAATACTGCCTACAAGTATAACTAAAGCATGTTACCTATACTGCAGGTTGAAAATGTCCCTACACCTCACTGCATAGTAAGGAAAAATGATATAGTTTATTAGAAGTTCAATGTATATGAATATTATATAAAAGTTCAGTGTTACAAAAGGGAAGGCTGAAATTCAATCATCATCATATTGCGTTTTTACTGGTATGTTTTTACTTGTAAATTGTTCTGTTTAGTATTTCGGTATATCGTAGGCATTCCAGTGGTGGTCATATTTTAGGTTTGGTCAGCATAATAATGCAAACAACCGTCTCGTTCATGTTGACTGAAAAACTGCGGAATGTTCCTACGAAAGTGCTATCAAGCAGCCCCTGAGATTTCGTAAAAATTATTCGAGAATAGCGTAAGTCACTTGAAGTCTTTATTATGGTGCAATTAAATATCCACTGACAAATAGTTACATCAGGACATCAAATGAGTGGGCGAGGTCGTAATGCGAACATTTTTTTTTTAATTTTTGGCGATAGTAGCAGCGGGACCTGCAATTATCAAACATTTATTGAAAGGTGCACTAGCTATCATGTGATACTAAGTTCTAAGCACGTTTATGGGGTCGTCAAACAGAAAGCCATTCAGGCATTATTGCACAAAGCTTTTTTTTCTGCAACGAAACTGCAAGATGGTTCTACCAATGTACGCCATCTGAATGCATGCATTTCCTTACCGCTTCAACCAACCATCCAAATTAAACATATAGCCCAATCTCAGTTTAACACCCCTTGTTAAGATATGAAACTTGAGTATTTTAGTTTTTCGTCACCGATGCGAAAGCTGTGTGCACCCTCTTTGTTTAACAGAAGCACGGCGGATTGTGTCCACGCACCTTATTGTGGCACCATTAGGTTTCCACGCCGCATCTCCTCAAACTCGGGTTGAAACCCCCTCCTCCTTTGAAGGAACCGTTGACGATTGTTTGCGAAATTGTGTGAAGCTGTCTTGAATGTGCACAAACAGTTGTGCAGTCCTGCTCAACGGTTTCTTCATTTCGCCTATAGTAAATAAAGGATGCAGCGATGGCGTGGAGGTAGAACACCCGCCTCGCGTGTAGAAGGACCATGGTTCGAATCCCGGTGCCGGACAATTCCCACCGGATTAAAAAAATCCGCGTATTGATGGAATTGCACAAAAAGGGCTTGGGGTGCAGCTTTACCCCGGCGACCATTGCCGGTAATGCACTCCCTCACCAGAGCAGGATTGGTCACCCTGGTGTAGTAACAGACACAACCTCCCATGAATACGCCAATTAGCTCTCGGCCCTCAGTCCCCAGTGGCTGCGAAGCAACTGACCACGGCGGCGGTCAGACCTGTGACGCAGCAGAGGGTGCTAAGAATCCCTGGATCCGGACAGGCCGCCAATGGAATCTGAACCTGGCAACGCTTAACGTGCGAACCTTATCTAGCGAAGCAAGTCTCCAGGTGTTATTCGAGGAATTAGAGGGCATTAAATGGGATGTAATAGGGCTTAGCGAGGTTAGGAGGGCAGGCGAAGCCTTTACAGTGCTGAAAAATGGACACGTCCTATGTTAACGTGGTCTAGAGGACAGAAGAGAACTGGGAGTGGGATTTCTAGTCACTAAAAGCATAGCTGGCAACATAGACGAAGACTATAGCATTAACGAAAGGGCAGCAGGTCTCGTAATTAGGCTCAATAAGCGGTACAAGCTCAAGGTGGTGCAGGCTACGCGCCCACATCCAGCCACGACGACCAAGTAGTGGAACGCCTCTATGAAGATGTGGAATCGGCAATGGATAAAGTCAAAACGCAGTATACTGTAGTTATGGGGGACCTCAATGCTAAAGTAGGCAAGAATCAGGCTGGACACAAGGAAGTTGGGAACTATGGTCTGGGCTGTAGAAATAGCAGGGGGGACCTACTAGTTGAGTTTGCAGAACGGAATAACCTACGCATAATGAATACCTTCTTGTGTAAAGGGAGAGTCGGAAGTGGACCTGGAAAAGCCCGAATGGGGAGCACAAAAATGAAATAGACATCATATTATGCGACAACCCTGGCGTCGTGCAGGATGTGGAAGTGCTCGGGAGGGTAAGGTGTAGTGACCACCGTATGGTTAGATCTCGAATTAGGCTAGAGTTGAGGAGGGACCGCAACAAGCTAGTACGAAAGAAGCTAATAAATGAGCAAACAGTAACACTTAAATTAGAAGAATTCAGGATCGCGCTGCAGAACCGATATTCCGCCCTTAACGAAGAAGCCGAGCTTACGACACAGGAAGGCAGCGACAACCTTACACGCATTCTCACGGAGTGTGCAGTAGAAGTCGGGGGAACTATGGCTAGACAGGATACTGATAAACTTTCACAGGAGACGACAGATCTAATCAGGAAACGGCAAACCATGAGAATCTCTACCGCAGCTGACAGAATAGAACTAGCCGAGCTCTCGAAGATAATCAATAAGCGCAAGACAGCTGACATACGGAAGTATAATATGGAGAGGATCGAACACGCTGTAAAGAACGAAGGTAGCCTGAAAGCAGTAAAGAGGCTTCTTGGCGTGGGGAAAAATCAGATGTATGCACTTAAGGATAAGCAAGGCAATGTCATCAAAAATAGGGACAAAATAGTCACAGTGGCCGAGGAGTTCTATAGGGATCTGTACAGTAGCCGGGACATACAGGATAATGCCGAACGAGAAAGTAGTTCAGAGGAGATAGGCATCCCACCAGTAACGACCGAAGAAGTAAGGAAGGCTAAGAAAGAAATGAAAGGGGGCAAAGCACCAGGTGAGGATCAGATAACAGCAGACCTCTTGAAGGATTGTGGAGAAATTGTACTTGAAAAACTGGCAAACCTGCATACAAAATGCCTAAATGTAGGAAGTGTACCGGAATCTTGGAAGAACGCGAACATCATCCTAATCCATAAGAAAGGTGACATGAAGGACTTGAAAAATTACAGTCCGATCAGCTTACTGTCAGTCGTCTGCAAGGTATTTACCAAGGTACTCGCTAACCGAATCTCTGCAACCTTAGATTTCAGTCAACCTAAAGAACAAGCAGGGTTCCGCAAAGGTTATTCAACAATGGGCCATATTCACACGATCAATCAGGTGATAGAGAAGTGCGCTGAGTATACTCAACCCCTATATATAGCCTTTATAGATTATGAGAAAGCATTTGACTCGGTCGAAACACTAGCAGTCATTCAGGCATTACGGAACCAGGGGGTAGATGAGCATTATGTAAGAATACTAGAGGATATCTATAATGGGTCTACAGCTACCATCATCCTCCGTTGGAAGAGCAGTAAAATACCTATAAGGAAGGGTGTCAGACAAGGAGACACAATCTCTCCAAGGTTATTCACAGCATGCTTACAAGAAGTATTCAGAACGTTGGATTGGGAACAGGTGGGAGTAAGGGTTAATGGAGAATACCTCAGTAACCTCAGATTTGCAGATGACGTTGCCTTGCTAAGTAACTCGGGGGACGAATTGCAAAGCATGCTTTCCGCACTGAAGGATCAGAGTAGAACCGTGGGCCTGAAAATTAATATGCAGAAAACTAAAGTAATGATCAATAACCGCGGGACAGCACAGCAGTTTGAGATAGATGGCGAGGCAGTGGAAGTAGTAAGCGAATATATATACTTAGGCCAAGTTGTGACACCAGATCCCAACCATGAGGCAGAGAAAATTAGAAGGATCAGAATGGGTTGGGGTGCATATGGCAGACATTCTCAGATAATGAATAGCAGCCTACCATTGTCATTGAAGAAGAAAGTGTATGACAGCTGCATCTTACCGGTACTCACCTACGGGGCCGAAACTTGGAGGCTCACTAAGAGGGTTCAACTTAAATTGAGAACGACTCAGCGGGCAATGGAGCGGAAAATGATAGGTGTAACATTAAGGGACAAAAAGAGAGCGGAGTGGGTCAGGGAGCAAACTGGTGTTAAACACTTATTTGTAGAAATCAAGAAGAAGAAATGGACGTGAGCAGGGCATGTAATGCGAAGGCAAGATAACCGCTGGTCATTAAGGGTAACAGAGTGGATCCCTAGAGAAGGCAAGCGTTGCAGGGGGCGGCAGAAAGTTAGATGGGCAGATGAGATTAAGAAGTTTGCGGGGATAAATTGGTCACAGTTGGCACACGACCGAGGTAATTGGAGAATAATGGGAGAGGCCTTTGCCCTGCAGTGGGCGTAGACAGGCTGGTGGTGAAATATGATCACAAATCTAACGTTGTTGTGAGAGGTTGGAAATTCGTTTAGAGAGCTCGTAGACGGCGGCCTTTCTTGTAATAATTTGTTGCTCCCCAGTGACTCTGAAGAAAAGCGGTACAATTTTGTAGCCAATTACTATGATTGCTACTGTCAGCACTCCCCCAAAATGTCAGGACAGAGATAGACGGGCTTCGGAGGGGAGAAAAATAACTATACCGAAACAAGTGAATAACATTGACATCGAAACTAAAAATCGCCTTCTCAAGCGGGTGGTTTGTCCGTTTGATACTTTATTTCTTTACCCTATTGTCGATGCTAACCCTTTGGGATATAACAATCATTGAACCATTGTTTGTGGAATAATATTTCTTTATTTTCAAAATTGTTTGCCATATGCGTGATATTGCGCCCCTTAGTACTTTCGCAGTGTTTTTCTGAATCGCGTAAGATACTACTTCTACTTCATGGAGATAATGTATTTGTTTTTGGAGTGTGAGGTGCTCTGAAATATAAATGCCCAGCTTAAACATTACTTATAATAAAAAAATGCGGGTTTTCCACAACACTTGTCCTGCAATAAACATTTCAAGTCAAGGACCCGTGTATACAGGCAGCACTCTTCTTTTAAAAATGTTTTATCTTCTGAGCTTTTTTAAATTTTTGTTTCGCTCTAGAGTGTTAACAGAAAACGTACTCCCTACGTGCCACCTCGGCCTCTACAGCAAGCACCTACGACACCACCGAGCAACGTAAGGTCGTCCGAACCAACGCGCGTAGAGCGTAGATTGCAGCAGCTATTCGCCCCGCTGTCCCCTCTGTGAGCAACGGGCGCCAATGGGAAGACGGAGCTCGGACGTGACATAACAGGTAAGTAAAAGCTCAAAACATCGGGTGCGTCGTCACACGTTTTACCTAGTATAGTTTGTGCATTCGTGCAGCTACCATGAATTGGGCGAAGAATGTCCGGACGCTCACAAACAAAGTGGTTTAAGAAGAAGACTGCCGCACTGCGAAGCGAGAATCGATGCGTCGTCGCACATGTGATCCGGAACACTGTGCTGAAGCTTCTGCTGACACGACGTGACACCGAGTGAAGCATCCCGATTCTAAGTACAGGGAATGCACAAGTAGTTCTCTGAAGGATCTACGTGGGGGTCAACCGAACGGCAGTAAGACAGCTCAGCAACGCATAACAGTGAAGCATTATTAGTACTTTTCAAGTCTAAAATAAACTCTGAAATCCTAGAAACGACTTACCCAACCGAAGCATATTCCCGCTAGCAATCAAAACAAGTTATCCTAACCTAGAATAACCTATCTAAACATCGAAATGACATCGCAACGAATAGCAACTAATTAGGAATATCTAGCAGCACAACCTCGCTAAACCCAAAAATGAATAAGCCAAGCCTGGTGAAAGATGTTGGATCGAAAGCTCCGCGGTTAAATACATATTTTTACATTATTCAGTAACCGGCGATAAACTTTTCATGCCCATATTGCGGTGAAACAATACACATTGTATATATGATACACTTGACCTTAAAATAATTCTTTATATGCAATCTTGAATAGCATCTATAAATGTTAAACAGGAAATAATTACGATAATCTAAAGTTTTTGCATTTTTGCAATTTTCACCCAGACCCATTTTGTAGCTTTTTGTTTTATTTGCCTCCAGAAAAAAGGACGTTCGTTTATATGTGGCAACTGCATTGAGCTAGGGCATTGCCTTTGTGAAATAAATGTAAGGTCACATTTAAAGGTTTACTTTTGGGTTTGAATGTTCTTACAGGAAGTAAGGTCTGAAACAAAACAAAGAAAATTCTTACAATGGCCACTAGGCTGTTGGTGGCGAAGGGGCAAAACTTTTAACATTAATATTTCTTCAAGACGTTAAAAGCATTGAGATTTTTGTAAGAATAAGGATGGCTTGTGTATCTATAGAAACACAAACCCTCATTACCCCTTTGGTAAGAAGAATGTGTTTTATCACCTACGGAAATAAACAGTGGACCGTAAAACAAGAATCAATGGCAAAAACCTTCCCCATCGCGTATTTGCCGTATTTTAGGTAAAAAGCGTGTATGCGTCAAACCAACTGTCGAAAAAGTAAGGGAGAAGAAGCTATAAATAACTCCGCATAGAACGGGTCATGTTTTGCGAGGTAATGACCTTTATTTGTACAATGACGCGTCATCTGTGCAGGAGGCTCCAGTATTTGTGTCTTCTGGTAATGGAATTCCAGTCGACCGCTCCCATTGAACAACTCAGCCAGTAGCGCCACGTGGCATTGCTAACGTCTTATGTTTACTTGTGAACGCTATCATGAAAACGTTAGCACCTACCCAGAATGTAAACTCATCAAGCTACCAAAACAAGTATTTTCTATTCTTTTTTGTGCGCTATGGTATCTACACTCTGTACTGGCTTCGGCCGGGTAAATGGAGAGACACTGAATTCTTGCTAACATACCACAATATGAAGAGCTACCGTAAAAAATTGCAAATTTGCATTTCTACCAGAAGTCACTGCGTAAACACCAGCAACAGCATCTTTAAATATTACCACTTCTGTTTCTCAACCTACATGAAGTATCACTTGATAAATCTGGCAATGCATCCTGTCGTTTCGGATTGATTCTCCACCCGGAAGCGAGGTTTTGTATTTTCCACATGAAGCCTAATCTGAACCTTTAATCTCTAAATCCGCGAAGGCACCTTCATTGTGACCAGTTCGTCCGGGTAGCAGTGAAACCCCTACTACTGACTGATCATTTTTGAAAGCAGATTTCCAGTAAACAGCGCCATGGCTCAAGTTTACGTCTTCATTGAATGATCTATAACTTGCAACCTCCGTATGAACAGTAATCCAGGTAATGTTTTCTGCATAACACAGTTTAAATATATATATATATATATATATATATATATATATATATATATATATATATATATATATATATATATATATATATATATATATATATATATATATAATAATATTATAAGCTTTATTCAATGTTTTATATACATGATACATTTACTGCCACACCTAAGCACGCAGTGCTTGTGAGTGGGCAGGCAGATCAGAGGCGCAGCGACCGTGCGATAACGCAAAAAAATTGAAATAAAAGAAAACAAGCGGGAAAAAACACAGAATGAAAATACATCCATGTATGCCCTCAAACAGCATTTCATCCCTTAGAAAACACTGCTAGTGAAACAAAATCAGCAACAAGAACAGTAATGCCGAAAAAGATTACACAATACCGATATCACAAATATACAGCGGCGTACGACACAATTGACGCATATCAATGTATGCTGCACTAAGAGCAGAAAACATAACGTCATAGCTGCAAGCAAACAAAGAAGACAATTTTTGCATAAAGAATGAACCAGGACGGTAAAGAAAGAAAGGGTAGGCAACAATTCGCAAAAATATGCGAGGGAGGGAAAGAAGAAAAAAATTACAAAAGATTACAAAAGAGATATACTGACTTGTATACAGGTAATTGCCATGATGCACAATAATGCCACACTGATGAAAATGTAGATCACAATTTGTGCAACCCAACCGCGACAACCACTATGCATTGAAATGGGCCGGGAAGTTCTTTTTCCCACTACAGGTCTACTTAAAAATCTAGACACCAGTTTTTCAATAGCTTTTTTACTTGCTTAAGACTGGTTAAATTAAGAAGTTCTGCTGGGACCGAGTTAAACATGGATGGAACATAATATTGTCTATTCCTTTTCCCATAATTCGTAAAAATTCTAGGTATGTGGAATCGTTCTGTCTGCCTTAACGTTCTAGCTTTAGCTACAGCCATTTTAAATTCCACGCGATAGTAGCGCGTAATAAAGACGGTATAACGGAACAACTGACCGAGATTTAATATTCCCATTTCATTCATTATATCTGTTGTTTTCTTTTCATGCAGGCTTGTATCATATACAATGTTACTGACGATTCTGCGAACAAGCTTATTTATCTTTTCCTGTTTAGTTATTGGGCAGCTTTCGTACAGAGTTATGCCGTAGCGAAGAGTGCTTTCCTAAAAGTGACTGGTAAACACGAAATCGTGTTTCTATATTGGTGCCGTCTCGCAATTTATAAATGTAGGCAGATATTTTCCTCAGTTTTTTACAAACGTGATTTATGTCTTCATCCCAGTTAAAAAACTCGTCTATGCACAAACCTAGATATTTTACACTTTGACTGTACTCTAAAGTAGAGCAAGAACAATCATTACAGTTTTCTAAGTGTAGAAATACCTTTCTGTTCAATTGAATTTGCTTATAGGGGCTTCTAATGCAAAGAAGTTTTGTTTTGGCTTTGTTAACGTGTATATAGTTGTCAAGCATCCAATGAAGTACTTTGCTTATATCCTTTTGAAGAGCTTCAACGGCATGTTCGTACAACGAGTGTTCAAAAACTAATGCTGTATCATCAGCATACTGATACAGCCTGGACGAAAGATATATATATATATATATATAAATATATATATATATATATAAATATATATATATATATATATATATATATATATATATATATATATATATATATATATATATATATATATATATATATATATCCTGGCGAAAATAAATAAGGGAACAAAATTAAAATACTTATTGCGCTCAAGAACAGCTCACAAACAGTGTGGTACAGAAAGTTTACTTTAAAAAAGGTGTAGTTTTACCTTAAAGTCGCAGAACAAAGCTCTACTCTTAGAGTGGTCTTCATGCAAGTTTGTGGAAATGCTTTCATTTCTTGTTCTCTCTCCGCGCAGGCTAAGTTAATAAAATAATGTCTTTATGAGATAATTTCTTTCGCTTTGCCTGAAAAGCTAAATAAGAGACACGGATGTCCCTATTTCAGCTATAAATTGCCATAAATCGTCGTGGCAACCGTCGCTTCCTGCAAAGAACTGCACACGGAGAGAAGCACATACAAGCGCTCAATAAATATTGCTCTTATTAGGAAACTAAACCGTCGAAAAACTTTGTATATATAATTACGTACTTTATATTTTTGAATTTTTATTGTTTTCTGTAACAACTTCGACGTTGTAGCTGGGTCTTTGCACCCGTAAGCGACACATCTTACGAACTGTACCAAATGAGCAGAGGACAAATATGAGCAGTAATTTGTTGTAGATGTAGTGAACAATAGAAAACTTCGTTAACAATTAAGACGGCGAGTGGTTAAGAATTAAAACGAAACAGGCAACACAGTATTTTGTAGCGTAGCCAAGGACGATGAAAGTTTTCAAGGAACAAGCGTTTATTGGAGTGCACTTCTGCTCCGCAAAAAAGAAAAATAAAACAAGTGGCGTAGAAGCACTCACCAAAGAGACGCGGGCTGTGTGAGGAAACAAACGACGAGTCGCCAAGACCCGATCTGATACATGCTGTAATTCAACGTGATCATGATGATGATTATGATTGCGCGAGGGAGTCGAGGCATCATCTTTTTCTGCATCCTTCCCGCGCGAAAGTGGTTACACATTTATGTCTTCAGAGTCAATGGCCGAAAGCAGTCCAGTTGACAGTCAAAGAATTCAAGCCCGTTGAAGCAAGCAGATTCGGGGGCCTGGCTGCTTCTGCCTCCGTCGATGAAAACTGCGCTTGTTAGCATGCCGTAGTGGACCTGTTTCTTTGCTTTAAACAGTGGAAAGGAGTCTCCGAGCAGAAGTTTTTGTTGCCTTTTCAGGGTGTAAACTTTGTTTGCAAGGCGCCAGTCATTTTTCCATTAAACACGTTGGCCTTATTTGTATCTTCTTGGGGAACCTCGTAGACATCCTTGTAAATAAACGGTCTACTCTTCTCGCTATTTCATTTCGCTAACACTCGCTGTCACAATTCGGCTGTCTTTCACTTGGATTTTCCTTTTCATCCTAACAGTCCGTATTCTTTGGGGGACCAAAACGTGTGCCGACTATCGAGAAGTCTGCTGCCTGTTCCCCGCTGTCTCTTCAGATGTCATTTTTAGTCCTTCACGCCAGTTCTCGTTGTCGGGTACATTAGGCGTCGTTTTAACCGGACAGATGAAGCTGTATTTTCTGCTTCCGATGGCGAATCACCAACGTTCATCTCAGCAGTAATTTCTGGTTGTGCTTGTCCCGCTACCGTTACGATCATTGCTGTTTTTTTTTATGAATGCTCATTGACTTTCCGCTGACACAAGGTGTCTTCGTCAAACAAACCAAGACAGCTATTTCGGCACCAAAAATGTAGAAAAAGACCCCGCGCCGGCGCCGGTGCCCGCGGAGGCCGCCGACGTGGCCACGGAGCCGCCAGCGCCACCTCTCGCCCCCGCCGCGGATCCTGCCGCGGCGATGTGCGAGGAGGTGGCGCCGCTCGTCGGCACCCCACCAAAGAAAGAACTGAAACTAAAGCGTGGCAAACTGTTCGCATGGCGACGCAGTGAAACATCCCCCTCGCGAGGGGCACGATCAAATGCAGAGCATTTCCGGGGGTGCACGACGTTAAGTAGTTTGCGTTAGGTTAAGGTTGTTGCACTTGTGGCAACTGCTGACAAGAGAACGCTCGTCAGCAGTAATTTGAATGAGTCAAGGATATAAGGCGCGTTCGTAGCGTCCCATTCTGTGTCCGCTTTGTGGCGCAGTGGGTGGAGCACCATGTACAAAAGCACCATGAACAAAAGCACCATGAACAAAAGCACCATGAACAAAACGCGCATGATCGTCAAAATATGCGCGGCGATGTGGGATAAAATGATGGCCTCTGCCCAGCTCTGCCGACTCCGGTCGCTTTCCCGAAACTCCTCGAAGGCAAAACGGGCAAATCGGGGTTTTCCCGACTTCTGCCAAGGCAATGGCTGGCTATGTCGCTTCAAGGTGTGGTATGCCATTGTTTTTAAGTTGGTTGCCGGCGAGGCGGCGTCCGCAAGTTACCAAGATGTTGTAGCGTGGCTTGAAAAAAAAACGGAGAAATTATGTCTAGCTATGCGGAACGCGGCGTCCGCAACGCAGATGATACTGCATTACTTTACCAAATGTTGCCGGATAAAACGCACGTTCTATGAAAGGCTGCAGCAAAGTGCGTGTGAAAGCTCTCCTGTGCACTAACATGGATGTTAGCGACCGCCTCGTGCCCTTCGTCATCGGAAAGTCAAAAACGCCGCGTTCCTTTAGCAGATACGTGCCCCTGCGCTACAGGCACAACAGTAAGGTTTGTATGATGCGCGATTTAGTTTAGGATTGGCAGAGCGAGTTCGACTGTGACACAGACAGCAAATTAGGGCAGGCGCATGCTGCTCTGGATGGATAAGTGCTCTGTGCACCACCTGCCAACCTCCCTGAAAGGCAGTGACCCGGCTTTTCGTGCCACCCAATACCACATCGAATTTGTAGCCGCTTCATTTAGAATTATTAAGCTGGAGCCCCTAAGGTGCTTTCCCCTAAAAAAATCAAACAAATAAACATAACCTACTACGATGAAGTACTGACTTATGATTGGCTTAACATACAGGAGAGCTATTGCTATTAAACCACAATCAGATCATTGGCTGCTACATATCATAAAAGAAAGTCAGGTTAGCATGTTGCACAATAAACAGTATATATGCAGACACTGCGGGAAACAATGTAGTTATTCAATTCAACGTAAATTATTCTTGCAGAGGTAATATTCAAAGTGAAACCGTTCAACCGTGTACATAAAACAATAGCGGTGGCTTCGAACAAGAAGGCTTCAATCTGTTAACGCGCTGAATTAAACCCCGACCACATAAAGGCCTTTTTAGCGGATAGCGTTTGGTAGAAGGGAGATTTTGTAAAAACGGTTTGTTGAATAAATCGTACACATCTCGAGAAGCGTATTTTGTGTGCATGGACAAAAGATAAGCGAGGTTGGATTATCTTCAGTCTTACTGTGTTTAAAGTTGGTATTTCGACAGCAATCTTGTGTTATTTTCTTGTTGCACTTGTAGCTAGCTACCGATGCCGCTCATTTATTTCTTTCAAAACAAATTTACACGTTTGAATGACTTATCTTTTTATGTTCTGCGTGATAGCTGCATGGCTTTTCTTAGCGGGGCTAAACTGTGTGCCTTGTTTAAATAGCTGCCTTTGAAATGCTCTATGCAAACACGGCTCCATAAAACAAAAAAAAAATCAAAGACCCCGTCACTTAATCATTTATCTCAGTATAAATGTGTTGCTTTCATTTCCTGGGGAAACGTTTTCCCCTCGTTCTTTGCTTGTCACGTGTGCGTCGTCTCGTTATTTACAGCAGCGAACCCTGACATCGTCGCAATTGGCGGGTTAATGTCATAAGGTAAAGTAAAAAACAGCTTCAGAAAAGAAAACACGGTAGCAGAGGAGGCCAAGCACTCGCTTATAGGTATGCGCTTCCAGAATGAAAAAAGCTGAGAGAAAAGGAAGACGGAAAGGACTGCGACGGGACTTTTCAGCAAACGAACGTTCGGGATGCTCCTGCAGAAAGCAGGGAATACAGCCATCTACGGTGACCATGCGACCGTCCAGGGACATCGCCAGGTACCTCCTGGTCACCAGCCAAATCCGCCAATGCACCGGGAAATAGCCCCGGGATCCCTCTCCTATCGCTTTTGCTGCGCCTGGTGGCTTCGCCCTACGTTGCGGTCAGCGTGCGACCATCGACTCTTTAGCGATCCAGTCACAACGGAGTGCATAGGTGAGACTGTTGTGTTTTTCTTTACGTTTGTGCTCGGTCTGACAAATCGCCAAGGAACTGCGACAGAGATGGACGTTGTTGCGGTTGCCTCTCACTTTGTGTTTCATTCTTTATTTTGCAATTTTTTGCTTGTTTTTACGTCGCGTTGTGGGCATCCCCGCTTTCCCGCTTTGTGCAATATATTGCATCTAGGCTCCACGTTCGTATTACGACTGTGTCGTCCATGACCCCGTGAGCACGTCTCGTGGTTCCCACCACCGAACCCAGAAATCATCACTATTTGCGTCCACGACAGGACCTCTTCAATTATATCTCAAAGAGGTAACTAGACTTGTCCAAGAGGTGTGGGGACAGAGAACGTACATGAAGGTGGTAAAGTTAGTGGCCAGCGAAAAGGAGCCTGGATTCCTCGATTCCGAACTTCGGCAATGGGTCAAAGCGGAGCAAGATTGGTTGTGTGATGAAAAGGTGGCAAAACGGAAAGCTTTGAAATCCCAAGAAGTCGAGCGTGAAAGGAGGAAAGCCTAAGGCTGCAGGAAGGCGCACAAAACAGCCCAAAAGCTGAGGTCGCCATTGCAGCCCAACCGAACCCAGAGGCGGCCATGCTGACAAGCCCGTATAACTTCATTCTCCCGTTAAATGGGCGAAAGACGACTTGGACGCTTACCGTCTCAGGTTCTAGAGAGTCGCTGCCGCTCAAACACCGCCGCAAGACAAATGGGCCGTCACATTGGCACATGCATCACCAGAGACGCGGTCTTCGTCATCGGTTGGATGAAGTAAGAAGATCCTCTGCATTATCAAAAAGTAAGTGATGCGCCTCCTCTCCTTTCGCTGTTGTTTTCTGAATCTGCTTTCTTCCTGGACCTTATGATAATAAACAAATTCCGCCAGGCTAGAGCTCAGGACGGCGAAAGAGAAACTCAGTTCGAAACGCGACTCTCCGGTAATTTTGACCGGTGGCTTCAAAAGTAGGGGTTCATTAGGGAAAGGGACAGCAAGTCGACCGGAGAATTGGCTGAAGCTTGCGATCGCTTCCTTGAAGCCCAAGCTCTGGCAAACTTGGGAAAGGTCAGGAATGAAACGAAAGTGCCACAAACACACCTTCCTCGAGGACATTGGCGTCGCTACATCACTGTAGCCATCTCCCTAGCGTGCACAGTCAAGTTTTTACTCAGCGCCCTTTAACAGGACACTATTCATTTCTAATTTTTATTCTCTTTTTTTCTGATATTTTGTCTCCCACTCTTCTTCTTCCCCCTTCTTCCTTTGTTTCTTTCTCCCCTCTTCCACGCAGAGTAGCATGTCAGTAAATTCATGCTGACAAACCTCTCAGCTTTCTCTGTAATAAAGAGTCTCTCTGTATCTCTATCTCTCCTCAAAAAATAGAACCTTTGTTCCCGAACGAGCGAGCTAAGCCTAACCCTGCTGCAGAACGCTTAAGCACAACTACGGCTATGAACCAAGACTTGTCCGCGGAAACCGGGGCTTGCATCTGCGGCGACGTCGCCGCGGCCACCCCGTTCGTCACTTCCGACGCGGAGGAAGGCGAAATGCTTCATGACACAAGCGATGAAGAAAGTCGTCAGGTTTCAGAGCAAGAGCACGACATGGAGTGGACCGACGTGATTTCCAAGGCGGAGCGTCGACGGAACCAAAAGGCCGAGGTCGCACTCGGCCTACCTCCAACCACCCCAAACAAGTCCCTGTCAGCATCGAAATCAAGACCGGCGCCCCGCAATTCAGCACCCAGCCCCTATCCTCTGCCCCGCGACGACTTCAAGCTAGTCCTGCGACACCAGAATGGTCTGACTTTAAGCAAAGTACAGCCTTCAACTCTCTCACTCGCTCTCCTTCAAGCAACCAACACAACATTGAGGCAGGCCAACCTCTGTCTTCAGATTGACTGAACCCAAAACACCGCCACTCTGATCACTCCTTCGAAAGAAGTAGCCAAGTTATTATTCAAGCTAAAGCAAATTATTTCAAACAACGCCATCCACGCTGTCATGCTGTACGGGCTAGCGCCGGACAACGCGGTATAGGGAGTCATCCGAGAAGCCCCATCGAATTCCCCAATGAACAAATCATTCAGAACATTGACCAAGACGGATTCGAGGTGTACTCGTCGAGAATAGGCAAGGAACCCTCGATGGTTATTCTGACATTCGCGGGGCCTAAGGTTCCTCATTACGTTAAACTGTATGGCGCAGAACACCGCTTTACGTTGTATAACAAGACTTGCGGTTTGCACCCGCTGCCACGAGTTAGGTGATCGCAAAACTGCCTCCCTCAAACAAGCTTCCCGGTCTGCAATCAGCTCGGCACCAAGGACCCAGTTCAAAACCATACCTGCGTATCCAAGTGCTCCCTCTGCTCGGGCCCCCATATCAAGACATACAGGGGGTGCCCAAAGCGCTTCATCACACCCCACATCATCCAGCAATGCAAGTTCAGAAAGCAGTAGCAGTCGTCCGATCGAGAATCACGGTGGGACCGGACCCCCAGCGGTGACCGGGCCCGGTCTTCTACCCCCCGTGGCGGAGCCATGAGCATACCAGAAGCCGTTCCACAGACCGGTCTACCACATCAGCCAAACGAAGAGGCTCTCTAGCCCGAAGCCACCGTCCGAATTCGGAGACAAGGCATCCGTCCCAACACAGACCCCAAGAAAGCCATGCAACCAAAAAGGTTAGCTGGACAGCCAAATATACTACAATTGCTCTCGACTTTGCAAAAGGCTTTCCCAATTATCTAAAGCATCAAGCAGTCCGTACCACAAATGTAACCAATCACGCACTCTTCTTAAGCAACAGGCAGACGACATCTTTAGGCAAGCCCAGCAAATCGAAGAGCAAAATGAATTAATTTAGGCACTCCACACCCGGCTGGAGGCGGTAGAAAGGGGAGAACCACACGGGTCCGGTGATACACGCAAGAACGCTCGCAGGAAAAACCCGGCTGCACAACAAAACTGCCCTCCAGAGGAGGAGCTGACATGGACACCAAATTTACCGCACAAACCACTGAGGAGCTCGAGTGTGGAATAAAACCTCTCACAACAATTCTGGATGCCGTCCAACTCATGGCCGAACAGATGATCGCCTTTCAAAAGTCCTTGCTTGAGGAGAGAGCCGCCAGCGCACTGCGGATAACCAAGCTCGAAGCTAGCGTTAATCAAGTTGTCCTCTTTCGGCGTGCAGACAAAAGGGCGACTCCTTACAGTGATCCAGGTACCGATTGCAAGTTGTCAATCAGTGACAATCCCCATTCGCAAGATAAGGCCGCGCACTGAACTATTTGAAACAACGAGCATTTTGCAGTGGAACTGCGTTGGCTTCAAATACAAGGCAGGAGAATTGAGCAATATATACGAACCCTAGAAGTGAGACCAGACGTCATTGCGTTAGAGGAAACAAACTGCAAATCCAAAATGCCGGGATACGTCTCATACTCCGACCCTTCGGGCAGGGCTACTGCCATTCTTGTCCACAAAAACATAGCGGCAACGCAGAATCTCACGGCACGGAAAGCGTGCGAGCGCACCCTGGTGGAAATCCACAACCGTCAAATTGGCAACACCACAAACATTTTAATGTCAACTCTTATTCCCGCCCTTCAAATCGGAAGCCCGAAATTATGGAAACCTTTCAAAACCTAATGTGTGTTGCTAAAGACAGGCCCACCTTTCAAAGCCCCCCACACATTATGGGGTTACAAGTTCTGCTCCAAAAGATGCAAAGAAATTGCCAACTTGATTGATCAATCCAACTTAGTCCTCCTTAACCACCCCCATACCCCCACTCGCCAAGGTACAAGCCCAGCCAGAGACACTACCCCGATCTTTCACTGCGGCTGGCTGGCTAGATGTGGCATGGACAAACACAAATGTAAACCTCGGCTCCGATGACAATATAATCAAACTCACCCTACGGGGGAAGTCCTTCAGGGCCAACACAGGGACAGTCGAGATAATCAACGGGGAGAAGTTCAAAGAAGACCAACTCAAAACATCATTCTCAGAGAGGCAAACCTACGAGCAGTATGCTGTGGAACAAGTAGAGCACATAAAAAAGCATACCCAATCTATTGTCACGACGCACCAGACTCCCTGTGTAGACGCCCGTCTACTCAACCTGTGGGAAGTGAGGCGATGTCTCACAAAAAGATGGAAAAGACCGAGACATAACCGCAAACTCCGCAAAAAATAATGAAATCAACAAGGCGGCAAGAGAATACGCCTCCACTCTGTGCAGAGATAACTGGCTCCAGCTGTGCGACGGCTTCCAAGGCACTCTGTCCACTAAGTGAACATGGCAGCTACTGAGATATCTAATCGATCCACTCACGAGGAAGGACGAGATCAACCGCAGCATGGTTCGCACGCTTAACAACTACCAAGGCGACACTGAGAAGCTAACTCCGGACCTCCTAGACAGGTACCTTAAAAGGGAACGTGCAGAAGAACTCCGACCCTATTCTGACAAGCCCAACGAAGAGCTCGATCGACCTATTTTCCTCCATGAACACCGTGCCGCAATAGATGCCGAGAGCAGGACGTCCAGTGCCCCCGGACCAGATGCCGTAACCTACAGACTACTAAATAACCTTGCAGACGACTCCTTAATGAATCTGTTGGAACAACACCTCAACACTGTTTGGGTTATGGGACAGCTCCCCGCTCAATAAAAAACGGCGGAGATAAGATTCATACCCAAACCTGGAAAACCTCCCCACGAAGATAATTTAAGGCCAATATCCCTGACCTCCTGTGTTGGAAATGTCATAGAGCAGATTGTGCTCATCCGCCTTCAGAAACATTTGGACGACACAGAGGAAACGCCCACGACAATGTAGGGGCTCCGCAAACACCTAGGAACCCAGGAAATACTCATCCAACTCAAGGAGGCATTACTCAAGCAAGCTACGCGCCAGTGCCCCCGAGCCACCCTGGCCCTCGATATCAAGGGCGCGTTTGACAACGTGACTCAGGCAAGTATATTGAGGAACCTCAACGCTACGGACTGCGGAACGCGGACGTACGTGTACATTCGCAACTTCCTCTCGAACCGCACTGCCGCACTCAGGATAGGAGATGCCACATCCGACCCGATAGAACTAGGAGCTAGTGGCACGGCCCAGGGATCTGTGCTGTCACCGTTGTTATTTAAGGTCGCCTTGCTTGCTTGACCTCCCCAGAAGACTCGACGCCATAGATAACCTTGGGCATGCTCCCTGTGCTGACAAAATCACCGTCTGGATGGGAACCGTGTCCCTCTGCGATATTCAGGACACACTACCGAGGGCAACGGATGTCATAAACCATCACGCAATTCCTGTGGCCTCCAGTGTGCGCCATAAAAGTCCGAACTCTTTGTTGTCCGCCCGAAAGCCAAGAAAAACATCAAGATAAACATCGAAGTCCAACTAGAGGGATATGCGATAAATTCTAGTCTCACCAATAAAATCCAAGGAGTTCACCTACAAGCAGACATCAACAGTGATATCTCCCTAAAAAACTGAAGCAAACTACTGATCAAATATTGCAGATGCTTAGGGGAGTGTCAACTAGGAAGAAATGAATGAAAGAGGCGGATACCCTGCGTTTGGTCGAGGCATTCGTCATTTCAAGGATAACCTACATCACGCCGTAGCTCTTACTAAACAAAGGCGCAATAAATATCCTCAATATCTCATACGGAAGTGAGTCAAGCATGCCATAGGACTACCCATGAGCGCGTCCACACACACGCTGCGCAGGATGGGCATACACAACATCGCCGAAGAATTCATCGAAGGTGATGTATCCACGGAAAAGGCCAGACTCAGCCGAACTAAAGATGGACAAAAAATTCTCCTCAAAATAGGGGAGAGCAGGGAATCCCGCTAGGGGGCTGTGAGTTGCAGTCGCACCGTACATCGGCTCTGACTACTGACCCTGTCCCGCAGGCAAATCGCCTGCCTTTGCGACGAATTGTACACTACGGCGTTCGGTACATCACGGGGACCCCCTGGACACCATTCTTGTGGTACGTGGTGTATTTTGAGCACGCCAACGAGATCCTGAATTCAGCGCCAAGCCAACGGCTCTGCTATGCCTGATCGGGCCTAGCACCCTCGCCTCGGCACCGCTGCTGCACGTGCGCTCCTCGCCGCCAACTGCAGCGCGCCACGGCCAAGTCTCGCTCGTGGAGAACGTAGTCGAAGGAGAAGAAATGGACCCCGCGGAGTTTGAAAGGCCTGGCTGGGCGGAAGTTCGCCGCCGTCAGCGGGCTCTACATGCTGACTCTTCCATCTTTGATAAACAAGTAAGCCCCACTGCAACCCCCTCAACTCAGCGATCTCAGCGAAGGCGGCCAGCGCAACGCACACCGCCGGCGACGTTGCTTCCAGCTGATGATATCAAGATCGTCCTGCGCCCGCGTGGTGGACTGGCCCTCACTTCTGTCCCTCAAGCTACCCTCGCTGATGCTATTCAAGCGCAGGCAGGAATTCCACCCAACACAGAGGACCAAATACGACCCCAGTATGTTGCTAACTATGTTATATTTAGCACACCATCTGAAGAACGCGCCCACAGGTACGCGAGCATTGGGGTCCTTTCGCTTCGAGTGCTCCAATATGAGATCTCCACACACGTGGCCGCTCCAGCCAACACGGTCACAGGAGTCATATTTAATATACCCGAAGATGATACCCCCCAACAAGTGCATGACAGCATATGCACTTACAACCCCGACCTCCCCATCCTGGACGCCAAGCGCCTGAATTCATCCAACATGGCCCAAATATTATTCGACGGCCACAAAGTCCCTTTCTGGATCCGGTACCGCTCCACACTGTACCGCTGCAAGCCTTTTCGTCGAAAGACTGAGGCGTGCCTTACTTGCTGGTCCCCCGGCCATCGACAGGATGTGTGCCCCAAAGCCCGTGATCCCCCTCGCTGTCCTCGCTGTGGGGCCACCAATCCCGTCGAATCTCATCCGTGCACCCCGAAGTGCATTGTCTGCGAAGGACCCCACATCACTGGCTCCGCCGATTGCCCGCGTCGATACCAACCGCGACGAAAAGCTCCCACCTATGCTCAGATCGCCTCGGCGGGACGATCTTTGAGTCACAAGCAAGGCCAGCAGAAGCAACAAGCGTCAACGTCCGTGCCTCCGGATGGACTTACTCGACGGTCCGATCGATCGCCAGGACCCGCGACTTGTGCACACGCGGGCCTTACACTGAAGCCTCCTCCCAAACATGGACATGTGCCTGCCGGTGTACAACGAGCCGCTCCGGACTCACAGGTGAGCTGCCCCGTCGCTACCGCCCACTGCTCATCTAACTCCGTCCCTCCTACCCCAATCCCCTCCGCCGACATACTTACCGAGCTCAACGCGATTCGGGCTGAAATCTCCCTCCTCAGGCAGGAAAACGCTGCTCTCCGCCAGGAGAACCAAGCCCTGAAAGCGCGTGATTCCGCCTTGCAAGACACCCCCGCCCTGCCCACTCCTCCCGCTCCCAAGCGTAAGGCGGTGTCGGACGACTCTCTTCCTGAATAAGTCCTTCCCTCCCTTGAAGAATCAGTTGCGAATCACATCACTCAGGTTGAGGCTTCCTGCAAGCAGGCGTTAACGGAACAGAAAGCCGAATTCTATAGTATTCATGAGACACTTCAAACCAGTGTAACAAACTTGCACGCCAATATCGAAGCCCTGCGCTGTGAACTGCACTCCGGCATACGGGACATTGTCAATAAAATCAATTCCCTTACCGCCCCTATCCCTATTCCTATTCCCAACCCCAGCTACAACCCCGCCTCTCAGTAACAACATGGGGTCCACTCGTGTCTGGCAGTGGAATTGCAGGGGATTCCGTCGTAAACGGCGTGTCTTACAACTCCTGATAGAGGCAGCCGAATCTCCCCCTAATGTGATAGCCGTGCAAGAAGTAGGTATCATGGCCAAGCTCCCAGGTTACAGAGCTTTTCAGAGCAATAATAATCATGCTACAGCTGTTTTAGTCCACCGCAATATCCCTGCCGAACGAATACAATTTGATAGCATTTCTATTCACCACGATTTAGTGGTTCTCTACCCAAGTAAACGGGGGGCTGAGCGCCTATATGTTCTCAACATCTACAGCGGCCCTCGTTCAACAGGAGACACATTTAGCCAATTGTTTACTCTCACTAAGCAAACAGTAGGGCCTCATGCTCTAATTATTGTCGGCGACTTCAATGCGCCACACACCGCGTGGGGATACCCTCACTGTTCTCGCAAGGGCAGGCTCCTCTGGGATCACATCCAAGCACATCGGCTTACTACAGAATCGGATCCAATGTCACCCACTAGAATTGGCAACAGCGTAGAGAGATTCCTCCCCAGACCTAACCTTCACTTATAACGTCACCAGCGCATGCTGGTCTAACACCAATGACTCAATAGGTAGCGATCACTTTATTCTCCAAACTGATGTAAATTTAAAAGGCCCCCTTTAAAAGGCCCCCACGGCAGACACATCTGCCAAACTGGAATGAATTTCGCGATGTGCGGCAAGCCCACGAGCCTCCAGAAATCACCCCTTCGGGTCTTGAACAGTGGGTAAAGCAGCTCCTTACTGACGCACGACCCACGAGCACTCCTGTAGACCCCGGCACTCCATCCGAAACGGTGGATTCCCACTTGCAACACTTACAAAATGCATTTCGAAGCATCCAGCGCAGATGGCGGAAAAATAAGCGCAACAGAAAATTAAAACTGAAAAGTGCTCACCTAAATAAAGAAATAGAGAACTGTTCTGTACAACTTGCTCAAAGTCAGTGGCACGAAATATGCAACAACATGAAAGGCAACCTTGGTATGCGGAGAACCTGGTCCCTTTTGAGATTCCTCCTGGACCCCACTCGCACAAAAACAGAGCAAGGTAATCGGCTCACAGCGATCATACAAAAATATCCGGGTACAAACCAGGAACTAATGGATAGAGCTTGCTCCTTATATATTCCCACGGGAGATTCTCGGCCACTTCCACCATATCATGGATCACCTAATCATAACCTAGATTCCACCATCACGCAGGCGGAAGTGCGCAGCGCTCTTCTGGCTATTCGCCCACGCTCGGCACCGGGGCCAGACGGTGTAACCAACAAAATGCTGCGCAACCTGGACGATCCCTCAATATCGGCTCTCACGCGATACTTCAATTATTTTTGGGAACGCGGGACACTTCATTCCGAATGGAAACATGCCAAGGTCACGCTTATCCCAAAACCTGGAAAGCCCCTTACTATAGATCATCTCCGACCCATATCTCTAACTTCATGTGTTGGTAAGGTCCTGGAGCATATCATTCTCGCCCGCCTAACGCTTCACCTGAATTCCACAAGCGCTCTTCCACACTCGATGATTGGCTTCCGCCCTGGACTTTCTACTCAAGATGTCCTTCTGCAACTTTCCCGTGAGGTAATCAACCCTTCAACCCGACTCGATACTGCTGCGATTCTTGCGTTGGATCTCACCAAAGCATTTGATCGAGTCACCCACAGCGCCATCTTGCGTGGCTTGGAAACAATATCCCCTGGAGAGCGCGTGTACAACTACGTGCGTAACTTTCTAACGGCGCGTACAGCGTTCGTTCAAATAGGGGACATTAAATCTGACGTGCTGACTCTCTCTTCCGTAGGGACTCCACAAGGGGCCGTTCTTTCTCCTCTATTATTTAATTTGGCTCTCCTCAACATTCCGAAAGAGCTTGAAAAGATTCCGCAACTTCATTTTAGCCTATATGCGGATGATATAACGTTATCGGTCACTGGTGGTAGCGACGCATTCATTGAACACACATTGCAGCAAGGCGCACGTGTCGTGAATGAGGAAGCACAGTCTGCGGGCCTGGAGTGCTCTCCCGCGAAATCGGAGCTTCTCCTCCTACCAGCCAAACCGACCTCTCAAAATTCTCCCGACATCAAAATTTACCTGAATGAACATTTGATCCCAGAGGTGCGCACCCTCAAAGTCCTCGGTCTTATCATGCAGCATAATCGCAGCTACACAAAATTTATCTCGCAATTGAGCTCACACGTTAATCAGACAATCGGACTCACCCGACGAATCACAGGACGCCACCGTGGTCTCAAGGAGGCTGAGAGAATCAGGCTTGTCCAAGCCTTTATCATTAGTCGTATAACATATTCTCTCCCCTACCTTCGTGTTTCGAACGCTGAAATTAACAAAATTAATTGTCTCATGATAAAGGCATATAAAGCTGCACTACAAATTCCTCAGGGTTCATCCACTGCCAGACTTGAGGGCCTCGGGGTTCATAATACTGCCCAGGAGCTGGTCGAGGCACACCATATCAATCAGCTCCGTCGCCTCTCAACTACGTCCACTGGACAGCATATACTGGTCCGACTTGGTATCAGGGCCCCAGTCTGTTCCGAACCGGCTATTCCTATCCCCCAGCGTATCCGCGACTGCCTCCGCGTCCGCCCTCTTCCGAGGAACATGCACCCTACCTACCACAGAGGTAGAAGGGAGCAACGGGCACGGGCGCTGGCCAAAACATTTCCCACCAAACCTGACGTTATGTATGTGGATGCGGCAGAATACCGCCATCACGACGCCTTTGCCCTCGCCGTAATTAATAGCCCGAATGACCCCCTGTTACCTCTCTATCCGTACGCACAACCACCCCTGCAGCGGCAGAGGAGGCGGCAATAGCGCTCGCACTAACAACCCGGCCGACACCTACAATTATAATCACCGATTCGAAAACGGCCATCCAAAACCTCGCCCGCGGGTACATATCATCCGTGGCGTCCAAAATTCTCCTTCGAAATCCCCCGTCCTCCCTGTTAGACATCGTCTGGACCCCGGCGCACACTGGTTTGGAGGGCAATGAGGCAGCGCACAATGCAGCACGAGGATTGACCATCCGTGCCGGTGCCAGCCTCGTCCCCTACCACGGCGCCAGGTCAGCCAGGGATCAGTTAATCCCGTACCATGATATAACCACGCATTACCGCCTCTCCCGCCGTCGGTACCCTCCTGCCCATCCTGAGCTAACCAACCATCAGGAGCGCTTATGGCGAATCCTGCAGACAAACTCTTTGGCCTGCCGAGCACTACTGCATCGCATTCACCCCTCGCAATTCCCCTCGCCAAACTGTCCACTCTGTGGGGACCCAGCCACACTGGTCCACTCTATGTGGGCCTGCCCTCAAGATCCCTTTCCCTCCATAGTTAGTGACGAGCAGTGGGAGGGGGCGCTGGGCAGCTCGGACCCAGAGGTCCAGATACTTCTGGTCACCCGCGCTGACAACGTCGCCGCCGGCCTCAAACCGACGGCCACACCGCTCCCGTGAACCCGGTTAAGGCTCAATAAACTGATTTCTCTCTCTCTCCTCAAAATAGGGTGGGCGGCCCTCGACGTGATCCCGCAGGTACAGATACCAACCTCCTGGCGCCAGTCTTTAATTGTTCATCCACTGCCAAAAAGCATGAACCCCACCAATCACGAGGCGAGAAGAGCAGCGAGAGCTTGAGGGCGCTACACGAGCTTTGGAAAAGACCCCGGAGTCATATACACGGACGCCTCCCGCTGTAGAAGGAAGCCATACGCAACAATAGTGGTATCGACCAAGAGCAGTGTCCTTGTAGGCGCAACAGTCAAGACCACGGACATCACTGAAGCGGAGGAGATGGCAATTGCTCTTGCCCTCACACAGACACCGGCACCAATAATTGTAACCGACTCGTAGCAAGCATATCGGAACTAGCAATCAGGATGGGTGTCACCAGTGACGCTTAGATTGCTGCAGAACAAAATACCAAATAGAAAAATCAAACTGGTGGGGACTCCAGGGTAAAGAGTTTGCCCACCAACAAGCCTGCGCACTCCCACTCTAGGTTGTGGAGGAAGGAGTGGAGTTCTACCCGCTTATCACTTTCAGAGAAATCACGCAGCACTACCTTCTAGAAAGACAGACACTCCCTACACCTCATCCTAGCCTCTCTAAGGAGCAGCAAACAGTCTTTCATCTCTTTCAATTTGGATCCTTCCCCATCCAACAAGGCTATACCTCGTGTTCCCCGAGCAATATTCGGCCGAACGCAAATTTTGTTAAAAACGAGGATCACTGCGACTCATAATTTTTGGGGAGTGCGAATTAAGCTCAGAAAATTCACCTCTCCTCCTTTTTCCCACCCCCTCTTTTAGACAGCAATGAGAGATATTGATATCCAGCTCCTTCCTGTGACCCAGCTAGCGCTGGTTGACCCGGCGCAGGCAGCCATGACATCATATGGGCTCCAGTGAATAAGAAACCACTCCCAATTTAGACGCTTAATAAACGCACTCTCTCTCTCTCTCTTGCAAGGTATCTTGCAAAACGGCCCTACCGACCCACTCACTGGATTATGTGTGTCGCTTGCACTCCTGTGGGGGTACATTCTGATATGCTGTTGTTGTTTTTGAATGAATAACAAAATACTAATAAACTATGACATCTATCATACAGTCCCAAATTTCCTTACCGCCCCATTTTAAGTCGTCCCCACCAATCCTATGCTCTAGCTTTCGGTACTCACCAGCCAAAGCAAAACGTCACTAAATTGAGTTTTTGCTCTGTCTCTAAATAAATAAACACCACTCCGACAGTTTCTTGATAAACCCAAGGGTGATAAATTGGAACCCAATCAAACTGCCCCAGCCACTCTTGCTCTAATTCACCAGAAACAACCTCTGTTCACTGTAAAACTGAAGGGCTAGAGATAGTGGTTTTGTTGAAAATGGTGTTTTAGTTGTCTGCTGGTTTCGCCGTTTTCCCCAGTGAAGTCAGTGTTTAAGTGAGAGCTCCTGCAGTCAGCGAGAATACTGTGAGCTCTCTAGCGATGTACTAAATAGCGTACAACTGCTACTTATAGCAAAAGTTCATCTTCATATATTTTTCGCAATAGAAACCAAAGCGCGATGTTTTTAAAATATGTTTTCTTCAGAAGAATTGTGCTCCGCAATGAACTGCTGTAGAACACAATATTTGAAGGAGTCAACAAACTGCCGCGCTACGTACTGCGCAGAGAATAACAAGGTCTTTGCAGAGTGCACATTTGCGTCTAAATGGTTATTTACATCACTATCATACTAGTCCTTCATACTAGTTCAGACATCATCTACCCTGCTTTGTGACAAGGCAGCACTATTTTATACATTGTTGCTCACCGTAAAATATTATAAAATATGTGGGGCGCGTTTGAAGCATAGAACAAGATAACCAGGCGCATACATACATTGATAACAAAGCGAAAAGCACTAATGTAAAAGCGCTGTGAGTAGCAGCCTTCTGAAAGTACCGCAACAAGACCCGCTTCAGCTTTAAACAAAATGCTGTAGGAAAAGATCCAGTTTAAAACAATTCACCGGGTTGTGTTGTTTGTGTTTCACATTCTTATAATGTCGTGTTAGTGGTATAATAGTTTTCTGCAAGCACACTTACTTCAAATACGCCCTGCAAACAATACAAAGAGGATTCTTAGTTGGCTGTATTGCCAAGAAAAAAAGTCTGTAGACAAAGCACATCTAGTTGAGGAATTCTCCAGGGACTTCTGGTTTTATACGAATGGTATGGTGATAATTCACTGGAACACAAAGGGCATTGTGACTAAACTACAGGAGTGATTTGTGGTTGTCTGTTATATTTCAGTTATTTTCTGTTCAACCTATTGATGTGCCCAATGTGACGCAGCGTCACAGGCACATGGTAAACGAGTGTTATTCTGGTCTACCATAATGTAAAACACACATGTGACTTCTTTTTGCTATAATTTTCGCTGTTATTTTTAGCACTCTTTTAAAATTGCTTTCTGGACCTGGGGTCAATGAATGTGCATATTTTATTCTAGATGCATACTGCGCCCGTGCCTTCCATTCTGAGAATTTCGGCAGTAGAATATGCAGTTCGAGTTTATTCTTTATTTATGACACTCGCTATCGTGGTCGAAGCAGTAATAGCAGTGTTTCTTTTATAAACATTTTATTACACAGCGGTAACAGGTGGTATTGTACTTTGAAATAAATCTTTGAAACAATTTTGCTCTATCCTTCTACGGCCAAGGAATTGCACATGCATTAAATTTCTGGTAAATAAACGTTATGCTCTGTAGGTAAAATGAGTGCCACTCCCTTTTGTGGTGAAAGGTGACCAGCGAAATTGGGGGTGTACGAAGGAGTGCCGAACTAAACACATCTATCTAAAATCGCTGATTGAACACATTTTCTGGAGAACTACTTAAATGACACTTGGGAAGTGGTATTTACAAAGGTTTTATCAAAGCGCGAGGGCACCGTGGTGGCGGAATAGCGTAGCGCTTAGGCGAACATCGCTGACCCAACCGTGAGCTCCCCTCGGAGTTGCCGGTTTGAGCAGCCCGGCGCGGCTTGCAAAACTTCTAGAAAAGCGTGAATGATTGAATCACAGTCACGATAACCCTTGGGATTTACTGTCTCTCGGGTCTTCGCAGTGCCCTCGAATTGTGGTAATATATAGTAAGGAGCGAATATATAGTGATATTTAGTGAGGAGTGAATGAGGAGAAGATACCTGCCTAAAAAATGGAAGGATTTCAAAGCTGGAATAAAGCCGCTTATCTTCCACTGATACATTATTCGGGTAGAAAGGTGTTACCTGCGGGAGAGGCGGAAATATTCTGGGATGTCGGTGTACGTAAGTGTCTCGCGGTAATCTGTTGATGTAGCCTAATTGGGGGGTGGCGTGTCTGCCACACTACTTCGTCTAGTACCCGTGTTCACTGGTAACCGGTCAGTTCTACAGAATCAATACCGAGAATTTGGCGTCGAATGTGGTGAATCTGAGGCGAGATATGGTCTCTGGTGCAGTTTAGTAAAGCGGTTTTTCAATCTGAGAATATTGGTACAGAGACAGCATTGTAATCTTGCGGTTCTCATATGCGATAGTTCAACCTCTACGACCGGCTATTGCGCCACTAGAGGGTGAAGGGATCGCATGGTTAGGGCCATGAGTAGGGGTAAATGGGCAACATATTCACCATAATGTTATACGCGTTCGTATGATGACACTTCACTGCATCAATAAAAAGGGTTCGTGGTTGTATGGAACATTTCTGCGAATATATTAAGCCCTTGCGCCCTTCTCTCACAGTGATATTGCAGGTGCATGTTTCTACAAAGTGCCTGAATGATAAAGTTGTTTCATGACACTGTTCAGTGATGGATCTGAGCGCGGGTCTTGTTTCACCGGATGAGTAGGTAGTACTCAAGCGCTCTTCCCGCTACACTTTGAAATAGGCGGCCACGCTAGCCCGTGCGATACCATTCCGTAGGCTCTGCTGCTATATTATATGTTCCTGTGTTCTAAACCTAGGCCGTGAAAGCTCCCGGTAGTTTTATAGGGGCTTTTCGGGCCTCCCAATTTTGGTAATCACACGTTCGCAGGTTCTGTTTTAGTAACGTAATATAAAGGAGCGAATATGCAAACAAGTAATGAGAATTCTAGTTTTCGTTTTTCTAATATTTTAGCAATTTAATAAATACCATGTCGTCGTGAATCAATTCGCCCGATAGTCCAACTATATGCCCTCCGTGGCCTCTAAGTTGAGATGTACGCTGTGCCGAGTCGTTCGTTTTTTAGAGACACCCCAGCACATTTATTGTATTACCCACTGCACGGGTGTACCCACAGCACCACTGCGATTGCATTCGTTACACACTGAGAAAGGCGCGTCGCTGCTCTGGAATGGTGTACATTGCGCATCATTTCAGGATGCGTATTGACCCATTCTCTTCGATCGGTTCGCTTTGTTCACAGTTGCCAAAGGACGTCATTTTGAATGCATCAATTGTTTTGGCAAACAAACAGAACTTGATTGCCTACACTTCACAATAGCCTTGTTGCATATATCCAATGGAAGAACGCACGCGAAATTGGCGAGACGCGTTCATCCCGTTCGGACGGGCCCAATGTGTGCAAAGCCACGCGAAAAGTACAATTTTGACTGTAGTAATACAAGAAAACGATTTCTGCTACGTATGTTTTCTAGTGCCTCGCAACAATACCTCAATTTACTCTCTTCTAAAAGGCTGCGTGGACACTTCTGCGCTAGTTAATATTAGTGCGATTTTTTTTTGTAAAGGTTAAGGTTTTTTTTATGTAATGTTTCTTTGTTTATTCATTTCAATGTTAGCAAATATTTATTTTTATATATATATATTTTTATTCTCGTTGCAATAATATAAACATTATATGGTTTTTTTGCTTTAGCAACTGGTATAACTCTACACTTGGTATTGTATGCTATACTCCTGTTTATACAATTTATCAATTGTACTAAACGTTCTTTTAATTGTTTGTTTGTTGCATTATGTTTGCTTACTATTCTCTCTACATTGTCGGTTACCTCTTTTGTAATGCTTACAACGGCTTCGGGAAAGAACAAAATGTGCAATAAATTGTCAACAAAACAACCCTCTATACTTCCATACGCAACATTTGTTCCCAGTGAAACTTTTTTTTCCGAAAGCAAACGGTTTCAGTTTTCCCTTCTCAAAAAACTCCAAACGCCATGCTGATTGCTTTCTTTGCGTGAGTAGTATACTACAAACAATTTTCATTGTGTTTACAGTAACCTAATAACCGACCAAATAACCTCAACTGCAGGAAAGGATTGCTACAGCAGATGATTTGGAGTGGTTACTGTTTGTTGCAACAGAACTGACAATAGCATGTGGCCTTATTTTTTAAGACCTAACGCTGTTTTACTTTCTCAAATCTTCTTTATACAAAAATGATTGCCTTTTCCTAGGCATTTGATGGAAGCGAATCGGAATATTGAAACGCATAACGCGTTTAAAGCAATTGTGATTGTTAAACTTTTTCGCGTTAGGGATTTTATCATACAATGTGTGACTTTATTCGCGTACGTGCGTCACCTGCATCGCACTAATGTGCACTGTATGCTTGATCTTCCCATTTGACGCAACACAATTTTTACGAGCTTAACAAAATTATTTCCCACTTGGACATGTTGCGTGAAAAAACTGATGGCATGTTTGGTCTCCAAAACACGTTCAAAGCAATGCTGCGCTCACAATTTCAGCCTTTATACCGGGGGTTTGCGTTACTGCAGATTGAGTTGGTCCTTGGCTTCTGCGGGACCAGTGTAAGCTACAACTTAAAGAATTGCCTGACCCTCGAGCACTTCTCTTTCAAAACAAACCGATGGACTATATTTTTACTCGTTTTGTAACCTCAAAGCACAGCACCCCTCTCCGTGTTAAAAGGAGCTCTACCGGTATAAGAAGGATATGCTTCGCACGCGCCTCTTGTGTGATTCGCAGTTTCCTCTGCATGCGAGTCCTCCGAACCAATACTTAAAAAACAAAACCTAACCACTTCGGTCCTTTTGTTTTCAACTACGCAAAGCGAAAGGCACAGCGATCCCAGGAGGCCTTCATCACGTCATATCAGGATGGAGCAAAGTAAATTTCCACGCGATTTAAGAAGACACTGCAAAAGTCACACTACAGGCTGCGAAGATTCCACTTCATATCAGCAGCCGCTGGCGCTGCCTGGCATAAGATGGGTTCTTTTTTTGTCCAGGTACTGAATTCTATAGGAATTATAACCGAAATGAAGCATCAAGTAGGTTCCACTCAACAATGACGAGACATCGTTTTTCGGCGACGCAGCTCGGTTGCAAGACGTTGTTTTACAGCGAAGTATGCAGTCATGTATAGCAGATCTAAGGGGTATCTTGTTATTACTACGCAAATTTGATATCATTTATTAACAAAGCCCATGTCTCAAATGAAGCGGTAATGTGAATCAGTAGCGCAACGTGTATCACCGGCACTTAGCTGTATTCTAGGAGCATATGCATGTGCGTGGTAGGCTCGGAAAATGAAAATAAATGGATGGTCTACATGCTCATTGGCTGTTTTTGCTTTTATTCATGGGTGTCACGCCTATGTAACCAGAGTGGCGTGGTGCTTCCAAACACAAAACGAATGCTACTTGGATCTGTTGCAACAGCTGCTGTTTTTTTTTTTTGTTTTTGAAAAAAAAGAATGCCCTTACGTCGCTTTTCCGGTGCTAACCTAATATCCTCGTATTGATGAAAATGTAGCATTTAGGTGTACCTTTTGTTTAGGCCCGCTTCGCCCAGAAAAATATGTTTGAAGTTTAAGTTAGCATCCCACAATCTAATATTTAGGTTAAAGCAAGTCTGATGTCAGTAGCCGTACCTGCTTTATAAGAGCTTAATAACTAAAGGAGAGATCTTTCTGCCTATAATGACCATCATTAGCTGACTCACAGAAAGGAAGTTTCGCGGTTTAGGGCACTGCCACCGGTAGGCCCTCGCGAAGCTACATACCATGCTACTGCATGCCAGAGAGTCCCCGCGTACAAGAGGCTCGTTCCCCCGCACCATTGTGTTTCCCGCCCACCGCGACCCCTCCTTCCAGACGTCGTCACGTAAACACGCGCAATTCGCCGTCCGTAGATCTCTTCTAGATGGGTGGCCGCAGAAAAAACGAGTATTCCGCGGCAGGTGCTTGTCGTTCGTCTTCATACCTTTGTTGGGAAAACAGTTAAGAAATATTTCGTGGCCAGACTGATGCCGTTCGTGTTCCGCCTTGTGCTGGCCAAATGGGAAACAATTACTGCGTGGCCAGATGCTCTTAGTTCGTCATCCGACGTATGGTGGCCATAAAGAAAGCGCGTACTCCGTGGGCAGATGCTTGCGGTTCATCTGAGGACCTAGACTGGCCAAACAGACAACGCCGCCCCCGTGGCCAGATGCTCCCAATTCATCTTCCGACCTCACCTGGCCAAAAAGGAAACAAGTAGTCTGTGGCCGGACGCGTGCTGTTCGTCGCCGGATGTATGGGAACCAATAAAAAAACATGTTCTCCGTGCCATACGCTTGCCTTTGTAGTAAATATCTGGGCTGGCCAAATAAACAACAGGTATTCTGTGACCAAATGCATGCGAAAGAACATAAGTTCTCTGGCTGTCAACTCTTTGCCAATGGCCAAACCGGCCAAGCATCGGGCAAAAATAAGCCAAAGGCTGGCCACGTTTTCTGTGCTGCCTGGGAAACTAGTGTTTCATCATTATGGCTTGGATAACACTTCTGCGTGTGACAGCTGTGCCACGATGAATAAAAATGAGCTGTCGTTTAGCGGTAGCAAATCCTCAGTGGGGTGCACTTCCCATGAGCGACCCTGTCCTTTCCAGACACTGGTGGATTCTTGCCTTCCTCGGCGATGCGGAAGCTTGAAATAGGGTGAACAGGTAAACTATAACAGTGGGTCACAGCATCAAATAGCGGCCGCCGTGATCTGTCGTAAACTCTGGCAGCGTTTATTTTGATTTGTTAACATAATAATGTTTTGCGAGGTGCATGGCTGAACAACGTTACTGCCGTATTTCCCAATAGCGATGAGGGGAGACAAGCGGATGAACATGCCAAATGGCTCTGTCATAATGCATTCGCTCGTCCAGCGGATTCCATCTCGCAGTCCAACATTTTCCAACATGCCTGTCGGGCGGGCCGTCTGCCAGGCGTGTCACACGATGTTCGACGGTGTGTGACGAGGAAGCAGTCGGAGGACATGCAAGAACTATTAACGTGACCCGCTCCTGACAACGCACCTGTATTACTACAGTATGCGGCAGGTACCATTAAAATCATATGGCATTTTGAAAGCGAATACATATTTAGACAGTACAATCTTTTCAGGCATTAGTAAAACAACTGAGAAATTTGCGTCAAAGTACAGGAGCCTCGAACCAGTGCTTCGAATCCTGAGCCTATATTCTCGGTGTGTGTTCACAAGACAGAACAATTGAGAATGTACCATGTTGAGTGTATAAACGGTAAGGAACGATATTTATGCAGTTAATGTACCCGGGATGACCACGGCTTGTTGTGGCTGAAGATTTTGAAACTCTGACAGTCAGCATTGTTGCACTGGTAAGTTCTTCTTTATTGGTGCCTACATTCACATGAGGAGCTCTAGCTCCAGCTGCTTTGCGTTCATCTAGTCGCCATAATAAAAACAGAAGCGTCACAGTAGCTTCAAGATGTCGCGGCCCTTGGCCTCATCTGCAATTATATAAAAATAGTGTGGCAATGTGGCAGACATGTAATGCAGGAAAATATTTTCGGGTCAAATTTCCGCACTCGTAGAACGAGCTTGAAAGTGGGTTCTTTTTTTCGAAGGACTCATCACATATTCTTACACTCTTATGTGTGTTTTTCACCCACTAACAAAAGTACGACGCAGCCAATGAAGGTTCGGTACCTTTTATTTAGCGTTATTTGTGACATGAGAACCTTCGGCAATTTTCTTACCTTTATAACCACTCCTCGATGGCAGCAACTACCTACCGCTACTACAAACGATTTAAAATCCGGTTACATTGAGACGAATGCCACCAGTGAGCCGTCGTTCTGTAATAAATTTAGCACTGTTACAGACCGGTCAAGGGCCGTTGCGAATGCAGGGATTAAAACCAATAAATACAAAAAACAGAAAAATGTAAACTCTTTTTCTGACTGCGGCTGCATCATGAAGATTCGGCACCTCTGAAGGAAACAACAGACCTGAAAGGGCTTCTTACATTGAAATATGAGAGACAGGTTCAATAGCCGTCTAAGTCAGCCTTTCATCTCAACATGTAAGCACATAGCTTTGTTGTCAATACAGCCATTGACGTGCTCCTGTACAAGGCAGCCATTTCTTCCGCTGTCGAAGAACATGCGAATGTTAATTTTATACCGCGATTCTTCAGCTTCAAACCTTAAAAAAGGCTACCTACACTGACACAACGCAAGGCTGTAGCCATGTCTCTCACTCTACCAGACGGAAAAACATCATCCATGCCATGTTCTCGGTGCCCATTAGCATTGTACTCTAGCTAAGCTTCTTTGGTTGCTGCAATATACCCTTTGAAAAATGGCCAAATCCTAGGCGGAAAAGCAGAAAGCCACTCTGGCAACACTGTGCACCCGCTGCGCCGCAATTAGAAAGGAAGCGAATAGGTTGCGAGGCCAGAATTTCTATGGAGTAGCTACCGTTTACAGTCCACGTAATTGCATACGCGTCCCGCGAAGTGGTGTTTCCCACTGCAGGATGGGAATATAACTTTGGCGCCCTTCCTTCTATATAAGAGAGGCATATTTAGGATTTTTACTCTTCCAGGTCGACCACTGAAAGGTACTACGAGTACGAGCGATCTTACGTAAGCGTGGAGTCCTACGTTACGCTATCGTCAGTGTTGACAAATAGCAGCAAGCAAAGGTAGGATTTGTGGTTAATAAAGAATACCCTTAGCGCTCCCTCCTTGTTTCTTTGTCGAGTTTTAATTGCCTTTATCGATGCGTCCTTGCCCCGTGGTAGCGGTGGCTGGCCGTTGTGAACGGGCCATGAAGGGTCCGTCTCTGCTGAGCGCTAACTTTGCGCACGTTCAAACTTTGCGCACGTTCAAAATGACTAAAGCATGCATAATGAAACTGATTTTGATGTCTCTGCTAGAGGTCGCGTTTGCGATTCACCGCCGCTGTACTTGCGGGGCTTACTTTTTCCGTCGGTGAAGGCGGTGCGAATGCGGGAGCTATAGGTCGCACACGTGCGTCAGCAGCATGCAGAGGCAGTCGACCTTGAGAGCAACTCAGAGAAAGGAACAAACAGAGAAGATGAAATAGGGGAAAAGAAGGGCACGTCTCGACTCGCCCCTGACGAGCCATTGTGCAGCGGGGTATATAAGCGGAAGCGATTTCACCAGCGTTATTCTTCGAAAAGTAGCGCAAAACACCAGTTTAATTAAGAAAGAATAATGCATACTATGGCGATGGGGCAACAGACTCCTGAAGGTGTGGGCGAAAACGTGCAACCGCAGCGGCGCTGCTACGAACTGCTTTCTTTCTAATGGCGTTGTCGCGTTCACCACCAGTGTTAGCACCGCTGAATTTTTAGTGTTGTCCGCCTTTTTGCTAAGGGTCTATTGAGCTTTGGTGAGATAGCACTAAAATATAGGCTGTTTAATTGTGTGCGAGAAAGTTTTGTTACTACGCATTGCAACTACGAGTATCATCTTTTCTTGCTGTGGAAGGCATTCAAGGGTAGCGGCCATCACAAAAAAAGGCCATATATATTGTCACGAAGACAAGGACGACGCATTTGTCTTGAAGAAGAAACAAGTTTATTGGAGCGAAATTGTGCTCCCCTAACAATTTAAAAGAATACAGAGGAGGTGTGGCAGCGGTCAACAAAGTGACTTGCATCGGCGAGCGTCGCAGAATAGAATGCCGGGGCGTCTGCTTTGCAAACTTTTTATCTTTCGGAGCGAGTGTTTCTAGAACCGTCTATTCACATCAAGAACATTGTAGAACACAAATGATTATTCTGGACTAGCGATTTTAGGAACAAACAGTTTGCTTATCTGAATGTGATAGCCCGTGCGGCATAGCAATAAAGAATAGAAGACGCGCTTTGCCTCGAACGCAGATAACACAGGCGGGCGTGGCCCGGCAGTAAAAGCAAACAATAAATAAGAAAGCCCATACATGCCTCGCGCCATTACCCCCCTCTAAGAGTGCATCGACCTGATGCTAAAATAAAAGACAGTCCGTACAAACAGCAGCAACAACAAAAAAAGTCTGTCATCTTGCCTAGTAAGGTTTCAAACGAAACACGTGGACGTCGTCCGGCCGCATCCGTCGTCGTGATGTTCCGGAATTACCATCGGGGATCACGTCTTAGGTAAGTTGGCCGACACGTCGTAGAATTTGGTAGGGTCCGAAATATCGTCGCAGAAGCTTCTCACTGAGTCCGCGTCGTCGGATGGGACTCCAAACCCAAACACGGTCCCCTGGGTAGTACTCGGCGTCTCGGCGTCGGAGGTTGTAGCGCCCGCCATCCACGAGCTGCTGGTGCGTTGTACGAACTCGAGCCAGCTGCCGGGCCTCCTCCGCACGCTGAAGGTGTCCTTGGACGTCGGTGTTGAGGTCATCGTCTTCTAAGTGCGGAAGCATGGCGTCGAGTATCATAGTTGGCCGTCTTCCGTATACAAGCTCGAACGGCGTCCGCTGGGTAGTCTCCTGGATTGAGGTGTTGTAGGGAAACGTGACATACGGGACGACTTCGTCCCAGGTCTTATGTTCAACATCAACGTACATTGACAGCATATCCGCGATTGTCTTGTTCAGACGTTCTTTCAGTTCGTTCGTTTGGCGGTGGTGCGCAGTGTTCTTCTGTGATCCGTGTTGCTGTAGCGTAATATTTCTTGCATCAGCTCCGCAGTAAAGGCCGTTCCGCGGTCCGTGATTAGGACTTCCGTGGCTCCATGTCGCAGCACAACTTGGCCCTTGAAGAACTTTGCTACTTCCCGTGCAGTGCCCCTCGGAAGATGTAGTCTGTCGCCATGACAATCCACTTGTTCTGTGATTCTGACGTAGGTAACGGGCCTATAAGGTTCATTGTAATCTGTTGAAACGGCCTCGACGCGACGGCGATCGCTTGCAGAAAGCCGGCGGGTATTGTCGGCGTCGTTTTTCCTCGCTGGCAGTCATGGCAACCCCGAACGTCGTGGGCGACGTCGGATGTAAGGCGGCGCCAGAAGTACTTCGCCTTGATTTTTGCAATAGTACGAGGTGCGCCGATATGTCCGGAAGACGGGTCGTCGTGGCACGCTTCCAAAATTTCGTCATGGAGCTCTGCAGGGATGACAACTAAGTAATGCGTTCTCGTTCCGGGGCTGAAATTCTTCTTCACGAGGACAGAGTTTTTGAGATTGAATGCTGACAAGTTCATCTTGAATGCCCTAGGCACGGCGATATTTCGTCCTTCGAGGTAGACGATCATGATGGGCAAGTCGGGGTCGGCACGCTGCTGGGTGGCTAGGTCGCTCTCCGTAACGACTCCAAAGAACGCGCTGTCTTCATCGGAGTCTAGTGGTGGCGGGTCGATGGGGGCACGGGACAGGCAGTCGGTGTCGAAGTGTTTCCTGCCGGTTTTTAGGCGATTGTAACGTCGCACTCTTTCAGGCGCAAGCTCCACCACCCAAGAGGGGTCCTTCAAATTGGCGAGCCAACACAGCACATGGTGGTCTGTGACAACCTTCAATGGTCTACCATATACGTATGTGCGAAACTTTGAAATGGCCCATATAATTGCGAGGCACTCTTTTTCAGAGGTTGAGTAATTTTTCTCCTCCTTCGACAGACCACGGCTGGCAAAGGCGATAACTTTTTCGCTACTGCTTTGCTTTTGGACGAGAACGGCAGCCAAGCCTATATTGGTGGCGTCGGTGTACATTTCTTTTTCGGCGTTTTCGTCGAAATGAGCGAGCACGGGATGGCTTTGCAAGCGTTTTTGCAGATCGCCGAATGCCCTTTGTTTGTCGTTTTCCCAGCTAAAAGGCGCACTATCTTTCGTCAACCGTCTGGGTGGCTCTGCAATGCGGCGAAATTTTTGACGAAGCGCCGGTATTATGCGCACAGCCCGAGAAATCTTCGCACGCCCTTCTTGTCTTTCGCTCTTGGGAAGTTCGCAATGGCCGAAGTTTTTGCCGGGTCAGGTAGGGCTCCCGCGGCATTGACGACGTGGCTCAAGAACTTCAGCTCCTTAGCGAAACGACACTTCTCAGGCTTAAGTGTTAACCCCGATGTACGAATCGCCTCTAGTACAGATTCCAACCTTGCAAGTTGTTCGTCGAAATTCCGGGCGAATACCCCAACGTCGTCGAGGTATACGGGGCAAGTTTGCCACTTCAGGCCAGGTAGCACAGTGTCCATGATTTTTTAAAACGTTGCTGGCGCCGTGCACAGCCCAAAAGGCATCACCTTGAACTGGTATAGGCCGTCCGGTGTTATAAACGCAGTCTTCTCTCGGTCTCTCTCGTCCACTTCAATTTGCCAGTAGCCAATCTTCAAATCCTTCAATGAGAAGTACTTGGCATGGCAGAGGTGGTCAAGGGCGTCGTCGATTCGTGGAAGGGATTACACGTCCTTTTTGGTGATTTGTTTAGTCGCCGGTAGTCAACGCAGAACGTTAATGCGCCGTCTTTTGTTCTTGACGTGTACAACCGGCGCCGCCCAGGGGCTTTTCGATGGCTGTATAATGTCATCGCTGAGCATGTCGTCGACTTGAGTCCGGATGGCTTCCCGTTCGTGGGAAGAGAGGCGGTATGGTGACTTTCGGGTAGGTCGAGCTCCATCTTCAGTTATAATACGGTGCTTCGCTAGGGTAGAGGTGTCTATCGTAATTTTGAATTCGACGGAAAACACTCGCTGTAGCAACGCAGCAAAGCCAACAATTTGTTTCGTTGTTCTTGGGGGTAGCGTCCGATTCACGTCGAAGGGCTGCGGAAGCTTGAAGGTGTTATCGGGTGTGCGTTCAAAGTCGGCTACCGTGATCACGTCACTTGCTTCTTGCGCTTCTTTGAGGAACGCAATTGCAGCTCTCTTGTTTAAATGCTTGTAGTCTTCGGTGAAATTATTGACCAAAACGTGAGATTGGCGTTGCTTATAGTGCGCAATGCCTCTTCCCACGGAGACACCGCGGTCGAGAAGCAACCTTCAATCACTCTCTACGATAGTGTCGATGTCAGAAGCAGCATCCTCACAGTAGACGGCGATCACAACTTTGCGGGGAGTGGCAGGGTGATGTGATCGTTTGCGATTCTGACAGCAGCACGGCAATCGGGGTTCGGCTGTGGCGTCGTGGAGTGATCGGAGGAAAAAGTTATCGACTTCTTCTGCAGATCATATATTGCGGCGTTGTCCGCAAAAGGTCCATTCTGAGAATCACGTCGCGGGAGCAGTTAGGCCATATAACGAACTCAGCACGGTACGTGGTGCCGCCAAGGGTGACGCTGGATGTGCACGTTCCACTTGGCATTACGAGATGGCCTCCTGCTGTGCGTATACGGACCATCCCTTGTTGTCGTAACTTTCTTCAGCTTCGACGCGAATGAGCCGCTCATTACCGAGTAGTCGGCTCCCGTGCCGATGAGGGCGACAACGCCAAAGCAGTCGATGGACAACTGGACGTAGGACGCCGCTTTCCTCGAGTTTCTGGTGCGTCGGGGCGTTTTATCTCGGCATGTGCGTGTTGACGGCGGGGCACCAGGCGTCGTTATTCTCGTCATCTTCTCAGCGGCAGGCTCTGTCGTTTCGGGTACCCGTCGCGTAGTGTCGTCGTCGGGTTCGGGAGTCACGTCTGGGTTATATCGAGTCGTTGGGCTGCAGGTACGGTGTTCGGTGCGGCCATGCGTCGTTGGAGGGTTTTCGTTTTTTCGCCGTTCTGCAACTTCACCTCCAAACGTTGCTGCATTTTGTTTCGCCCGAGTGCGCTGAGGGATTTTTCACGTGAGACGTCTGCGGTGTTATGGCGGTTTGGCGACTGGTACCGGTAGGGCGACAGCGAACGGTTGAAGTGGGAAGGTCCTCGGTTCGTGTTCGACAGGTATTAGTCGATCTCAGTAGGCCACTGGCCGGGTCGGGGGCTTGGTGCGTCGACGGAGAATCCTCGGAGACCGAGACTCTTGTAAGGGCAGCTACGGTAGATGTGGTCGGCCTACCTGCAGTGGTAGCACAGCGGGTGATTTTCGGGCGTTCGCAACACCTCGGTCTTCCTTGTCATCTGGTATTGGTCTACAAGGCGTCGGGCGGGCGGCATTGGACGGCGGTATGGCTGGGCCTCTTGACGACTGGTTGGAGCAGCGCGGGATTGACGAAGAGCTGCTAAGTACGTCATCGCTTGGGGTTGACGGGGTGCTTCTGAAGGTATAGAAGTTCCCAGTGCCTGTTGAACCTCTTCACGGATGGCGTCAGTCCGAGAAGCCACTTGAGGTTGCGGCGTTGTTGGAAAAAGCTTCTGAAGCTCCTCCTTGACCACTGCTTGAATGGTCTCGCGCATTGTATCGGAGCTTCCAGTTGCGGCACCGATTATTTCCGAGAACAGCGCGCTGACAGGGTGGTCGTACTGCTTCGTTCGAATTTCTAGCGTCTTCTCCATCGCCGCCGCCTCAGACGCGAATTCAGCCACCGTCTTCGGCGGGTTACGGACTAGACAGGCAAAAAGCTCTTGCTTCACTCCTGGCATTAGAAACCAGAGCTTTTTTTTGTCATTTCGGGGCGCGCATGGTGAAAAAGTCGCTTCATCTCCTCCACGAAGATCACGACACCTTCGTTGGGGAGCTGCGTTCGAGTTTCCAGCAAAACAGCAGCTCGCTCTTTTCTCACAACGGTAGTGAATGTCTTAAAGAACTCCCTTTTTGATTGAGTCCAGTCGGTCAAAGAACTCTCATGGTTCTCGAACCAAGCTCGAGAAGCATCTTCTAAGTAAAAGAAGACATGTCGGAAAGTTTCTTCGTCGTCCCACCTGTTCAAGATGTTGACGTGCTCCAGCTTCTCCAACCATTCTTCGGGGTCTTTAGGGGGGCTCTCCGGAACGATGGCGGCTTCCGGGGCTGCTGGAAGACGATTGGGGACGCTGTTTCTTGCACCATGGTGGTGGTTGCAGCGTTCGTTCTCTTGGGCCCTTCTGGCATGACACCGAACTCGAATAGCAATCCTTGCCGTCGGCGGCTTTCTCTGGTTGGGCTGGTTGGCGGCTTCCAGATGTCGTAGAGAGCATAAAGGTTGAGCACCCAGCACCTCCTCAAGATGTCACGAAGACAAGGACGACGCAGTTGTCAGGAGAAACAAGTTTATTGGAGCAAGCTTGTGCTCCCCTAACAACTCAAAAGAATACAGAGGCGGCGTGGCAGCGGTCAACAAAGTGACTTGCATTGGCGAGCGTCGCAGAATAGAATGCCGGGGCGTCTGCTTTGCAGGCTTTTTATCTTTCGGCGCGAGTGTTTCTGGAACCGTTGATTCACATACAGAACATTGTAGATCACAGACGATTATTCTGGGCTAGCGATGTTAGGACGAAAGAGTTTGCTTGTGTGAATATTATAGCCCGTACGGCATAAAAATAAAGAATGGAAGACGCGCTTTGCTTGAAACGCAGATAACACACCTGGGCGTGGCCCGACAGTAAAAACAAAACAATAATTAAGCAAGCCCATACATGGTTCGCGGCAATATGCTCCTTTTATTTCAAATGTCGCCCAAAAGTGATAGTCGACCTCCGCCCCTTGCAAGTAAATGCCTCCCTTGCCTTTTCCCCTCACATCTCATGCTGTTCCTCTCCTCTTTCGTCGCTATCAAGATAACAAACATTAGTTTTCCTTAAATCAATTGTATTTACCGGGTTCCACTGCTTCATGTCAGGGGCCTCGATGCCAGCTCTGCAGTACGGCGGATACGAGCGCGAATAGAAGCACCCTACTACAACATTTGTAGAACCACGTTGCCCTACTCCAAGAGCCTTAAAAGCGGAACGTGGAACCCATCTAGGGGAACCCTTCGTTGCTGTTGCCGTTCTATTTAAAATGCCACCAGTAGCTTCAGTAAACAGACCAACAGTACGCGACGGTTTTTGCATTTGAGGTAGTATTAATATGTGTTAGCGCAAAACCAAGCATCCAAATATTTTTTTTATAAAGAAACACTAAATATTACCTGCATATTGATTTTCTGCCTTATATTTGCGTAATGTGTTGGGTTTGTTCCACAATGTTTAGAAGTACGAACATTGAAACCGGGCTTAGCGTTTAGATTTGATTGTGGGTACGTGCGACAATTGCAGCCTATGTTTCACTTTGGCCCCGTGGCTGAATCGAGTCACAGGTACAATGACAGGTATGTCGACAGACCAAATGTTTTGCGTTGGAAAAGCCCAAGAAAGTTCGCCATTTGAAAAAGGCACCACGAATACGGTCGAGTCTCTAAAACTTCCCTCCAAACACGATAGTATTCTGCTGGTGCTGTTTGTAGAGTGGATCTCCTGCGACTTTCACCGTAATCTCATGCTGTGCTACTACCACTTCCGGCCAACCACTGCTGGTCTTTTCGGGTTCCATGTCGCCGATTTTCGATTGCTAGCCTATTAATATGGCGCACGTTGGGTGTTTGAGTTGAGCCAGCATAGATGGGATCGGAAGCAGGCCGTATTTGTAGTTTAGTTACCGCGTCATTTTCAAATCATTTTCTAAATTTCCGCAGCAAAAAGGAAGCCCACATCTACTTGTGTTTAAAACCGCATTGCTTACACCAGCTATGTGATAATGTTCTCAAATAGGCCTTAAAACCTTGTAGACGAAGAATTTTGGCAAATATGGCAATATAGCTAGATTTCATAGAATAAATGTTGTGGCTCCATAGACGGTTTTGCTGTTTGCAAAGAAACACGAATGCGCTGACCAGTTTGCCAAAGACGACTTCTGGTGCGGCACTTTCTGTAATAGTTTTTCAACGAACGCGGACTTCGTGGTGGTGTTTGCCTGGTGGGTTTACATTTGTTGTGCTTATATTTCAAGCTCATTCCTTGCAATGTATTTATAGCTATGTCTAGCGAATACAAGGAGGGGCTCGACGAAGTCGCACGAAGAGGCGCAAACACAAAGTGCGGTGGCGAGCAGAACAGGGACCTGATCTGTTGATTAGATGAATGGCGCGATTGAGCTTTTTTACTGAGCTAAAAACCTGCCTCCTGTCACAGCCCCGAACATATTTGTCTGGTAGAAGGTGCCTGCTTCTACACGAAAGAGCCGTTCAAGTGGTACAAAATCAGTAACGCGTAGAAACTGTTTCTATACGGTAAGGAAGGCAGATCGCGTCATTCAAAGCGGTGAACACGGCGACGGCATCGCTATTCATGCTGCAAAATTCGAGGCAAGCCTGAGGCTGACAAACTAGTACACGCCACGGTGTATTGTAAAATACGATTGCACTCGATTCGAGGCGTCGCATTTATTAGAAACAAAACGTGGGCAACGCGACGTACGGTGTGTGCATATTTATGCGAGCGCTGCTGCTTTGGTGTCCTGAGTGTTGGCTCGAAAAGTATACACCACTGATAATTAAGTCTGCAACAAGACGAAACACCTTTACAATGGAGGTTCGGTGTTAAACAGCTTTGCTGTTCACTTCAGCCGTAAGCGCGGTTATCTCTCAAAGGTGAAAGACGGCAACCTTTGAAGTGTTCATTGTAATTAGGAACCTTAGACTAACGTCAGGGCATCGGCTCAATTCTATTAAAGCATGCGTTTGGCATTACTTGGCATTCATGAAATGGGAACAACAAATGTGCGCGCTCTTGTACGAGTCCAGTTTTCTCACCTTATCGCTTCAACCCAAACGCTCTTCTTGACTTCATCTGGCGAAAAAGAGAACGTTCTGATTGGAGAAAGAAGATTGGGTTAGAACGCAGACTGCATCCCGGAACAGCACAAGGGTTGTCGAGACGGGAGCACTTCATCGCAGTAATTCTAATCGCGGAAAACATCGACACAAGCATCCGCCGTCACCAACGCTACGTAAAACAACGCTAAAACAAGTTAAACACGAAGCTTTTTAGGGTGGGCTTTCGGTACACGCAGATCTCAGCCTGGCACAGAACGGCCAGGGCTGGTGAAACCGCCTATATACATCTCCCTCAGAGTTCTTCCACCTTCAGCAGAGTGGCTCAGTCAAGAGATCGAGACAGAGATGGTTAAATCGCGTTAGGAGCCCAGATAATACTATAACCTTTTAATACAATAACTAAAACTGCGCGACTGCGCAATTTGCGTGAAATCACTGTCACAATAGCTTCTATAATATATACGTATTGCATCGGCTATGAATGAAACTGCATGCTGCCGTCGCGCCAGTTACGGTCGTTTTATTAGCATTACGCCAGGGTTCTATTCAACATTCAGCGGTTCAACTCACTCCACAAAACATAGGACTAAAGTGTACCCCTCCCGCTTGAGATGTTTACTGTTTGGAAGTTTTTTGGTCGGTAAATTTCACCAATGATATACCTCTTCCTGGGAAAGGCAGTTAAACGGTTTTAATTTTTTTTACTTAATATAGGGGCAACTAAGGTACAGTACATGTTCATTCATACCATTAAACTCTACCAATAAAATAAATTTTTTTATCTAGGACAGTTATGTAGCTCTATTTTCGTTGGAGGGGCACCATATGCATAGCTTAGTGGAGCGAGTAGATAACGTAGATATCCGTGAATAACGTCGATCGGAGCCCTTTCGCGACCAAAGTATGAAGTTTAGATGCCACACGCGATGTTCATGGCAGACACACTTTTGACGAAGCTTTTTGGGGTGGATATGCGACACGAGAGAGAAAATATAAAATAAAGGCATAAGTGGTGCACGACATCGCAAAGGTCACGCACACTTCGGAGGGACAGAAGGAATGCAAGTTTGCAGCGCTGGTCGACTGAATCGCTAGCCGTGAACAGAAGTTATTGGGAGCAAGCTCGCGAAAAACGCATGAAGTCTGGTTCTTAGAACACGCGACGGAGACGCCTAACACGATTTCTTCACCCCTGCTTTCTGATCCCTCGAACACGCGACAGAGACGCCTAACACGCTTTCCTCCCACCCCGCGTAAGTATAAGTTACCCTTGTGGGAATTGACTCTGTCCAGCGTTTAAATTAATACTATTTTGCACATTTATGTTAATCTTCCGATACAGCTGCAGGAAAAAGTGTGTTTCGCAGCCTCAGCCATTGTTCAAAAAAATTAAAATTCAGCCACTTTTTGGTAACTCGCTCCGAACTGCTTCGTTCCCGGGTACGTATTTATTATACAAGCGCCACAGAGCCATTGCTTTTAAAAAGCAATACATACATGCCTATTGGTTTCGCGAAAAACTACCCTAGCCGCTGTTATTTGTTATGTATTTATTTATTAGTTATTCAAACCTCAGGGAGAGATGCATTACAAAGGGGAGTGGCTACAAGTAAAAATAAAAATACAAGTACAGTGTAATTGTTATAACGAACAAAACAAGATTTTCCTCCAATTTATACAATCTGTGCTGCGCATGCGGGAAACAAACAGATAGGCGGAATTGCAACAATTTCTTCAAGAAGGCGGTTCCATTCCTTAAATTTGGCAAAACAGACTGATAAAACATCTTCTTGATGCTTGGCTGAAAGTCCACGTTGTGACGATGATCGATGCCAGAAGAATGGTACCGTGGTCTGGGGAATCGCGAGGAGCAACATGGTTGGAAAGCTTAAGTCAAAAAGTAAAGCCAGGCGACTTTTGGCGATGTGATGAGGATGTAAGCCCAATGTTGGTCTTCATGACACTTATACTTGCAACTCGGTTTTAATTAGAGAGCGAAAAGCGAACCTAGGTATTCTGCACCAGTACAAGTACCATAATTAGATTAGCGTGGCGAGGGTCCCAAACCACCGCAGCGTATTGCAATTGTGGTCGAATTAGATTTATGAACATTAGTAATTTGAGATCTACTGGTGTGTTATAGAAGTTTCGTCGCAAGCAACCTAGCATGTGGTTATCGCAGTTTATTATCTTTTGAATAATCATAGATGAAGTCACATTATTTGTTATGTGGCCAACTAAATACTTACACGATATAAAGCTTTTAACGAATTGCCGTTTAGATAGTAACAAAATGTAGTCTTATCAGAGCGGGATATCCCATAGTCTTCAACCTAATATTTAATTACATACGCCACCAATTACAGCTGTTAGCAGCAACATAGAGTTCAGATTGAGGAGTGGTATTGTCACAATCAGAGAGTACTTCATGAAATAGTACGCAGTCATTGGCAGAAAGGTCCACGTTAGAATTTACCAGAGAAGGGAGGCCATTTTGTATAATGAAAATAAAAAAGGAGACCAGGAACTGATCGCTGAGTACACCTGAATGAACCTGCCCGGGTAGAGAGTTATGACTATTGGTTGAAACGAACTGTATCGGTTAGGTAGTAAAACATTCAATCCGCCTCAACCAAAGGGAGTGAGTATTTAGTTCCTGAAGCTTATTAAGTATTAATTAATAATACACTTTGTCGAAGGCTCTCAAAAAATATAAAAACTGCAATCAACATACAAATGTTCATCTTAAATGCAATGCAGTTTGTGTGTGAATGATATGAACTGCGCCTCGCATGAATATAATTTTCGAAAACCATGTAGAGCAGGTGTGAAGAAACAGTTGGTTTCATGAAAATTAACTAGACTTTTTAAAAATGTGTTCTAGTATTTTCAACCACACACTTGTAACTTGTAAGGGAAATAGGACTGAAGTTGATGGAGTTAATATAGTCACCTGATATTTAGACTGGGACTACCTTACCAACATCACACATAGACAATAGTGAACACGATTCTATTGATTGATGAAACGTATTTATTTTAATTATTAACTAAACGCACTGGTATTGTTAGTAATTTTTCATTGATGTCACCATGACCGCGCGAGAAGCGATTAGAAAAAGTTTAAATGAGTTTAGCAATAGCAATACCAGGTACATCAAAAACCATGGGAGGCGTGATAACGTAACCATACTGATACGTGATACAGAGATCGAAGTCAGAAGTTTCAGAATAATGCTTATTGAAGGTTTCATTACGATAAAGACACAATCGCTTGCAGGAATAGGTTTGTTAAATGACTCAAATAGCTTAATGAAATTTTTCCTTGGGAGGTAAATACCGCACAAATGTTTTTGTGTATTTGTCGGCAGCTTAGAAGGTAGCACGGTGCTTAGGAATTAAGTTCGTTTACCCTGGAGTGTCGATACATAGATTTCTGCAGCCAATTTGTAAGCTTTACAGCGTGCTTTACTAGAGGCAAGTTCTGCACTACGATACATTCGTTTCTTTTTGTTAAAGATACTTTTAATATGAGAGATACCATGGCGCATATACGTTATAGGTGATGGTGCAGCTTGGAATAAACTTGAATATTACCTCATACATTTTACTTGCGAAAATCGTGCAGTAATATTGTACTGATCTGTTATCTACGTTTTGAAAAACATGGTAAAAAATGTCGATAATTTGTTATTTATTGGAACAAAGGTAGCTTTCCCATAGTCGTGAATTGTTTTCCTTGTTATGCTCGCTTTTGGCCTGGCTACATTTCGGGAACACCTCAGCAAGGAATGATTACTTACATCGGGGAGATGTGACAGCGAGGAAATAAAGTCGGGAGCGCTTGTCAAAACTAAGTCTAGGATGTTCGCTACGTTATATGGGCGTCCGGTTTGCTGTGGTACTAATTGGGATAATGAAAACAGAGAGCACAATAAATGAAGTCATTTTCCAGCGTTGACAATGGTGACAAAGATGGTTGCTGGGTGTCGCAAGCCATATTAGGAAAATTGAAATAACCCATTAAATTACTTTTAAGGTAGGAAAACGATTTGAAACCAGATTATCTGCGTTGCGCAATTCAATACCGAAATCATGCGAGGAAGACGGAGGCCGGTAGCAGAAGCCAAGGATTGTATTAAGACGGGGAGTTAGTGAAACCTAGATAATTTTCAGATCTATGCGAGTGTGTGTTGGTGAGGACGAGACGTTTTTTTCGAAATAGCTAACAGGCCTCCACCGCCGAGACGCGAAGTCCAGTCGCAACGGTATATATTGAGCTGGGATGAGATTTCAGTCATTTCGTGGTCGTGGACATGCTCGTGAATCTAGTTTTCATTTAATGACACGATATCAGCTGAGCACGAGTCGACAGCAGATGATAACAGTAATGTTTTTGTGCGGCTCCGTACACTGGCAAAGATAGCAGATACTTTGCGTTAAGAAGTTGATTGCGAGATCTTGCCACTTTCCCTTGCGCTTTCTTAGCTAGTCATGGAATGCGGAGGCTCTTTGCTCTGGTTTACAGGTTCATCGCGCTCCTCAATTGGTTGTGTGGGATCGGTGGTTGCGTCGTATATGAAGCAAGTTTCGTTGACAAAGAGTTTGTTTTGACGTAGTTGAAATTTAGGTCACCCAGGCACACTATTTTTTGCGGGCATTACGGGTAGTGAAAGAAAAATCTTCGGTCAGAGTAATGTTGTTAATTTTTAGCTGGGTACGTAAGGACAGAGATTTGTCCCTTATTTGTAGTTAGAAAATTTACCTACTATTGGAGGGGATTTTGCTGGTGAGTGCGCACTTAGATGGTGAGCACGTTTAATGTAACCTGCACAGAATGATTCTATATCTGGTGTCATTTCTATTATTATATTTATTTATATGGCTACCAACTTTTGGGGAATCAGCAATACCACGGAATATTAAGTTGGCACGCCGCTATCCATTCTCGAGTTCGTCAAAGCGAGATGGTTATATTGGTATTCGCAGTTGCACGTTCGACACAGGCTTCCATACCAAAAGCTCGTGACCGAAGTGTTCAAGTGTTCTCAGTCTTTTTTCAGTGCATCCAGTCTATTTGTTTACACTGGCCATTACACCTTCAATGCTTTTCTGAGAAGTGGTATTTTCGTATACGTCGGCAGCACAATGCTCTTGATATTTCGAACGTCAAAGAGCACGTGCTTGCAAGCCTTTCCCCAATTCGAACATAATTTTAATTTGTTCAAGGCTTTCGTTCAGCCATATTTCTATTTTTGAAAAGTGTTTTTTTTTTCCCGAGTGCCAAGAGCCATGATTGCCCTCTACGTCTACAGAGCGCAACAATAAAAAACAAAGAAATACAGTCGCACCTGATATTTCGCAATGCCCGTTGCCACGGGAACTCCAGAAAACAAATGTCAGCACTTTTTATGCTATATAGAAAAGTTTGGTTACACCTCTGCAGCAGAACAAGGCGCTGTATTGGAGCCATATCTTAAGCACTGCTCCCGTCCCAACTAAACTTTCATTCGCTGAGCTGGCTATTTAGGGGGGGGGGGGGCGCTGCGAGCAGCCGGAGCGAGCGGACGTGTGTTACATCGGCTCCGCAGTTAATGAGCCATAATATCGGAATAATTGGTCCCACAGTGCCCATTTTTCACCAGTGTGTTAGGCTTCGCTCAGCGGACCTGGCAATGCCAAAAATTCGTTGAGTTATTGCGAATTTCCGAATTTTACGGCCCTTTTTATGTTTGCGGCGTGGCCGCAAAGCTAAGCCTAACTTAGGCCTAGTACGAGTACGGCCAGGCCGGGCCATGGGCGACGGCCCTCGAGCCGATGTCGACCGGAGGGGAGCCCGCATCGACGGGATTCAGCGAGGAAGCTACCATGGAGGCCTGCGGAGAGCGGGACGATGAAATGCAAGTACAGTTGGACCGCAGCGGAGGTCGGACGGCCGTGGTGGTGCCGGGCGAGCAGCTCTCGCCGGGCGACCACGCGGGGTGGACGACCCAGCGGAGGAAGCCACAGCAGCGACGAGCGGAGGCTCCGCGATCTCCACTGTCGAGAGGTAAGCCCGCCGTTGGCGAACACGTCTCTACAATCGAAGGAGAAATTCGTGAAGAAGGTGAATGCAAGCATGTCGAGAGCGGCGAGAATGCCCAACAGCATCCCCCGCGAAGAGCACAAAATTATCATCAGACCAAGAGGGGGACTGCAGGTAGGGAAGGTCAGACCGACCGAGTTAGCGACCGCACTTGTGGTGGCCACGGGCATCGCAAGAGAGACGGCCATGCAAGACACGGTGTGCCTCAACGTGGCCCAAAACATCATAATCGTGAGCACTCCCGCAGAGGAGAGAATCTCGAAATACGCGAGAATTGAGGCTCAAACGATCGGCAGCCGCGAGTACGAAGTGTATGCTTATCAGGCGGCGCCGAACGGTACGGTAAAAGGCGTGATTCGCAACATCTCCACAGAGGACACGCCGGAAGAAATAATAGAGAACATCGTGAACGATTACAATCCAACGGCGATAGACGCCCGAAGGATCGGAAAGTCGTCGGCAATCGTCGTGCTCTTTCAGGGCGAGAAAGTGCCGATGACGGTGAAATACGGATCCGTGCTCGTTAGGTGCAGTCTGTACAGGAAACACCGTGAAGTTTGCAAGTGCTGCGGCGGAGTGGGGCACAGACAGGACGTGTGCCCGCAGCCCGAAAAGAACGTGTGTTTCGCGTGCGGAAAGCAAACTCCGAGCGAGAACCACGCAGAAACGTGCAAACCGCGCTGCTAATTGTGTGGGGGTGCTCACCCGACAGGGGCGGCAAGCTGCAGCAACCGCTTCAAGACGCCATACTTGGTGCGGCGGCGGCAGTGGAGCCGCCAGCAGACGAAAGATGCCTCGTCAGCAAGGAGAGAAATTTCTAGAAGCCAAGGGGAATTCCCGCCGCTCCTGCAGCAGCGAGGTCGCAGCGGCAGCAAGAAGCGGGAGCAACGACCCGGCAACAGGTCGGCAAGCCGAGGCGCCCGCGACAGGAGCCAATCGGCGGCCAGGAAAACGCGCGGGAAGAGCGGCGATAGGCCGTCGAGAGCCACGTCACAGTCGCGCGAGCACGTGATGTGGGAGGAGATCGCCGGCGCACCGAAAGGAAGGAGGCGTTCGAGGCCACCGCGGCAGTGGAGAGAGATGTTGCAACTTCGTGACGAAAGAGTCGACAGACTGCAAGAGCAGGTAGCCGTGATGAAAGCGGAAAACGCGAGCCTCAGCCAAAAGCTCGAGCGGGCGATAAAGTTACTAGAAAATTCTGGAGGAGAACAGGAGCCACGTGGCGGAGCGATGGCAAGATCCGAGGAGCGTCGGCCGGAGCAGCCGGCGAGGCCGGCGCAAAAGGAAGAAGAGGCGGAGCCTCCGACGAAGATGAAGGCGCTGCAGAAGCGCGAAGGTCAGAGCGACGCGGTCGAAACGGAAACCGAGATGGACGAAGATCAGGACCCGCCTTGCGGGGAAAAAGGAATACAAGGGCCGCAGAAGCAGAGGCTGGTGAGCTGGGAGCTACGCCTGAGGAGGTGCGCCGGACGCATCAGCAGGCTGGAAAAGCGGATGGACGCTTTCGAGGCGAACGTGAATGCGAGACTCGATAAGATACAGGAGTACCTTCACAGGATGCTGGATGGAGACGAGGTCACACCGGGGCAGTACGTACAAGCGAACCAACCAACACCGAACCATGGCCAGTAAATCACGAACGAAACCGAGCCTGAGTGTGTGGCACTGGAACGCGAACGGGTTCCAGTGTCGGCGGGCGGTGTTGCAGCAGTACATCAAGAGTTTGGAGAGACCCCCGGACGTGATCCTCGTCCAGGAAACCCACGCCGAGAACGCGCCGTCCCTCCCGGGCTACCGGGCGCACGCCAGCCCTCCCAGCGCCAGAGAAAGAGGTAAGGGAGAGGCGCAGGGCGTGTGCACGTTCGTCCGGAAGGGGATAACGTTCGTCAAGCACGACGACCTCCTCGGGTTCAGCGCCATCGAGTACTGCGCGACCGAAGTAGGGATCGGAAAAAAGAAAAAGGAGTCGGTGTACTTTCTCAACGTATACAGCAACCCGGGCCACAGGCAGCAGAAGTTGAAGACGGCCATGCATAAGATGCTGAAGCTCGCTGGCAGAGACACGGTGGCGATGTGCGGCAATTTTAACGCCGCACACAAGGAGCTCGGGTACAGCCGCACGACGGCGAAGGGGAAGGCCCTGCTCGAGGCGGCCGAGGAGGCCGGTTTCGTCCTGTATTAGGACGAAGCGGCAGCCACACGCATCGGCACGTCGATAACCCACGACACCAGCCCGGACCTGTCCTTCGTCCGGGGGTACGGACGATTCGTCGAAAGACAATTCGTAATAGGGCGATTCGTAATAGGGCGATTCGTAGGCGGGCAATCGGTCGCGTATGGCAATTCGTCATAGGGCTACTCGTCGCTCGGACATCTAGTCACTAAGAAAAAAACTTTTTTTTACATTTCCAGGCCTACAGCATAACGGGATTCGGGAAAGAGGGGCATGGTACGCGCTTGCATAAAAGATAAAGCTCAGAAGCCTTTCCTGAAGCTGACCCTGATTTTTACCCTGACTTTACCCTGAAGCTGACAGTGCACAGGAGGCTGCGCGTTCGCCGGACCAGTCTTATCATTGAAGGGCGAAAGTTGAATGGAGCTTTCAGAACGAACTATCAAGACTTACGCGTTAAAGTTCACCAGGGAAATACTATAAAATAACTGGTATAAGCGCTCGTTTTCGCAGTCGCTATGGAAGTCATCAGGACAGAAAGAGGCGGGTAAATGCTGGTTTGCAAAGGATTTTTTTTTACTGTTAATCGAAGGACTGAGCAAATAATTTACTGGGTGTGTAGAAAAAGAGAGACCTGCAAAGCAAAGATCGTGACTGACGTCTTGAAGCTAAGCATTGTTAGTCTCAAATGTCCACAGCCATGCTCCAGACCCAACCGACATTAGCTGCCTGAAGATTGGTTTAGAAATGAAGGCGAGCGCCGGTGAGAACGCATAAATATTCGTTACTGTGTTTTGTTGTGAAGGTTTTTTCTCTTGGATAGTCATCGCATACTGCCTCTTTAGTTTGAGGACGGGCGTCAGTACAGCAGATTCTTCTGGACGCGGCAGCAAAGGTCACGTACAGCACCGCATCCCAGCTGCCCTCTACGTCAACGCTTCGACGAACAGTTAGAAGGCAAAGGCAACGTGCCACATTTGCCTACGCTATTAATCCCCGCAGAGAAGACATACATCTCCCGCCTGAATTCAAGGTGCGTGTACTAAAAGTGTAAAAAAATAGTTTTAATGAGTTGTTTATGCAGGTGAATTTCAAACAAGAGGCGTTCTTACTGCATGATACTGGCGAGAGTGACGTCAACCGCATCATTGTGTTTGCAACGAAGCGGAACTTGGAGTGCTTAGGGAGAGCAGGTGCATGGTTCTGTTATGGGACGTGTAAGGTAGTGCCCTCGCTATTCTACCAGTTGTACACAGTCCATGCTCTTTGTAACGGGATTGTCGTGCCCTTGGTGTACGGCCTACTGCCCAACAAAACCGAAGAAACCTATCGGAGGTACGTCACTATTAATTGTTACCTTATTACTGCTGTTCCAATGCGTAGCGATTGGTTGGTTGTTGAAATCATTTTCATTCCGTGTTACCTTACCAGCTTCTTCTCAGTTGTCATCGACAACGTCGGGCCCTGCGCTGTTCGCATTCTGTACACGGATTTCGAGATTGCTGCTATTAACGCTGCTCGGGGCGTGATTTGAGACATCCGGATTGAAGGATGTTTTTTTCACCTGGTCCCGTCGGTTTATTGTAAGCTGTGCGCGTTGCGATTCCAAACCCGTTATGGCACAGACGAGTCATTTGCAGGCAAGGTGAGTTTGCTGTTATTGGCCTCCTTCGCTGAAGTTTGCCTTAGGAGCAGCAGCACCGATTCACACATCGGTGCCGCTCGAGGCGTCGTTAAATGGGTAGTACATCAAGCATTCGTTATAGCCGTTTTTCATTGAATTCATAGAACGTGAACATCAGGACATTTTCCTAGATAGTAATTGAGAAAGTTATCAACAGCCAAGCCACCAATGCATTAGGTGCAAGGCACCCGTGATAACGTTATCAAAATGAAATATGCAACAACACTGCTACCCTGTTTTGCTCTTGCTCTGCTCTTGCGAATCGGCACTGTCATTCATCGGTGCGCACTGCACCGATTGGGGTACACTACGCCTATCGGGGTGCAGCCCGCCATACTCTGGGCGATAGTAGCTTGAGACGTTAGCGCATAGCGGTGGGTAGTGCATGTCTGGATTAGCAACGGTCTCTGTCCACCGCAAGATGCCCATGCATAGATAAATGGCCGTTTTCTATAACACAGCTCACGTAACAGCTGTTTTATTTCCAGATGAAAATGCTCGCGGCCCTGGCGTTTCTACCGGTTGGTGCTACCCCGGAGGCCTTTCACGACATGTTAGAAGTCTTTCCACAGGAGGCGATCAAACTCGCCGGCTACTTTGAGGACGTGTATGTCGGAAGGTCCCGTCGGAACGGCATCTGCTCGGCTCAGTTTCCTCCGAAACTATGGTCCGTGTGCGAGTCGGCACTTGATGGAATGCCCCGTACAAACAACACTGTGGAGGCGTGGCACTATGGGCTGCAGGTAATTGCTCATAATTTTTATGCGACTAACTTTATCGCGCAAAATCTATTGACAATTTTAATATCGTATTTCTTATGGTCCCTTTCTCGTTTGTCAGAGCAACGTAAGGCGCGCTTCACCGAACTTGTGGGTGTTCCTGCACTGTCTGAAGAAAGAGAAGGCCCTGAGCGAAATGAAGCTCACTCAAGCGGCAGCGGGGTCACTGCTACAAGGGTGTCGCGGAAGCAGCAAGCCTACAACAAGGGCCTTCAAAGAATTCTTCAACGCTTCGACGGAACAGACAACACGGGTATCCTAGAGGCTTGCGCCAGAAGCAGTACGTGGTAAGCAGAAGGTTATATCCAGAGTTTCGGACGCAAATACAACTCTTCGTGATGTGACACCAGTTTATTGCGGGGCACAAGTTCGCGACAATAAACGTTACTTCTACCAAAATCTTGTATTGCCCATCACTGTGTGACAATCTTCTTGATAACAGCGATATAGCTCTTTTTGATTCGTGATAAAGGAATAAGGGTACCTCCTGATCTATTTGCGTGGCAGCATGATGTATATAGTTTGAATAATTGTTCATGTTTTTAATGTACGACGCGGTCATGTTGCAAGAAGGCTTTGATTTTCTTAAGTTGTTTTTCCTGAATAAAAATCACTTGTTAGCCTCCACTGTGTCCTATCTTGTGTATGCCTAGGTCTTTGTTGTTTCGCGTAGTCTTAGAATGAATCACTACCAACTAGTCTAGTTCACAGCACTCCCAAACACACAAGAAACTTCTAATAGGGTGACCGATGGTCATCTTCACGAATTCCCCTATTACGAATTGCCCTATGCGACGAATTGCCCTACTACAAGTTGACCTGCTCCGAATTGCCTTTCGACGGAATGTCCTACAGCCCTTCGTCCGCAAGAGGAAGGAGGCCAGAGGCGGGGTGGCATGAAAGAACACGGGGCAGAACCTCGGGAGCGACCACTTCATAATCGAGCTGGACCTGCCGGCGTCGGCAGACGAGGTCGGCAGGGGCAAGCGCAAACACAAGCTCACGAACTTGGATCGCTTCCGAGAGGAGAGCGAGGAGCTCGGCGAGGAAATCGCAGGCATCGAGAGCTGGTCGGACGCCCTGAAGCGCAAGATCAAGGGAGCGACCACGGAGATGGAGACCGACGAAGAAGTACAGAAAATGGACAGCCGCCTGGCGCACCTGATAGAGGTCAGACAGGCCCTGCAGAGGCGCTGGCGTAAGAACAGAAACAACAGGAATCTCAGGAAGAAGGCCGCCGAGATCGGCAGGGAGATAGAGCGATACAGTCGCCAGCTGTGCACCCAGCAGTCGCACGCCATCTGCAGAGAGGCGGACGGGCAGCTCCACCAGAGCCGCACATGGAAACTACTGAGGCACTTGCTGGACGATACCAACAGCAAGAGTTACCAGCAGCACCGACTCGCCCAGATCATGCACTGCGCGACCAAGAAGTTGGGGAAGGAAGAGACGTGTAAACGGCTCAACGATAAATTTCTCCCTAGAACTCCCAGCGAGAGCCACGGCGACTACAGAGGCCCGAGCAACCCGGACCTGAACACGACATTGAGGAGTGGGAGGTCCGCGCGGCGCTGCAGAACATAAACTGCAAGTCCGCGGCGGGCCCCGACCGAATCACCAACAAAGCCCTGTGAAACCTGGGCGACGGGCCGACAGAAGCGCTGACGGGGTATTTCAACCCATGCTGGCGCGAGGGAAGATTGCCGAGGCAGTGGAAGGTGACCAAGACAATACTGATACCCAAGCCGGGTAAGCAGCCTGGTATCGAGAACATGCGGCCGATTTTCCTCACGTCGTGCATCGGGAAAGTCCTGGAGCACGTGTTGAACAACAGATGGCAGCGGTATCTGGAGGAGAAGGGCCTCTACCCGGACTCGATGCTAGGGTTCCGAGAGAGGCTCAGCACGCAGGACGCAATGATACAACTACAGCACGAGATACTAGAGCGTCCGACAACGTCGCACGACAATAGAGCCGTGCTGGGCCTGTACCTGCAGAGTGCTTTCGATAAAGTCAGGCACTCGGCCATATTGGCGCAGGTTTCGGAAGTGGGTCTGGGCAAGAGTTCCCACGACTACATCCGCGACTTTCTGTCGCACCGGACGTTGGAACTACAAGCGGGGGACCTGGAGCTGCCGGAGAGAGAGCTGGGCAGCGTGGGTACCCACCAGGGAGCGGTGATCTCGCCGGTGCTGTTCAACCTGGTGATGGTCGGGGTAGCCAAACGCCTCTCGGGGATCCCGCAGGTTGGACACACGATATATGCAGACTACATTACGCTGTGGGGCCCCGGGGGGAGCGACGGCCACATCGAGAGTTCGCTGCAGGAGGCGATAGCGGCGATCGAACAGCAGCTGGCGGGCACCGGACTAAAGTGCTCCCCGCAAAAGTCCAAGTTGCTGGTGATTCCACCGCCGGGCAGGTACCGCAAGAGAGCCGAGGAAGAGGCGAGTAAGATCAAGTTGTTCACGTGCGACGGGACGGAGATCCCCAGAGTCAGCAAGCTGCGAGTGCTCGGGATGCTGCTGGAGGCGAACGGCGGCAACGGAGCCACGGTGGAGAGAGTAATCACAAAGATGGGGATGGCCACGAAACGGATCAAGCGGGTGGCCAACAGATGCAGTGGCATGAAGGAGGAGAGCCTGTTGCGGTTGGTGCGGTCCTTCGCCACGAGCCACGTTGCCTACGTGGGCGCCTTTCTCCCGTGGAAGCGCAGCGAGAGGAACCGCATCAACGCGGCGATCCGCAAGACGTACAATGCGGCGCTGGGGCTCCTGAACCGCACCAGCACGCAGAAGCTGCTGGAGCTGGGCGTCCACAACACGCTAGAGGAGATTGGGAAGTCTCAGCGAGCGTCTCAGCTGGAAAGACTGCAGACCACGTGAACCGGAAGAAATATCCTGAGAAGCTTGGGCCTGGGCAGAAGACTACGGGAGAAGAACGGCCTGCCGGAGAAGGTGCGGAGAAGAGTGCGGGTGCTGCCGCTGCCGCGGAACGTACACCCCGACAGCAACCGAGAACGGCGGGCGGCCAGGGCCAAGGCGCTGGCCGAGATCTACAACGACGACGCCGGGGCCGCTTACGTGGACGCGGCGAGGTGCCCGCACCGCCCGAACATGTACGTGACCGTAGCAGTGTCGGCCAGGACCGGAGAGACGCGCAGAGCCTGCAGCGTGAGGGTCTCGACCGCCGCGCAGGCGGAAGAGGTCGCGATCGCGCTGGCGCTGGCGGATCCGGAATGTACTACGATCTTGAGTGACTCTAGGACAGCCATATCGGGATATGCGAAGAACGCGGTGTGCGCGCAGGCCGTGAAGATAGCTGGTGGTGCCCGTGCGGGGGGCACGTGCGAGCAGGTCACTTACGTCTGGTGGTTCCCGGCGCACTCGGGGACCGCGACGGGAGCGCATCCGAACCGCAACGAGACTGCGGACGCCTTCGCGCGTGAACTTTCCGGTCGCGTGGCGCCACCCCTCGTCTCACGCACGGAGGGTGAAGAGCCAATGGAGCAAGAACCTCTACTCAACGGTGGAGAAATCCTGCAGTGGTACAGGCTCGGTAGGAGGGAGCGGCCGCCGCCGCACCCGAGGCTCACCCGAGGCGAAGCCGTCCTGTATAGACAATTGCAGACCGACTCGGTACTGACTCCGGTGTAGGCGCGATACGTGTGCCCCGAGGTATACGTGGACGCAAAGTGTAGGGAGTGTGCGAGTGCGAATGCGACGGTGGCCCACTTGCTATGGGGTTGTGCGGAACACAGTGCGCGGGGGTATGTCGAGTGTCTGCCCCAGGAAACCACGGAATCGATGAACTCTCACGAGTACGAAACACCGCGAAGGACAATCCAGCGGCTGGAGGCGGCTCTCGGCCGGCAGAAGCGCAGGGAGGCGCAGGAGAGGGGAACGGGGGTGACTCTCGGAGGCCTTTGTGGCGCCGCCCGCGCGGAAGCCCGGGCCGAGGCATCGTCGCGAGGACGACAGTATAGTCGGGGTGGGGGTGCCCTGCGTCGCACTTGAACCCACCTCCGCAGGATATTTATTTCACAATAAAGTCAGTTTCTCTCTCTCTCTCTCTCTGGCTATTTAGGTTAGAAGCAGGGGGTGTAGAGGTTGTCGATTCGGATGGGGATGCGTTGGCAGGGTGCGCAATAGCCGTTCCGTCCACTGGCGGCATGCAGTCGTAGTAGAGACCATCTGGGCAAGGCGAGAGCAGAGGCGTTACTATCGGTTCGGGATCCGCAGACCAATATCGGGGCGACCAATAAGGCAGCAAACAAAGCTTGCAGCCGAAAAATTGGTTGTTTTGGAGGAATGCCGGAAGCACTGCTCCCGTGCCTACTACAAATCATTCATGTTGCCCTAGCTCCGTATGAATGTGCGACCTTAATGATAATACGCCCAAAACCACCGCAATGTTTCGCAGAACAACGCGAAAGTACCGAGGTAAAATCAGCGATAAGCATTTTCTCCGCCTGTAATGGGCCTGATAAGAAGAGATTCAATATCAAATCATGCGCGAGGTGCCTACTTTTTCTATGGCTGTCAATCTCTTCAACATATATAGAGTGCAGCCTAGTCTCGAAGTAATAAACATGTCGAATGCATTAGGAACTGAACCAGGCAGGTGTAACAAGGGTAAATGGGCTCTGTGGTACAGAAACACCACTCAGTCGACACAAAAAGACGAGGCCACCCAGGTACGGCTGTACCCGGGCGGTCACCTTCAATGATTGACAAACCCAACCATCGGCCCTCGGCCACCAGCAGCAGTGGAGAACCTGAACACAGGAATATGCTTAGCAGGGGTTGCTCAAAACCTTAGTATCCGGACAAGCCACCTCTGGATCATAATTCCTCAAGTGTAATGCACCAAATTTTTATATTGAGAAAACCGTAGTTGTACTATTAGATGAGCTTTAGACAATTGGTGGGATTATATAGGGCTTAGTTAGTGTAAACGTAAGAGAGAATACCTCATAAGCTTGAGTAATGGGTCCATCCTAAGCTACCAAGGACCTAAAAAAAAGCATTCACAGTGAATGGGATTTTTATTCTACTGAAAGATAGCATAAAACATCGAAGAATTTTTCAGTAATAAGAACAGAGTCGGAATCATTGTGATTAAGGTAAGGAGCAGTTAAGGTTAACAAGCTAGAAGCCTACGCTGTAAGAGCCAGTAGGACGACAACGGAGCGCATAGTTTCTACAAAGCTGTCGAGTTCGCAAAGAAGGGAAGGACCCCAGTAATGTTTGTGATGAGAGACTTCAACGCAATATTTGGGGTGAGGAAAATAGCACAAAGGTGTGTGGCAAACTGAAATATGGGCTGGCAGTTATCAAGGAAATACATTGGGTGCATTTACGGTAAGAGGTGACGTACCGGCAATGAGCGCGTTGTTTTGCAAACAAACAATTGGGAATTGACAGGAAAAAGTCCCCACGGGAGAAAAAATTTGACATCATTTTATGTGGAATTCTGGGTATTGTACAGCACGTGGAGGTGCTAGGTAAGATTCGGGACACGCTACAATAGAATAGATAGGTGGAAAATAATACTAAACCTAAAATAAGAAAGGGTGAATATAGGAAACCTACAAAACCAACCATGGGGGCAGTCAGAGACAGCATGCAAGAGTTCAAAATAACGCTTGAGAAACATGTCCCGCCCATACCCGATGAGAAAAAGGACAGGTTTAAATGCTAAAACACAATCTAACAACCGCCAATCCCCGATTCTGCTGCAAACTAACCTAGAAAACACAGAAAGTATTGCAAAACGTAAGAACATGAAATTTTTGTTTTGCTTGCGCCAATAATATAGGGGAGCAGTGGTAAATATTGGTTACACAAAAACGAACAACTTGGCGTGTATAAGATTGCGGTGGCTATGAAAACGCTGGAGATGGGCGGAACCTTGAAGGAAAGAAAGAGGAAGCTCGCTTTCGGGACATCCACATTGTAGCACTCACAGAGGAACAGGGTAACATTATGCGTATTAGGGACAAAGTAATAAAAGTAGCACAAGTATTCTCCACTACGAAATACATACGGGATGTTTGAACAAGACGCAGAACTGAAGCTGCCAACTAAGCTTGCGACGAGGAGCTAGTAACTAAAACAGAAGCAAATGAGAGCTAAATAAAAATAAAAGACAAAAGGGTGGAAGTGAGAACAGTAAAACAATGAACCTTTTAAAAGAGGATGAATGTATTTACGGGAAAAGCTGGGTAAACAATCTTCATGGTGCTCAAGCACTTTGACAATACCCATTACATAAGAAAAATGCAGACTTACGATTCGCAAGGAGCGAGATAACAAAAATCTTGATGATAACAGACCCATGAAACTGCTGTCGGTTGTTAGCAGGCTGTTTACCGAGGTTAACCTCATACGTGACAGCGTAGACTTTTATAACTCAGCGAAGAAGCTGCGTTTCGAAAAGTGGACACAGTGACTTACAGCCACGTCGTCTGATCAAGTAATACTATTTAGTGCTGTGTAAAATAAACCTGATTGAACGACATTTCGAGACTACAATAAAGCGTTCATTAAATATACACCTGGGCAGTTAGGGAAGGAATAAAGAACGAAAAATACTTAAGACTCGTAGAAGATCTACGTAAAGAATGTATGGTCGCGATAATCTTTCACAAAGAAAGCCAAATCTTACCGAAGTAAGAAGGAGTGCAACAAGATTAAAACTTCTCAATACACTTGTTCACAGCATCTCTCGAGGTCGTATTGAAGATGCTTGGCCTGGAAAATGCAGGTTTATGAATAAACGTAGAATACTTGAGTAATTTGAGGTTTGCAGACGACATAGTCTTGCTAATTGAATCAGTAGGGCAACTGTACTACATGATAAATCATGTACATGCTGAAGGCTTCGCAGTGGGGCTTCAAAAAAACCCTACGACTACATCTGAAGTATTTACCAATAAGTAAGCTGAAAACGCCTTCTGCTTCAAAATGAACACTAGCACAAGTATACGAAGATCAACCTAATAAATCTAGTAAAATCTGACTCCAAAAACCACAAGTAAATCCGGTGAAGCAAAGGAGTGGGTTCGGGTGCACTCTAGAAGCACTTACACATAAAAAAGTAGGCTATAACGACACCTAAAAGAAAGCATTCAATCAATAGGCTCAACATGTTATACGCAAAGGCTGCAAAGCTTATAGCCTTCATAGACAAGTGGGAAGCAAACGTGGCACGGTACAACAAGCCACGGTGCGTATAATATATAGGAGTTAAACTTGGCGACAAGATACGAGCATCATGAAACGGGACTAAACTCGCGTAGGAGATATCAAAGTTAAAATTAGCAGGTAATAATGTACTTGGACTGGCGATGTGTTAGAAGAACTGCCAAACGGTGGACCAGGACAGCAAAGAAAAGAATACGATGTAATGGCACTATAAGGAGAAGGCTGCTAATGCGATGAATAAACAAACAAAACCAAAATTCCGTGGCAAGTATATGACTCGCGCAGCACATACAGTAGTGGGTGGTCAAACGCCGCGGCCTTTATTATGCAGTAAACCTCCATAGGCTGTTGATGATTCTAATGATGACCTAATGATTCAGCTATACGAGCATGAAATGGTCGAACGTACAAGTAACCCAAGAGGATACTAAGAACTCATTCATTTTAGAAAACATCCTTGCTAAAAATTTTGAGAATGTTTTATTGGGCATGTAAAAACTAGAATTGCCAGTTCAAAATTGTTTTTAAGCAAGAAAAGGCAACACGTACCGAATAATTATTCCGTTATGATGGTAATTTTTTAGTAACTATTTGTTAGAGACGATATACGAACTCATAAAAAGTTCACGAATCTTTTGAAACAGGAAGAGGCCTTCTCCCCAAAAGAAACTAACATGATGGTAATGATTTTGAGGTCTAAAATTATGATTTTTTTCGCATCTAGTGAGTAATGTGACAAAAAAGTAACTTGACTGCCACATAACTTCGAGTTCTCTATTAGCAAAAGCATTGAGTCATGCGGTATGTAATCAATAGCCATTTCTGTAAAAATCTTGTTGCACAGAACTAGTCTTATTACTGCTTTGCACACTGTAACGCTATGAAAATAGATATATTTAGTTAAATTTGCCGTTCTAGCAATTTATAATATTGCACTAGAGAGAACTCGGGTTAAGAAGAACTCCGTCAAGACGAATTCTCGCTTTTAATGAACAGCGTGACAACGTTTGCTTAGTTTTCCATTGAGCCACTCCCCCCAAAAATTTGGTTAGGATGAACAGTCTTGCATGTACTCTTCAGTTAAGACAAACAATTTTTGGTGTGACCACCACTGCTCGCGATCTGGTTAGCGAGCATGGAAGTCTTGGCGTTGTGCGGCGGGACAATCACGTGACCAGAGGAAAAGAAAAGTTAAAAGAAACGTCCACGCAAATTCGATTCGCGCCACGGGGGAACGAAGGGGACAACGAAAATGAAGTCCATAAAGATACCACTTTTTTTCTCTCTTTACCCACCGCACCAGCAGCAAAGCAAAGAAAAAAAAGGAGGAACGGAGAGTTGTGTGGCAGCTTTGCTGAGCGGAAAACTATAAGGTGAAGAAAAGTAAAAAAAAAGCGGTTACAGAGACTTTCTCTGCGCGGAGGCCGCCGCTCTAATGACAAATACTATTTCTCAGAGGGAGCACGTGCGTTCGTGTCGGTTGGCGTCACGAGTCCTCTCGTGTTATCGCCGAGATTACCAGGATTTCACTCTCAGTCTCTGCGGCATTATGGCTTCAGGCGGCAGGTGTAAGCTCACGGTCATTCCTGGATTGAACAAAACCAGGAAAGAGCACTTGAAGACAGTCTTCTGTCAGTCTGCGAAATCAAAAAAAAGTTTTTTTTGTCAATATTCTCTATTGTGAGTGTACTTCGTTCACCGTCCTTATGCAAGATATTTGCATGATTTTCCTTTGGCAGGTCTTCTGACGAGACTAACTTGTGATTAGACGAAGAACTTATCATGGTCCTTTCGGTTTTGTCCTTACAGAGTTCACATTACTATAAAAATTTATTTCGAAGCAGACAAGTTTCCCAGCACCAACTTCACCGGTGATGAAAACACTAATATGGAGAATCAAACGTAGTTTCTCTGCTGATCAAAGGTACAATAGGGAAATGAACAAAAAGAGAAACTTTGTAAAATAAAAAAGGTTGTTTACAATGGGCGGGTAATTCATTGTTTAGTACGTGTTTGGCGTTTTATCTTAGCCAATTCGCCCTTTTAAATACAAAGAGACTGGCTACGCCTTCTACTGTAGTTACAGAGTATTCTTGTTAGTATATAATCATTTATTAGGGCAGATATAATTTTTATAATATTCCGTCCATTAGGTTTTCTGTCATCACCGCACAATAAGTTAAGTTCTTTTCTGCACCTTTTCAAAATTTACAAAGGTGGTGCAGAGTGTTTTGGGGCCCTAAAAGGAGCTGTCTTTGAATTCAACTTGTTATATACTGTTCGGAGATATTTTTTTAAGCGTGTACTTACTCTCTTAAAGTGCTGAAAATACATTGGAAAGTGTAAATAAAAGCAATTTTGAATACTAACTTACATTGCTTCATTGAAGACAGATTATTCTGTTTTAAAATAACGGGAGCCGTTCCTGAGAAATCGACTATCAATGTAAAAAATACATTACGAGTTAATATACACCCTCATGAAACATTTCGTCTCAGATTGAAATGAAATCCTCTTGGCAACTGAACATATCCGCTGCTTCTCGGGAAGTGATGGCGTCATTATCGAACGCACGAAGGAGTGCGCTACTCGGCTGTCATCTCTCTGGGAATCGACAGCACCAGCCAGCATGTTTCAAATCCTGTTTGTACCTAAGGCGCAAAAGTGACCCGGTTGGGAGGAGGCACGAAAGGAGGAGCGGTGACCATATTGTGCCGCTTCGTGCCTAAACACACCGCCCATTCAACACCACCGACAGACCAGCAACAGCTGAGGACACCCTTGGCGGCGAGCATTGCCACTGCCCCAGCTCTGCCGATGACCGCAAAATCCTGCACTTCGACGGATTCGCTCCATCAAATCTCGGCGATGTTGCGGACTTCGGATGGCAACCGGGGACAGCATGGGTACTACATAAGGAGCCTTTAACGCACCGAACCTGGGGGGCTCGAGCCACATCGAACAAAAACTCACGGCTGCTTGTAACCCCGATGCTCCTTCTTGCCTTGACACACCACCCATCGAACGCCATCGACTGACAAGCGACAAATGAGGACACCTCTGGCGGCGAGCAATGGCTGTGCCCCAGCCTTGCCGATGACCGCGAATTGCTCCACTTCAAAGAATTCGCTCCGCCAAATATCGGCGATGTTGCGTACTTCGTCTGGAAACCGAGGACTACATGAGTACTACAAAAGGAGCCAATAACCGAACTGCCAGTGGGGCTGGAACCGCATTGAACGTGTACTCACGGCAGCTTCTATCCCAGGTGCTCCTCTTTGGGTGGACACACCACCCATCCAACGTCCAACCTGAAAAAAGGTCTTAGACGCATTAGTCTGTGACCGGACCCTGTCATGTGTTGTGTGTTTTTCGTGGTGCGGTCTCACTCTCTTTTCTTCTAACTACTGTTTTCAAGCGAATGATCTGTTATTGATGGCTCTGTCGCTGTCGGCCAGGCACTGCCGTTCAATCCCACTGCGGCTTTGGCAGACCCGTGCCTTGTTTTGTATTTACTCATGTCATCACTGAAGTATTATTATTATTATTATTATTGTGTGCTGGTATTCCCGCTCATCGGCAGGGCTGGCGCAGTGCCATTGCTCGTTATGAGAGTTCTCCTCAGTTGTCGCTGGTCTGTCCATGGCGTTGGATGGGCGATGTGTTCAGGCAAGAAGGAGCACCTGGGTTACAAGCAGCAATAAATACATGTTCGATGCAGTGTCAAGCACCACTAAAAAGGTAAGTTGAAGGCTCCTTTGTAGTACCGATGCTGTCCCCCGTTTCCAGCTGAAGTCGGGAACCTCGCCGTGATTTGGCGGAGCGAATCCGTCGAACTGGAGCCATTCGCGGTCATCGGCATGGCCGGGGCACCGCCATTCCTTTCCGGCAGAGGTGTTCTTAGTTGTCGCTGGTCTGTCGATGGCGTTGGATGGGCGGTGTGTACGGGCAAGAATGAGCACCGTGGTTACAAGCATGCCTGAGCACATGTTCGATGCGTTTCGAGCACAAATGGTAGTTGCATTGCAGGCTCCTTGTGTAGTACCCATGGTGTCCCCGGTTGCCAGCAGAAGTCCGCAACATCGCCGATATTGGGCTAAGCGAATCCGTTGAAGTGCAGAAATTCGAAGTCATAGGCAATGCTGGGGAAGCACCATTGCTCGCCGGCAGGGGTCTGCTCAGTTGTCGCTAGTCGGTCGATGGCGTTGGATAGCCGGTGTTTCCAGGCAAGGAGGACAAATGGGGTTAGAAGGAGCCGTGAGTACATGTTCGATGTGGTTCCCGCCACCCTGGTCGGTGCGTTCAAGGCTCCCTATGTAGTCTGGCCCATGCTGTCCCCGGTTCCCAGCCGAAGTCTGCAGCATCACCGAAATTTTACGGAGCGAATCTTTCGAACTGCAGGAATTTGCACTCATCGCGAGGGCTGGGTCAGCGCCATTGCTGGTGTCAGGGCCGCCCCAGTTGTCGCTGGTCTGTCGGTGTGGTTTGATGTGCCATGTGTCCATGCAAGAAGGAGCACCTGCGTTACAAGCAGCCATAAGTACATGTTCGATGTGGTTCACGTCCTTGGTCGGTGCGTTGAAGGCTCCTTAGGTACTACCCATGCTGTCCCAGTTAGCCAGACAAAGTTCGCAACATCACCAAGTTTTTATGGAGCGAATCCGTCGAAGTGCAGGAATTTCGCTGTTATTTGCAGGACTTGGGCACTGCCATTGCTCGCCGTCAGGGGTGTCCGCAGTTGTCGCTGGTCTGTCGATTGCGTTGGATGGGCGGTGTGTCCAGGCAAGGAGGAGCACCGGGGTTCAAACATCTGTGAGCACATGTTCGATGCGTTTCGAGCAGCACTGGTAGGTGCATTGAAGGCTCCCTGTGTAGTACCCATGGTGTCCCCGGTTGCCAGCCGAAGTCTGCAACATAGCCGAGATTTGGCGGAGCGAATCGGCCGAAGTGCAGAAATTCGAAGTCATCATCAGGGCTGGGGCAGCGCCATTGCTCGGCGGCGGGGGTGTCCTCATTTGTTGCTGGCCTGTTGATGGCGTTGGATGGGCGGTGTGTCCAGGCAAGAAGGAGCACCTGGGTTACAAGCAGCCGTGAGTACATGTTCGATGCGGTGTCAAGCACCACTTGGAGGTGCGTTGAGGCCTCCCTAAGTAGCACCGATGTTGACCCCAGTGTCCAGCCGAAGTCGGACTTCGCCGAGATTTGGCAGAGCAAATCCATAGAAGTGCAGGAATTCGCGGTCATCGGCAGGGTTGGGGCAGCTCTATTCCTTGCCGGCAATGGTGTCCTGAGTTGACATTTGAATGTCGATGGCGTTGGACGGCGGTGTGTCCAGGCAAGAAGGAGCAATTGTATTACAAGCAGCTGTGAGTACATGTTCGATGCCGTGTAGAGCCCCTAAGGTAGGTGCGTTAATCTCCTTATGTAGTACTGATGCTTTCCCGGTTGCCAGCCGAAGTAACCAACATCGCCGATATTTGGCGGAACGAATCCATCGAAGTGCAGGTATTCGCGGTCATCAGTAGGCTGGGGCAGCGCCATGGCTCGCTGGCCCGGGTGTCCTTATTGTCGCTGATTTGTTCATGGCTTTGTTTGGCGCTGTGTCCAGGCAAGGAGGAGCACCGGGGTTAGAAGCAGCCGTGAGAACACGTTCGATGAGGTGTCAAGCCCCATTCCCAGGCAGCACAGCAAGTCATGTTCTTGACCGGCCAACCTATGGCTGTTCTCCGTGATGCTCGACCATCGGTAACAAACTGGCCAGGGTTGAACATGAGATAAACTGTTTGAATACGGCCACGTTTTCGGCAGCCCATGTGCTTAAGTTTGTCACCTTTCGCTCGTTAACGGTCAACACATTCCCCTCGACAAAAGTTACTCTGACGTTATCCGACGGATCAACCAACGGCGATGAACGGCACTTGCTCCAGCAACGTTCAATCAAAAGACAGGTGGCAGGTTTCCCGCCGGCACGTACTCACTCGTTGCTTGAAAATGGGATTACAAAAGATGATCCGCTTGTGCACGGAAACCAGTCGACCGCTTTGTTTCCGCTTGCAGAGGAACAAATGATGAATGGCTGTTGTCCAGTTATAGAGTAGTCGGCTTTCGTAAGCAGCCGTTGTTCAAAAGTTCTTTTGGAAACGTCCGTTATCCTTTTGCGCTTATGAATCTGCACGCACCTGCTCTTCGAAAGGTGAACGGCTGACGTCTGTCGCAGGTCTGGCACCGTCCATGCCTAATCGCCGGAATTTTGAAGGTCATGAATGGACACGCGCGAAGCCACCATACAGTGTGCTGTATATACATGTGCACTCATGGACGAATGAATGAGGACGCAAAAATGTTAACCTAACATGCTGAATCAAAGATAATGAATAGTGAAGACAAAATATTGGCTTGCTACTGGTATATTTGAAAAGGCACATTATCAGTCTTTTGTGGGACATGTATTCGCGCTTTGTGGATAAAGCCTGCTTGCCACTTTGGAAACACGTGAGGTTAATGATAAGCTGAAATGCTGCTGCAAACGATCGACGAACGGCGGCGTTCTCCAGAGCCCGGACAAAGAAAGTTCGGTAAGTTCACTTTTGCTGGTAATTTTCTTGCGGGACTAAGGTTCGATGCAGAAACTTGTTGCGGCTCCATTTGGCACTTCCGCTTCAGTCTCACGGTGTGGCTCGAGGATGCTAAATTCAATATACTGATGATGACGGCGCCCGATATGTCTAGCGTTGCTGACGGAAAGGTGGTAGGTGCACCGGAGGGGGCTAGAATGTCTGAATTGATTGCCGGTGCTCTTGATGACATCGTGAGGAATGGAGGTGTTTTGTACGAAATGCAGGTTTTTTTATCGCACGAGCTCTGTTTATACATGCGGCTGGGCGGTTTTACCGCACTATCGTGTGAGTTCGATAGCTGGGCCACTTTGACCAAGGCAAAATACAATGTGCGGCTGCTGAACATTTCGGAGCTAAAACTTCCCTTTTGAAAAAAATGAAACACGCGAATAGTGTAAAAATGTGAGCTTAGCAAAAACAGCGTTTTCCCATTTTCATTTTTATCGGATTTCTGGCTGAAAACCTTTCCTATTGCTTTCTCGGGTTCTGTTTCCTTGGAAACTATTTCTTTTCTTTACCCATTTGTAGTTCAGGGGCACCTCGGCTGAACGCGCGAAAGATGTCCGCTCTCACCATGAGTGGGGTGCGGCTCACGGTGTTCTCTTTGTGGGCCTTCGCTTTATCACAGGCCGGGGAGTTTTTTTCTTTTATACGCAACGTGAAGGGGTCTATTCTGCGTCTAATGCCACGAAAAAGCAAACATCGCCGCCTATTCGCAAGCGCGTGCTCAGTCGGGTAGGGTTTGTTCACAGTAATGAACGTTTGTTGTAGAGGGATCTCATTGAACGAGGACTATTCAGTCAATCAATCAAACTCCTTGCACACTCAAAACACAAAAGAACCCCCAAAACTCTACGTACAGGTTCACGCTTAGATGAGGTTGGTACACAGCACCGAAGAAGAGAAAATGCAAGAAATAAGCAGCGAAGTTGACCAGCTACTGCCATGGCCGTATTGATGTTGTTTAGGTCATGCCAGGGGTGCATAATAAGCAAAATTGAAAAGAGTGCAGTTGGTTTTACCACGTATTTACAGTGATTTGCGCGCCCACCGCTCCATGTGCAGGTGTAATATTTGGATCAGGTATTCCTGGCAGTGTAATATAACGTCGTGCGCGTGTACTTCCACTGCTTCAAGAGTGTTGTAGTGTCCCTTTCAACCAAAATGGATGGCACATGAGAATTGTAAATATCTGTAGGTGCCTTGAACTAGATTTCTTAGTTTCGTTACCATATGAGCTATGTAGAATTTTAACGGCCTTTTTTCTTTTTGTTTTGTGCTGCAGGTGCTCCTGAACATGGCAGCTGTGGTTTCCATTGGAACACTGTTCATTCTCACAGTAGCTGTTGCATCAAATGGAAGTAGCATCAGTGTAGCAGCAGCAATTGAGGAAATAAACTTGCCTCACATTTTTGATCAACAGTCTTTGTCAGTTGCTGAATATAACTGTTTCCCTTAAAGCACGAATGATTGCTTTACGAGGTTATAAATTCTGCACTTGGCTGTAGTAACAGCTCGACTATACCCATTTTAGGGCTGGATGAAAGCTGCAGCACCAGAATTATTATGCCAGGGCTCAAGAAGCCGGACAGTCTGAAAGAGAAGCTGGAATAAGCACTCTTCTCTAAGGCGAACTGTTTTAACGGGACGTTTATTCCTTCTCCTGCAGAGAAACGGCCCGACTAGAATGTTGCGTGGGTAAAGTTCAACCATGGTTGAGCAGCTCTGGTTCACACAGCTGGCCCCCAAGCAAGGATGAATAGCCGTCGTCTGTAAAAGTTGAACGGCCGTGGATTGTTAAAGGTTGAACGGCCGCCGGCCAATAAAAGAAGGGCAAGACGACGGAAAATTCCGGCGGCCGAATGGCGGTTGTAGACAGTTGGCGATGCTTTGGTCAAATGTGAGCACTTGTTCAGCTTACACCAGGGAATTTTCAGCAGACGGCACAGGCACACTTTTCAGTATGAGCTTTACACTCTGATGGAGCAACGGCCGAGCAGAAATTACCCGGTCAGAGATGGACAGGTGATGCTTACCCGCACATGCTTGTGCCTCTTGGGTTGTAGGTGCGGTGAAAGCTCCTTAAGTAATACTGATGCTGACCCCAGTTCCCAGCCGAAGTCGGACACATCGCTGAGAATTGGCGGAGGAAATCCGTCGAAGTGCAGGAATTCGCGGTCATCGGCAGGGCTGGGGTAATGCCATTGCTCGCCTGCAGGGGTGTCTTCAGTTTTCTCTGGTCTGTTTTTGGCGTTGGATGGGCGAGGTGTCCAAGCAAGGAGGAGCACAAGGGCTACAAGCAGCCGTGAGTACATATGAGATGCCGTTCGAGCATCATGGCAGGTTCGTTGGAGGCTCCCTATGTAGTAACGATTCTGTACCTGGTTGCCAGACGAAGTCCGCAACATGGTAGAGATTCGGCGGAGCGAATCTGTCGAAGGGCAGGAATTCGCAATTGTCGGCAGGGCTCGGGAAGCGCCATTGCTCGCTGGCATGGGTGTCCTCAGTTTTCACTGGTCTGTCGATGACGTTGGACGGGTAGTGTGTCAGCGAAGGAGGAGCACGGGAATTACAAGTCGCCGTTAGTTCACAAGTTCGATGGAACCACAAGTTCGATGTGGTTGCAGCCCCTCGGTTTGGTGCATTGAAGGCTCCTTATGTAGTACCCATGGTCTCCCCGGCGGCCAGCTGAAATCCATACCATCGCCGAGATTTGACTGAGCGAATCCATCGAAGTGCAGGAATTTGCGGTCATCGACTTGGCTTTGGTGGATTCATTGCTCGCCTAAAGGGGTCTACTCAGTTGTCACTGGTCTGTCGATAGCGTTGGGTGGGCGATCTGTTCAGGCAAGTAGGACCGCCTGGGTTACAAGCAGCCGTGAGTAGATGTTCGATGCGGTGTTAAGCACCACTGGAAGGTGCGTTGAAGGTTGTTTATGTAGTACCGATGCTGCTACCCGTTTCCAGCCGAAGTCGGCAACCTCGCCGGGATTTGGCGGAGCGAATCTGTTGAAGTGGAGCAATTCGCGGTCATCAGCATGGCTGGGGTATCGCCAATGCTCTTCGGCAGGGGTGTTCTCAGTTGTCGCTGGTCTGTGGATGGCTTTGGATGAGCGGTGTGACCAGCGAAGGAGGAGCAACGGGGTTACAACCAGCCGTGATTACATGTTCGATGCAGTTCGAGCCCCACCGGTAGGTTTGACGGCTCCGTGTGTAGTACCCATGCTGTAGCCAATTGCCAGCTGAAGTCCGCCACATCGCCGAGATTTGGCGGACCGAATCCGTCGAAGTGCAGGAATTCGAGGTCATCGGCATGGCTGGGGCAGCGTCATTGCTCGCCGGCAGGGGTGTCCTCAGTTTTCGCTGGTCTGTCGATGGTGTTGGAATGGAGATATGTTCATGCAAGAAGAAGCACCTGGGTTACAAGCTCCTGTGAGTACATGTTCGATGCGGTTCGATCCCCATTCGCAGGTGTGTTGAAATCTCCCTATGCAGTAACGATGCTGTCCCCAGTTGCGAGCTAAAGTCGCAACTTCGCCGAGATTTGGGAGCGCAAAACCCTTGAATTTCAGGAATTCGCGGTCATCGGTGAGGCTAGGGCAGCGCCATTGCTCGCCGCCAGTGGTGTCCTCGTTTGTCCCTGTTCTGTCGATGGCGTTGGAAGGGCGGCGTGCCCCGGCACGGCGGAGCACTGGGGTTACAAGCTGCCGGGAGTACATGTTCGATGTGGTTCGAGCCCCACTGGCCGGAGCGTGAATGCTCCTTATGTAGTACCCATGCTGTCCGCGCTTGCCAGCCGAAGTCCGCAACATCGCCGAGAATTGATGTAGCGAATCCGTCGAAGTGCAGAAATTCGCTGTTATGTGCAGAGCTTGGAAGCGCCATTGCTCGTCGTCAGGGGTGTCCTTATTCGTCACTGGTCTGTCAATGGCGTTGGATGGGCGATGTGTCGAAACAAGAGAGAGAGAGAGAGAGAGAGAGAGAGAATAAACTTTAATTAATCCAGAAAATGCTTGAGAGGCGTCCTCATTCCAGGATGCCTTGAGCTCGGGCCGCGTCGACTGCCCTTTCAATCAGGCGCAGCTGAACTTCGAGGCCAGAGCTGGCCAAGGCTCTCTCCCAAAGCTCTGTGGAAAGGTGGACGTGAGGTGGGTCTAGGGTGGACTTTTCACAGCCGCCAACTATGTGTCTGAGAGTCCCAGGCTCTCCACAGAAGCGGCAAGAAGGAGAAACGTGTGTCCGGTCAAAGAGGAAAAGTTGTGGCGCGCCTGCTGAGAGTCTGAGATTATAACTTTGGCGTCGCTTTGGCTAAGCGCAAGCGCTATCGCCGCTTCCTCGGCTTGGAGAGGGTTGTGACCGGGAATTGAGATGCTGCACCTGTGCTGCTGATTTAAAACGACGGTGGCTGCCATAGCTTCTCTTCCGGTGTAACAGGCTGCGTCTGTGTAGGCGGTCGATGGTGTATCTCCGTATCACCTAAATATTGCCCGGCCTCGGGCTTCTCTGCAATCCTCGTGATACACAGGGTGTATATTGCGTGGTAACACGGGCACTATGAAGTGTTTTTTAATGGAGTGGGGTACGTTTCCAGTGAGGAGAGGTGGGTGGCTGAGTGGGGCAGACAGCGCCAGGCGTGAGACGATGAACCTCCCCGTTTTGGTTGCTCCTAACCTCAATCTTTGGCTAGACTTGTGCGCCTCTATTAACTCCTCGGCCGAGTTCTGGATGCCAAGTCAGGGTAGTCGTTCGGTTGAGGTGCTTGCCGGGAGACCCATGGCTTGCTTGTACGCTTTCCTTATCAGGAAGGAGCACCTGTGTTACAAGCAGCCCTGAGTAAATGTTCGATGCGGTGTCGAGCACCGCTGGGAGGTGCGTTGAAGGCTCCTTATGTAGTACCGATGCGTTCCCCGTTTCTAGTCGAAGTCTGTAACTTCGCTGAGATTTCGCGCAGCGAATCCATCTCGAAGTGCAGCAATTCGCCATCATTGGCAAGGCTGGGGCACCGCCATTGCTCGCTGGCAGGGGTGTCCTCAGTGGTCGCTGGTTGGTGGATGGATTTGGATGGGCGGTTTGTCCAGCCAAGGAGGACCACCTGGGTTACAAGCAGCCCTTAGTACGTGTTCGATGCGTTTCCTGCTCCATTGGCAGGTCCGTTGACGGCTCCCTATGTAGTACCGATGCTGTCCTAGGTTGCCAGCTGAAGTCTGCATCATCTCCGAGATTTGGCGGAATGAATCTCTCCAATTGCAGGAATTCGCAGTCATCACAAGGCCTTGTCAGAGCCATTGCTCACCGTCGGGATCTTCCTCAGTTGTCGCTGGTCTGTCGATGGCGTTGGATGGGCAATGTGTCCAGGCAAGAAGGAGCACCTGGGTTACACGCAGCCATTAATACATGTTCGGAGAAGTTTCAAGCAGCACTTGAAAGTACGTTGAAGGCTCCTTTTGTACTACCGATGCTGTCCCCCGTTTCCAGCCGAAATGGGCCTTTTCGCCAAGATTGGGAGAGCGAATCATTCGAACTGGAGCAATTCGTGATCTTCGGCCAGGCTGGGGCACCACCATTGCTTGTCTGCAGCAGTGTGTTCAGTTGTCGCTGGTCTGTCGATGGCATTGGATGGGCGGTGTGTCCTTACAAGAAGGAGCTCTTGGGTTACAAGCAGCCGTGAGTATATGTACGATGCTATTTGAGTCCATTGGCAGGTGCGTTGAAGTATCCTTATGTAGTACCGATGCTGTCCCTGGTTGCCAGACGAAGACCGTAACATGGTGGAGATATGGCGGAGCGAATCCGTCGAAGTACAGGAATTCCGAGTCATCGGGAGGGCTGGGGCAGCGCCATTGCACACTCGCATGGGTGTACTCAGTTTTCACTGGTCTGTCGATGACGATGGAAGAGCAGTGTGTCCAGCGAAGCAGGAGGATCGGGAATACAAGCAGCCGTGAGTACATGTTCAATGTGGTTCGAGCCCCCCTGGTCGGCGCGTTGAAGGCTCCTTATGTAGTACCCATGCTGTCCGCGGTGGCCAACTGAAGTCCATAACATCGCCCAGATTTGACACAGTGAATCTCTCGAAGTGCAGGAATTCGCGGTCATCGGCAGGGCTGGGATAGTGTCATTGCTCGCCATCAGAGGAGTACTCAGTTGTTACTGGTCTGTCGATGGCATTGGATAAGCGATCAGAGCAGGCAAGAAGGAGCACCTGGGATACAAGCAGCCGTGAGTACATGTTCGATGCGGTGTCAAGCACCACCGGAAGGTACGTTGAAGGCTCCCTTTGTAGTACCGATGATGTCCCCAGTGGCCAGCCGAAGTCCTTAACATCGCCGAGATTTGACGGATCGAATCCGTCGAAGTGCAGAAATTTGATGTAATCGGCAGGGGTGGAGCATCGCCATTGCTATCCGGGTGGGATGTCCTCATTTGTCGCTGGTCTGTCGATGGCGATGGATGGGCGTTTTTTCCAGCCAGGAGGAGCGCCTGGGTTGGCAGCAACCGTGAGTACGTGTTCAATGCCGTCAGAGCCCCACTGGCAGGTCAAAGGAAAGCACCTTATGTAGTAACGATTCTGTCCCCAGTTGCCAGCCCAAGTCGCCAACTTCGCCAAAATTTGGCGGAGCGAATCCATTGAAGTGCAGGAATTCGCGTTCACGGTTTATGCTGGGGCACCGCCATTGCTGGGCGGCAGGGGTGCACTTATTTGTCGCTGGTCTGTCGATGGCGTTCGATGGGCTGTGTGTCGAGGCAACGAGGAGACCGGGGTTACAAGCAGCCTTGAGTTTATGTTCGATGTCGTTCGAGCCCCCCTGGTCGGAGCGTTGAAGGCTCCTTATGTTGTACCGATGCTCTCCCCGGTTGCCAGCCGAAGTCCGCAACATCGCTGATATTTTACGGAGCGAATCCGTCAAGGTGCAGTGATTGCAGTCATCGGCAACGCTGGGGCAGCGTCATTGCTCGCCGGCAGGGGTGTTCTGATTCGTCGCTGGTCTGTCGATGGCATTGAATGGGCGGTGTGCCCGGGCAAGGAGGAGCACCTCGTTTAGAAGCCGCTATGAGTACATGTGCGATGCTGTTCGAGCCCTTGTAGTAGGTGCGTTGAAGGCTCGTTATGTAGTACCAATGGTTTCCCCGGTTGCAAGCCGAAATCGAAAACATTGGCGGTATATGGCGGAGCAAATCCGTCGAAGTGCAGGAATTCGAGGTCATCGGCAGGGATGGGGCTGTGTCATTGCTCGCTGATAGGGGTGTCCTCAGTTATCACTGGTCTGTAGATGGCGTTGGATGGGCGGCGTGTCCAGGCATGGAGGAACACCTGGGTTACAAGCAGCAGTGAGTACATCTTTGATGCGGTGTCGAGCACCACTTGGAGGTGCGTTGAGGGCTCCTTAAGTAGCACCGATGCTGACCCCGGTTGCCACACGAAGTAGACAACTTCGCCGAGATATAGCAGAGCATATCCGTAGACGTGCAGGAATTTGCGGTCATCGGCAAGGCTTCGGTAGCTCCATTGCTTGCCGGCAATGGTGTCCTCAGTTATCGCTGGACTGTCGATGGCGTTGAATGGGCGGTGTGTCCAGGCTAGAAGGAGCACCTGGGTTTCAATCAGCGGTGAGTAAATGCTCGATGCGGTGTCTTGCCTTTGTGGTAGGTGCGCTGAAGGCTCGTTTTGTACTACCGATGCTTTCCGTGGTTGCCAGCGATGTAAGCAACATCGCCGATATTTGGCGAAGCGATACCGTCAAAGTGCAGGAATTCGCGGTGATCGGCAGGGCTGGGGCAGTGCTATTGCTCGCTGGCCCGCGTGTCCTCAATTGTCGCTGGCCTGTCGATGGCTTTGGATTTTCGGTGTGTCCTAGAAAGGAGGAGCACCGGGACTACAAGCAGCCTTAAGTACATGTTCGTTGCTGTTCAATCCCCACTGGCAGGTCCGTTGAAGGCTCCTTTTTGTATTACCGATGCTGTCCTTGGTTACCAGCCGAAGTCCGCACCATCGCCGAGATTTGGCAGAACGAATCACCGAAGTGCAGGAATTCGCTGTCATCAGCAAGGCTGGGCAGCAGCATTGCTCGCCGAAAGAGGCGTCCTCAGTTGTCTCTGGTCTCTCGATGGCTCTGGATGGGAGGTGTGTCCAGGGAAAGAGGAGCACTTGGGTTAAAAGCAGCCATGAGTGCATGTTCGATGCGGCTCGAGCCTTACTGGCAGGTCCGTTGAAGCCTCCCTATGTAGTACGATGCTGTACCCAGTTGCCAGTCGAAGTCCGCAACATCGCCGATATTTGGCAGAGCGAATACGTGGAATTTAGGAAATTCGAGGTCTTCGGCAGGACTTGGGCTGCGCCATTGCTCGCTAGCAGCAGTGTCCTCATTTGTCCCTGGTCTGTCGAAGGCGTTGGATGGGTGGTGTGTCAAGGCAAGGAGGAGCACCGTTGTTACAAGTAGCCGTGAGTACATGTTCGATGCAGTTCGAGCCCACTAGTAGGTCCGTTGAAAGTTGCTTATGTAGTAACGATGCGTTTCCCAGTTGCAAGCCGAAGTCGGCATTTTCGCCGAGATTTGGCAGATGGAATCCGTCGAAACGAAGACTTGGCAGTCATCGGCAAGGCTAGGGCAGCGCCATTGCTCGCCTGCCAGTGTGTCCTTATTTGTCGCTAATCTGTCGATGGCATTGCCTGGGCGGTGTGTCCAGGCAAGAACGAGCATCCGGCTTACAAGCACCCGTGAGTAGATGTTCGTAGCCGTGTCAAACACCACTGAAAGGCGCGTAGAAGGCTCCTAATGTTGTACCGACGATTTTTTTCGTAGCGAACCAAAGTCGGCAACTTCGCCGAGATTTGGCGGACCGAATTCTTCGAAGATGAGCAATTCGCGGTCATCGGGAAGGCTGGGGCAGGGCCATTGCTCGGCGGGAGGGGTGTCTTCAGTTGTCGCTGGTCTGTCGATGGAGGAAAAATGGTGGTGTTTCAAGCACCGAGGTTACAAGCAGGCGTGAGTACATGTTCGATGTGGTTCGAGCCCCCCTGGTCGGGTCGTAGCAGACTCCTTATGTGGTACCCATGCTGTCCCCGCTTGCAAGCAGAAGTCCGCAACATCGCCGAGATTTTATGGAGCGAATCCATCGAAGTGCAGGAATTCGCTGTCATCGGTAAGGCTCGGGCAGTGCCATTGCTCTCCGTCAGGTGTGTCCGCCATTCTCGCTGGTCATTCGATGTAGTTGGACTGGCTTTGTGTCCAGACAAGGAGGAGCACCTGGGTTACAGAGGCTGGCCGCTAGGTGGCCACAGGGAACGGCTGTGTATGCCTTCGGCTGTCTACTTTACCTCTGCGAACGTCGACATCACGCCAAGAACTGCAACACAACCTACACCGTCGAGATCGAGATGGTGAAGTGAGACACGGTCAGTACTTCGTGCCCTACAGAGTGAACCTCGTTGGAAGTGTGCCGTTTGCATAAGCCTAACGCCGGGAGCTCTTCGGAGCGCCGGCATGGCAGAGCACGGTGCACGTGCATCACCGCCAGCTCAACCGGCGGCTGCCGGCTTCATCGACCCCTGCGCTAGTGCTTCCCCGCCAACTCAGTCGGTGACGGTCGGCGCTCCAGCGTCTGATGCAACGTCCACCGCTCTGGAATCGCTTACAGCGCAAGTTTCTTCCTACGTGATAGAATCAAGCAAGAAGACCCGCATCACACTGGATGACTACTCAGGCCGAGATGCTTGGCGCGGCCCTCGCGCACGCTCTCGAGAGCGCCGCAGAAAAGGAAGCCCCAACGACCGAGACACCCTGCTTGATCACCAACGGGAAGAACGCCGCAAAAGCTGAGCAACGTACCATCGCCCACGAAGAAGTTCAGGACACTTCATGGAAATAGAAGACACCGAGACACACTCATCTTTCGCTTCGACATCACCGCATCACTCCAGGAGCCCCATTGACCACACCCGCTTTTCGGACTACCAGGCCGAATGGCTGGTGAGAGACCCGTTAGCGCAGGACAATGACGAACGGTTAGCCCTGTGGACTTTCCAATGACCAAAACGTCGCCCACGATTCCCGCAGAAGACAGAGCCTGGAGCGCCGACGGAAGAAATTCCTCGCTCTAAGCTTCCACGCCACCTAATCACCCTTCGACCAACAACACATGTTGCCCTGGCGAGCGTTTCACAGCGTCTGCTTCACACTACGGTTATGGCAGCTGCTCCACCTTCCGAGCTTCAGCATCACGTAGCCATCCGCACGTTCAGAGCAATCGAATGCAGTGACAATCGAGACTTACGACGCCCAGAATGCCAAAGGCCTCTTGCGACTCACGTCCATCTGAATATCGCCGAACCAAACTGTTCCGATTACTGCACACCAAACCCATGGAAAGGGCATGTGTCGTGGCGTCATCTACAGAGTCGACCCGTTGGAGACGGCGGAGTCCCTACGAAGAGCCCTGTACTCGGAGAGCCACCTCATCATTGTCGCACGGCTGATGGGGAAGCGAGGAGCCTGCCTCGTGACGTTCGAGGGAACCAGACCGCCACGGACGATCAGGTACTGGAGTGTACTCACCAAGGTTTCCACGTACGAGGCGCGCAGTCTGGTTTGCCACAATTGTCAAGGCCTTGGACACAAGAAAGACATTTGCCCGCACCCTAACACCTGAGCCAAATGCGGAAGGCAGCGCTCTGTTGATGTCCAGTGCATAAATCAGACACCCTACTGCCGAAACTGCAAGCAGTCTGGACACCTAGGTACTGACGCCGAGTGCCCCACGCGTCGCCGGTTTGAAGAACGAAGCAAGGAGCCGGCAAAAGATCGCCGCTGGCGTAGTTACAATTGCCGTAGAAGCAGGCGTCGCTCGTCCAGTTGGAACCACGGCAATCGCTTCATGCCAGTCTCCGAAACCAGTCCCTGCAGCAGGACGAACCTTAGTGTTGGTGCCCCCGCGCCTTCACAATTGGACAGGACCGCCGCTTCTCCCGCATCGCAAATCGCTAAACAGTCAACCAATAAAAATGTAACGTCTGCATCTGCCACCACGTCAATGAAGCCTCCTATCCAGCTTTCGGCACAACCGTCCCCCACGCAAGATTCACCCGCTTTGACTCCTGCAACAGACGACGAACTAGGAGCTATGATCGCGGCTCTCCGAGAAGAGGAGCGAAACTTGCATAACCAGGTACAATAAATTTGGTGTGAGATTGAACGGGCACTGGCAGAAGTCAACGCCCGCATTGCTGAGAAGGCTGCGCGGTGCAAGGAGCTCCAGGCACGCCTACGGGGCAGTCGCGTGGATCACGCCGCGACAACAATGGTGATCTCGCCACCCAGCGTGGTGCAAGCTTCGCTGCAAGGGCAGGTCACAACAGACCATATGGTCGAGACGTGTGTACGAACCATCATGGACAAACTGGTAATTGCGGGAATCCTCCCCTTGCAAGCCTGCTCCCTTCCCACACCTTCGGCAGCCGCAGTGCGCACTAAAGCCACCCATCATGACACACAATAATGGCTTCAACTTCACGGGTTACCATCCGTGGACGACCGTATTACAGTGGAACTGCCGCTCTTTTAGGAGGAGAAAAGCGGACTTCTACGACAGATTTCAGTTAATTCAGGGGACAAACACTCCAGCTATTATTGCACTTCAGAAGGTCAACGGACCACTCGTGAGGATCCTGTCATACGAAGGATATGCACCCCCCGACGATGCCACACAACCTGTCAAAGCGGCACTGTTAATCCACAGGGGGTTTACGCACGTAGAACTCGACACTCAACCGTGGTGCAACGCTTTCGCCGAAGTAGCGGGGTTTCGAGTTGAAATATCACCACACCGAACAATTTTGGCGTTTTCTAAGTATATAGGTCCTAAAGGCGCGCGTAAGAAATCGCAATTATCGCACATACACCTCCGCTTCGTCCAGTACTTCCAGAAGCTGTACCCGAAGGACATCACAGTTATGTGCGGTGATTTTAATGCTCAGCATGTTGCTTGTGGTTACGAGAAAACCAGTGCCCGGGGCAAGCACATCATGGCTGACATGACGGCATACGGCCTGACGTTGCCAAACGCACCACTGACGCACACTCGATTAGGCAAAACACAAAAGCAAACTGACACAACGCCGGATCTCTCATGGGTGTCACATCCCAAGCTGGCCCGGTGGGAAACCTACGAGGATACGTTAGGGAGTGACTACCTGCCCATTCTAATTCATCCCCGCGCTAGCGGACAAAGCCCACAGCGAACTAGCGCTGGGTCTTACGCGAAGGCGGCGTACATTACGCACTGGGACAAGTATCGGTGCACTTTAATGGAAGAGCCACCAGCCGCTGGAATTCAAAATCTCACAGACCAGCTGTGCATTGCGAAAAAACAATCTACCAAGAAATTGGGCGTCCCTCCAGATCACCCGGAGCAAGAGAGACACTTTGTGACGCTGTCGAACCACCGGTTGCGAAATTTCGGTCAATACAAAATGTCTGGTCGTGCGCCACATCTCAAGCGACGCCTTCTGGAGGTTCAGAAGAAAATCGAGAGTCACACTAACGCATTAGCCACCGAGCGTTGGATGGATGTGTGCGAGACCATAAATTGACACACGCACACTTCGAAAGTCTGGGCTTTTGGGTTTTTCTCGGATCTCTTCTTGGACAGCGCAAAACAAACACTGCCGCACGAGTCGCACTTTGCGGAGGTGTGAGCATAAACGAACTGGCCGAAGAAGCTGCCACTGCCTTATTCCCTCAGTCGTCTCACCCTTCTGCAAGTACGTACAATCGGGACGATACATCTGCCGACGAGGAAGCTTACAATGTCCCCTGCCCAATGACAGAATTACACCATGCCTTCAAACGAGCGAACACTCGCAGCATGCCAGGGGCCGACAAAGTATGCGTTGCCCAACTGCGAAACCTGCTGGAAAGCCACAAGCAAGCCCTTCTTGATGAACTAAACCACATCTGGGACAGAGGCGAGATGCCTGAGACCTGGAAGTTCTGAATCGTAAAACCCATCCCGAAGCCAGGCAAGCCGCCTCTTTCTCTGTCCAACCTTAGACCAATCTCCTTAACATCGTGCGTGTGCAAAATTACGGAGAGCATGGTAAATACACGACTACTCTGGTGTCTGGAGGAGCGCCCGCTGTTGCACCAACGCAGTACGGATTTCGATCTGGAGTGTCTACTCAAGACGTGCTACTTCGGCTTTGAGAATACATGCTTGACAAGTACTCTAACAAGCCTTGTGCCGTGGTCGCCGTTGACATCAGGAAAGCTTTCGATTCGGTTCCGCATGACACCGTGCTGACCAAGACCTGAGAGCTCCACATACGCGGGAGGCTTTATAACTTCATCGCTGCCTTCTTGCAAGACCGCACCTATCAGGTCCACATAGGCCAGGCGACTAGTGGTATATATCGCAACAACGTCGGAGTGCCTCAAGGCTCAGTTATTGGGCCTACCCTGTTCAACATTGCCATGAACGGCCTCCCGTGCAAGCTGGAAGCGGTAGCTGGGCTTAAATTTGCCATATATGCCGACGACGTCACCGTGTGGGCGCACAAGGCTCCCGTGGGTGCACAAGAGGCCAAGCTCCAAAAGGCTTTAGACATCATCCATGACCACATGTGCGATGTCGGCTTCAGTATGCACCAGATTAGACCGAATTCGTGGTCATTCCCGGGAGCAGGCGTACAGCGGTGAAACAGGCGGAGAAGGAGACATACAGATTGCGCATTGGAAGCCAAGATATTTCAAGAAAACCGTCGATCAGAGTTCTGGTCGTGCACCTGAACGAAAACTGTACCGCCTCTACCTGCTTCCAAAGGACATTAAAGACGTGCAAGCAAATTCTTCACGTTCTCAGACGTATTTCAAACGTTACGAGAGGTGTCAAGGAAAGGGAGATGCGGCAGTTTGTGCAAGCATTGCTAGTATCGCGTATTGTCTACGGACTTCCTTAACACCCGGTCAATCGCACCCAAAAGCTTGCACTTGAAAGGCTGCTCAACGAAGCACGACTTTCCCGCTACACCCTCCTATAAGCGCTGAAGAGCTGCAGCCTTATTAACGACTTGTCCGACATTACAGACACGCACCGGCACACGCAAGAAGTCCGGCTTTTTTTCGACACATGCTGGCCGTGGCAGCCTTCGCCATATGGGCTATAACACTAGTGGCCTACCACTACTCCCGCCAAGCACACCTCCGTGGGAGTACATTACCATTACAGATGGCAAGCCACTACCCGTCCACATAGGACCTCCTCACGGTGGTCGAAGAGCAGCCCATGCGAAACTTCCCGCCCGCTCCACGTAGGCGGCATTTAGGCACGAGCGGGTCATCTACATGGACGTGGCCATGCCCACTACGGTAGACTCGCACATTGTGCACGCCACGGCCTGGTTCGAAGAAACTACTGGACTTCAAGTTCGCCGTCACCACGTCGGTGTCACGCCGGCCCACAGCACACAAGCTGAACTGCAAGCTATCTGTGACTATCTCGACGCAGCTCTCCAGGAAGACCTAACAGGCTCCCCTGTACATAACCATGTGTACAAAGACTCACAGGCAGCGTACCGAGCCTGTGCCAATGTGCAGTTCACCAGCCCCATCACCGAAGTCAATCGCTGCAACGTTCTGAAACTCCGGGCATCGGGTAACGGCTTTACACTTCACTGGGTTCCAGCACACTGCGGCATCCCTGGAAATGAGAAAGTGCACCGACTAGCACGCGCCCATCTACTCTCCGTGCTAGCTCGGAGCCCTTCCCCACTCGTGGCTACGGCGTCCTTGCCCGTCCCTCAAGAAGGAGCCGTTCCCACGGCTGAACGGCAGCTTAGTCAAACGCGCCGGACAGCTTGCCTCGTAGCCTTGGCCAACCCCCTCCAGATTCCTGAAGTTCATTCCCGTGAGTTATCACGGTGGGAAACTGTGATCGTCCGACGAATTCAGACAGGATTCACACCATTTTTGCTCCACCCTTTTCATCGCCATGGGGCCGCTCCCAGTGTCCAGAGCACCTGCAGCACTTGCCATACCAGGGCAGACCTACATCTAGTGTGGGACTCCCCCGCTACAGTATTCCTCGGTACCGTGCCCTCACCAATGTGCGACTTTGACCCTGGCCCACGGCTCTCCAGTCCTGGTCCTGTTCGCCACCAAAAGCTCCTGCTGGGTACGGTACTAGCTTGTGGCGCGCCCTGCTGCTTTTTCTGTTGGACCCCGCAGCACCAGTCGTTGGCGACCGGCTTTGTGGCGACGCGCTGGACAGTACGGTGGCTATGACTCCAGGCGACCATAGTGTTGCGTCCAGCACGCTCACGCAGTGAATGGTGGCATTATCCTTTCCCACTTTCCCCTTCCCTACCAATCCCCTACCGACCCAGCTATCCATAGCAGCACTCAAGCGCAAGAAAATGGAATAAACGTGTCTTCAATCAATCAATCACCTGCGTTACAAGCATCCTTGAGTAGATGTTCGATGGGTTGCCGAGAACCATTTGTAGGTGTGTTAAAGGCTCCTTAAGATTTAATGATGCTGACCCCGGTTGCCAGACGAACTCGGCAACTTCGCCGAGATAAGGCAGAGCAAATCCGCAACATCACCGAGATATGGTGGAGTGAATGATCTAAGTGCAGGAAATCACCGTTATGGGCAGGGCTGTGGCAGCAGCATTGTTCGCCGGCAGCGGTATCCGCAGTTGTCGTTGGTCTGTCGATGTCGTTGGACTGGCGATGTGTCGAGAAAAGGAGGAGCTCTGGGGTTACAATTAGCCGTGAGTACATGTTCGATGCTGTTCGAGTCCCACTGGCAGGTGTGTTGAAAAGTCCTTATGTAATAAGTGTGCTGTTCCCAGTTGCCAGCCGAAGTCGGCAATTTCGCCTAGATTTGGCAGAGCGAATCCGTCGAAGTGCAAGAATCCGCAGTCATCGGCAAGGCTTGGCAGCGCCATTGCTCACCTTCAGGGGTGTCCTAATTTGTCGCTGGTCTGTCGACGGCGTTGCCTGGGCGGTGTGTCCGGTCACTGACGAGCATCGGGTTTACAAGCATCTTTGAGTATGTGTTCGATGTGCTTCGAGCACCCCTGGTCGGTGCTTTGAAGGCTCCTTATGTAGTACCGATGCTGTCCCGGGATGCCAAACTAAGTCCGAAACATTGCGGAAATTTGACGGAGCGAATCCATCGAAGTGCAGAAATTCGCGGTCATCGGCAGGGCTGGGGCAGTGCCATTGCTCGCCGTCAGAGGTGTGCTCATGTTAGCTGGTGTGTCGATGCCGTTGGATGGGCGATGTGTCCAGGCAAGAAGGAACACCTAGGTTACAAGCCGCCGTGAGTACATGTTCGTAGCGGTGTCAAACACCACTGGAAGGTGCGTAGAAGGCTCCTTATGTAGTACCGATGCTGTTCTAGATTACATCCCCAGGTCCACCACATCCCCGAGATTTCGTGGAGCGAATCCTGGATGTGCTGGAATTCGCAGTCATCAGAAGGGCTGGGGCAGCCCCATTGGTCGCTTGCAAGGGAGTCCTCATCCGTCGCTGGTCTGTCGATGGCGTTGGATGGGTGGGGTATCCAGACCAGCAACTGGGTTTAAAACAGCCTTGAGAACACGTTCGAATCGCTTTGAACAGAATTGCAGGTCCGTTGAAGACGCCTTATGTAGTACCGGTTCTGTCTCCGATTGCCTGACGAAGTCCACATCATCGCCGTCAAATGGCTGAGCGAATCCGTCGAAGTGCAGAAATTCGCGGTCATCGGCATAACTGGGGCAGCACCATTGCTCGCCGGCAGGGGTGTTCTCATTTCTCTGCCCGTATGTCAATGGCGTTGGATAGGCGGTGTGTCCAGACAAGGAGGACCAACTGGGTTACAAGCAGCCATGAGTATATGTTCGATGCGGTTCGAGCAGCATGCCAGGTCCGTTGAAGGCTCCTTATGTAGTACAGACGCTGAACTAGGTTGCCAGCCGAACTCAGCAACTTCGCCGAAATTTCGCGGAGCGAATCCTCGAAGTGCAGGTATTCGCGGTCATCGGGAGAGCTGGCGCAGCACCCTTGCTCGCAGGGAGGGTTGTCCTCAGTTGTCGCTGGTCTATATAAGGCGTTGGTTGGCAGGTGTGTCCAGGCAAGGAGGAGCACCTGGGTTAGAAGCAGCCGTGAGTATATGTTCAATGCGGTGTCGAGCCCAAATTGAAGGTGTGTTAAAGGCTCCTTAACTGGTACCGATAGTGACCCCAGTTTGCAGGTGAATTAGGCAACTCCGCCGATATTTGGCGGAGCAAATCCGTTGAAGTGCAAGAATTCGCAGCCATCGGCAAGGCTGGGGCAGCGCCATTGCTCACCTTCAGGGGTGTCCAAATTTGACGCTGGTCTGTCGACGGCGTTGCCTCGGCGGTGTGTCCCGTCAAGGACAAGCATAGGGTTTACAAGCATTTTTGATACATGTTCAATGTGCTTCGAGCCCCCCTGGTAGGTGCTTTGAAGGCTCCTTATGTAGTACCCATGCTGTCCCCGGATGCCAGACTAAGTCCGAAACATCGCAGAAATTTGACGGAGCGAATTCATCAAAGTGCAGGAATTCGCGGTCTTCGGCAGGGGTGGGGCAGTGCCATTGCTCGCCGTTAGGGGTGTGCTCATGTTCGCTGCTGTGTCGATGTCGTTGGATGGTCGATATGTCCAGGCACGAATTAGCACCTAGGTTACAAGCCACCGTGAGTACATGTTCGTAGCGGTGTGAAACCCCACTGGAAGATGCGTAGAAGGCGCCTTCTGAAGTACCGATGCTGTTAAAGATTGCCTCCCCAGGTCCACCACATCCCCGAGATTTCGTGGAGCGGTCATCGGCCGGACTGGGGCAGCACCATTGCTCCACGGCAGGGGTGTCCTCATTTGTCGCTGGTACGTCGATGGCGTTGGATGGTTGGTGTGTCCAGGCAAGCAGGAGCACCTGGGTTACAAGCATCCGTGGGTACAAGTGGGATGCTGTTCGAGCCCATTGGTAAGTTCATTGAAGGCTAGATTTCCTACCCAAGGCCACAACATCGCCGAAATTTCGCGGAGCGAGTCCTCGGAGTGCAGGAATTCGCGGTCATCGGCAAGGCTGGCGCAGCACCATTGCTCGCTGGCAGGAGTGTCCTCTGTTGTCACTGGTCTGTCGATGGCATTGCCTGGGCAGTGTGTTCAGGCAAGGACGAGCATCGGGTTTACAAGCAGCCGTGAGTACATGTTCGATTTGGTTCGAGCCCCACTAGTCGGTGCTTTGAATGCTCCTTATGTAGTACCCATGCTGTCCCCATTTGCCAGACAAATTCCGAAACATCGCCGAGATTTAGCAGAGCGAATTGTTCGAAAATGATCAATTCGCGGTCATCGACCATGCTCGGCAACCGCCATTGCTCGCCGGCAGGGGTGTCTTCAGTAGTCACTGGTCTGTCAATAGAGTTGGATGGGCGGGGTGTTCAGGCAAGCAGGAGTACCTGGTTTACAAGCCAGCCGTGGGTACAAGTTCGATCGAGATTTAGCAGAGCAATTTCTTCGAAGTGCACGAATTCGCGGTTATCGGCAAGGCTGGAGGAGCCCCATTGCTTGCCGGCAGGGGTGTCATGAGTTGTCGCTGCACTGTCGGTGGTGTTGGATAAACGATGTGTCCAGGCAAGACGGACCATCTGGGTTATAAGCAGCCACGAGTACATGTTTTATGCGGGGTCAAGCACCATTGGGAGGTGCATTGAAGGCTCCTTATGTAGTACCGATGTGGTCCCCTGTTTCCAGCCGAAGTCGGCAACTTCGCCGAAATTTGGTGGACGGAATTCATCGAAGTGGAGCAATGTGCGGTCACTGGCAAGGCTGGGGCACCACCATTGCTCGCGAGCAGGGCTGTTTTCAGTTGTCGCTGGCCTGTCGATGGCGTTGGATGGGCGGTGTTTGCAGGCAAGCAGGAGCACCTGGGTTACAAGCAGCCATGAGTACATGTTCGATGCGGTGTCGAGCCTTATTTGTAGGTGCTTTGTGGGCTCCTTAAGTAGCACCGATGCTGAACCTTGTTGCCAGCTGAAGTTCTCAACATCGCCGAGATTTCGCTGAGCGAACCCGTCCAAGTGCAAAAATTCGCAGTCATCGTGAGGGCTGGGGCAGCGCCATTGCTCACCATCAGGAGTTTCCTCTGGTTCGCTGGTCGGTCGGTGGCATTGGATGGGCGATGTGTCCAGGCAAGCAGGTGCATCTGGGTTACAAGCAGCCGTGAGTAGATGTTGAATGGGCTTCGAGCAGCATGGCTGGTCCGTTGAAGGCTCCTTATGTAGTACCGGTGCTGTACCCGGTTGCCAGACGAAGTCCGCATCATTGCCGAGATTTTTCCGGAGCAAATCGATCGAAGTGCAGGAATTCTTGGTCATCGGCAGAGCTGGGGCAGCTCCATTGCTTGCTGGCACGGGTGTCCTAGTTTTCGCTGCACTGTCGATGGGGTAGAATGGGTGGTGTGCTCAGGCAAAAAGGGCCACCTAGGTTACAAACAGTACATGTTCGATGTGATTCGAGCCCCCCTGTTCAGTGCGTTGAAGGCTCCTTATGAAGTAACAATGCGGTCCCTAGTTGCTATCCGAAGGCAGCAACTTCGCCGAGATTTGACGGAGCTAATCCGTCCAAGTGCAAGATTTCGTGGTCATCAGCAGGGCTGGTGTAGTGCCATTGCTCGCCGTCAGGGGCGTCCTCAGTTGTTGCTGGTTTGTCGATGGCTTTCGATTGGCGGTGTGTGCAGGCAAGGAGGAGCACCAGCGGTTACAAGCAGCTGTGAGTACATGTTGTATGCGGTGTCGAGCTTTTGTTATCTGAGCGTTGAAGGCTCCTTTTGTAGTACCGATGATTTCCCCGGTTGCCAGGGAAAGTACGCAACATCGGCGATATTTAGCGGAGCGAATCCGCCGAAGTGCAGGTATTCGCGGTGATTGGCAAGGCTGGGGCAGGGCCATTGCTCGCCGGCAGGGGTGTCCTTAGCTGTCGCTGGTTTGTCGATGGCTTTTGATGGGCGGTTCGAGCCCCCTGGTAAGTGCGTTGAAGGTTCCTTATGTAGTACCCTTGCTGTGCCCAGTTGGCAACCGAAGTCGGCAACTTCGCCGAGATTTGGCGGAGCGAATTCGTCGAAGTGGAGCAATTCGCGGTCATGGGTAAGGCTGGGGCAGCTTCATTGCTTGCCGGCAGGGGTCTCATAAGTTGTTGCTGGACTGTCGGTGGCGTTGGATGGGCGGTGTGTCCAGGCAAGAAGAAGCAGTTGGGTTTCAAGCAGCCATGAGTACATGTTCGATTTGTTGTCGAGCCCCACTTGTAGGTGCGTTGAGGGCTCCTTAGGTAGCACAGATGCTGACCCCGGTTGCCAGCAGAAGTCGGCCACTTCGTCGAGATTTGGCAGAGCAAATCCGTCAATGTGCAGGTAAAAAAACGTTCTGCGTTTTTGCAGCCGCCCCTTTCAATTGGGGCGGTTTCCCGTGCAAGCCGGGTGAACTACCAAGCGTTGTAGTCCCACACAAGGGCCGAGCGCCAGGCCGGGGAGTCGCTTGTACCTTTTTTACCGGTAGGTGCCCTTCGCCACCAAGGAACACGAATTCACATGGTGCCTTCCGCAGCCACGATGGACGGTCAACTCGCAGCCGCCTGTGGCGGGACATAATGCAAGACTTTAACCCCCGGCAATGGCGCAACGCGGCATGATGGCCGGGGGCCCCGCCAGATGGACAAGGGTCAGGGGCCCCTCGATAGGGTAGAGGCAGCTTTGTAGACGTGGATTCCCCTTTCAAGGGCCCTCACACGACCAGGGACGCCTGTACCCAATAAAGAAACGGGTGGGTGCCCGGAGGCACCAGGATTCGAACCCAGTACCTTCCGCATACGAGGCGAGTGCTGTACCTCTGAGCCACCTCTGCAGTTTTCGGAGTCCTGCCCCGCTGCGGTGCAAGAATTCGGAGCCATCGACAGGACTGGGCCAGTGCAATTGCTCGCCGGCAGGGGTGTCTCAGTTTTCGCTGGTCTCTCGATGGCGTTGGATGGGCGGTGTGTCCAGCCAAGGAGGAGCACCTGGGTTGCAAGCAGCCGTGACTACATGTTTGATGCGGTGTCGAGCCATTCTTGTAGGTGCGTTGAGGGCTCCTTAAGTAGCACCGATGCTAACCCCGGTTGCCAGCCGAAGTTGGACTCTTCTCCGAGATTTGGCAGAGCAAATCCGTCGAAGTGCAGGAATTCGCAGTCATCGACAAGGCTGGGGCAGCTCCATTGCTTGCCGGCCAGAGTGTAGTGAGTTGTCGCTGGAATGTCGATGGCGTTCGATGGGTGTTGCGTCCAGGCAAGAAGGAGCACCTTGGTTACAAGCAGCCGTGAGTACATGTTCGGTGAGTTGTAGACCCCTTGTGGTAGGTGCTTTGAAGGCTCCTTATGTAGTACCGATGCTTTCCGCGGATGCCACCTGAAATACAGAACATCGCAGATATTAGGCTGAGCGAATCCTTGGAAGTGCAGGAATTCGAGGTTATCGGCAGGGCAGTGGCAGCTCCATTGCTCGCCAGCAAGGGTGTCGTTATTTGTCGCTGGTCTTTCGATGGCGTTGGATGGGCGGTGTGTCCAGGCGAGGAGGAGCACCGGGGTTACAAGCAGCCGTGAGTACATGTTGTATGTGGTGTCAAGCACCACTGGAGGTGCGTTGAAGGTTCCTTATGTAGTCCCGATGCTGTCCCCGCTTCCAGCCCAAGTCTGCTACTTCGCTGTGATTTGGCGGAGCGAATCCGTCGACGTGGATCAATTTGCGGTCATCGGCAAGGCTGGGGCACCGCCATTGCTCGCCTGCAGGGAGTAGGCTTGCCGCCTACTGGAGTTGTGCTTGGCCCGCAGATATTTTTCGCCCAATGGGTAAAATTTCAAACAAGAAACCGGATCCGCAAAGGCGGCCGCCATCTCTGTATTATTGGCTAGCTTTACGATGGAACATGTGGAAGGGAAGGGTTTGTGCTCCTTCCTTCCACAACCTAAACGTTTTCTTCGTTATGTAGACGACTGTTTCTGCACAGTGAAGACCTCCGCAGTGGCTAGCCTGGAAAAACACGTAAATTCTGGGCACCCCACCATCGAGTTCATGGTTGAATGTGACCGAGACGGCTCTATTTCCTTTCTTGAAACTCAAATGACAAGAGGGGGCAAGAGCCTGGTGTTCTCCGTTCACAAGAAGTCAACGCACAGCGGCCGCTAGCTTCATTTTATTTCGGCCCACCCCGCTAACGACAAAGCCTCTGTTGTCTCCTCTTATTGAAGAGAGCCGATGCAATTTACCCGTCTGAATCTGAACGAAAAAAGAAGTGTGCGGTTATTTTGCGGACCTCCAAAAAAATGGCTACGCGAAAAAGTTCATTCACTCCGTATCCCGCTGCGAAGAGCAGAACAGGGGGACAAACACTCCGAGGATACCAACCGTCGGCCCCTCAAACGAGTGTCAGTACCGTATCTCCCACGAACAAGCGAGGCCTAGGCCCGCATTTTCAGAGGCGTAGGAGTGAGCATCGCCCACTAGCCTTCGACAACAATAGGCCGCCAAATGCCCCACCCCAAATATTGGCCGACAATACAGAAAGCACACGGGGTCGTTTACCGCATTCTTTGCGCTGAGTGCAACGCCTAGTACATTGGTGAAACCAAAAACCTACCGGAGAGAATTAGGCCACACAAAAATGACCTACGGAAAGAGAAAAGAGAACGCAGCGCAGTCGCCCAACACTGTTCAGTGGCCGACCACAAAATTGACTTCTCCGGAACGGCCATCCTCGAAAGAGAAACGAACTGGAGGAAGTGGCTTTTCCTTGAATTGTGGCATATCGAAAGCATCCCTAGGAATGTTAATCGCTCGCTTGGCTCTCTCCTTTTGTTGTACACACACGCATTACGTGCCGTGCGAAGGGCTTTGTGCGAGGACAGCAAAAGTGAAAAACTATAGGTCACAGCTGCAGAAGGTCCCCAGTCACCCCTGGAGAAGAATTCAAACCATCTTGGAAAGTTCAGGTTTTGTCTATGTATTGATAAGAGCCTAAAGAAATCTCAGTTCAGTAACTTCGCAACTAGACAGAAGTCTATCAATATGTACACCTTCAAGTCGATCAGCCAAGGCTTTGGTAACGACACCATACAGCTCGTCAAGCGCTACATACGCATCAAGGGAGGCATCTCCGTCTTCAAAATTCATCTTGATTTCAATCGCCCCTGCAAAGAAAGGGAAGTGGTCCCTCAGAGCATGCGGCTGAAACGGCCCTTGTCGACGCCAGAAGGCATAAATATCATCACTAAAGCTGAACGCCGACTCGTCAATGCCCGCCTCCACGAATGAAACACCGCCATGAGGAAGAACTGGACCTGTTCTTTGCCAAGCGCCAAGAGGAGCACCGCATCCCCATGCTGACAGCGTGGCGGCATCGACAGTGGACAAGCACCGAATCACGCAAGATAAGAAACGTTCTTGTTTGTCAATAAAGGGCTCGCTCCAAATTGCCCAACATCATGTTTTTTTAACCAACTTGTAATAATGTCTGAAGTGGGGCCAGTTGGTTCATTATGAACTGAAGCAAAACAGCGCGGAAAAACGAAGGACGAGGGAGAAGACACACACACGCGCTGACAACAACTGAGCATGTTTATTGCAAACGCAAATATATACGCTATACAAACAGATATAAAAAACAACCACAAGATATGCAAACAGCGTAAGCATTTTTTCGCCGCGCCCGAACTAATCACACCACTCTGGGTAGTGCTTCATCCTTTCAAATACAGCATCTCTTTCGCAGTTAAGGTGAGCGATGGCTTGCTGACGCACTTATCCCCTCTCTCGGCGATTTGGAATCACGCGGGAAATCGTTGAAGCATTCCAAATCTCCATTTTGCTTCAGTTTATATTTATTGCAGAACCAGGTGCGTTTATGGTGCACCAATGGCCCAGATCCTTATGTCCACGAAGCACTTTGGTACAGAGCCTCCTTTCTCAGTTGGGTTTAGCAATAAACCAGGTTATTCCATATACTGAAGGAGTTTTCTACTTTCTATCAATTTCCAGAACATTTTCCCCAGAAATGCTAAACTTTTACCAGCCGGACTGCTCAATCGTCTTCTCGAAGGCTATTTGGCGTGGATGCAGCCAGATGTAAAAATATATACAGATGCCTCTCAACGAGAAGAAAAATCTGGTATAAGAATATTTTTCCTTTCTCTTAACTGGACCTTTTCGGTTCGACTGGTTGATTTTATCCCGATATTCTTCGCCGAATTCCTGGCAATTGACCTGGCGCTACGAAATCTGGATGTACAATTACATCTCCAATCATAATTTCCGATTCTTTTTGTGTATGCTTAGCCCTTTCTTCCCCTAAAGACACTTCTCTTCTACGGACGTTTCGGTCACTCCTGCCACCTCACTTCACTGAAATTAACCTTCTTTGGGTTCCTGGTCATGGTGGGATCACGTCAACGAGGCAGCCGACTCTCTAGCAAGGAGAGCTCTTTCTTGTCCTGTAGTAGACGTCGTAGAGCCGACACCTTAATTAACAGCGGCTAGGTACCGTAGGATGCTGAAACTCCGCGAACAGCAAGAATCGGTTTTTCTGTCATTAGGTGATTTTATTCACCTTAAATTCTCATCGAAACCCGAATGGTGCCCTTCACGCAACTTAGAGGTGGTTATTACAGCCTGACGTTGTCGAGTACCCCAGTTAAATAGGTACTTGCACAGGTCTTGCCTGGCGCCAACAGCTCTGTGCAGCTATTGCAACGAAGGCGAGTCTGTCGAACACTACCTGTTGACATGCCGGCGTTTTTTCCGACTGAGACGTCAGTTTCTGGAGGTGCCACTTTACAGTTTGGGGATATCCCTAACAGGGCCGGCTATACTATCGTTCGGGGCATCCGAAACGGGGTTCTGCCTCCGGGATGTACGCGCTGCTCTCCTGCGCTACATTAAAAATTCCAAACAATTCTTTTTATGGTTGAGATTGGTCATCCTCGATTTGATTTTCCAGTTTTTTTTCAAATCCAACTGATCTAAATTATCTTTCCTAGGCGTATCGTGATTTCATAAGAATTCCATTCATTGTTACCATCCTTTGTTGATTGGTCGATCCCCTAATTGGGTATGCGCCAATAATTATCAGGATCAACAACAACAACAACAATCGGCAAAGGCTAGATGTTCGCAGCTCGCTTGTGGGCACAAGTTCGCCTGTGTAAATAAACCATTCCGCTAGTAGTTTTGTTTATACCGTGCCAGAAGTGGTTTAGGTGCTGGGTACATGATACCCGCTGCATGAAGGGCTTCGAGTAAGCTCCATTACACCCCAATCACGCCTGTGCACGAGAGGACCAGCCGCGCCCACTTGGTCTGCCGGTGGAGTACGGGCTGCTTCCACATCGCAGAGCCAGGATGACGGACGGGACCACAGCGCACCAGTCCCGCCTGAGACTCCTATGACAGCTGGTTTTGTTGTCCAGCAGCAACGGGTGCCGAAGTCTTTTTATGGCCAACCTTTAGAAGATGCGGAGAACTGGCAGGACCACTTTGAGCGCGTCGACAGATTCAACGGTTTGAATGAGCAGCGTAAGCTTCACAATGCCTACAAAGCTCTAGAAGCATCCTCGCGTACCTGGTTTCAGAACAACGAAGCTGCAATGACCTCCTGGGAGGCTTTTTGCCAGCGGCTACTCGCTACCTATGTGAGCATGGACGGCAAAGAAAAGGCTGAGATTGCGCTGCAGGCAAGGAACCAACGTCCGAATGAGAGCGTTGCCATGTAAGTTCAAGACATGGTCAGCTTATTTCGGCGGGCTGATCCATCCATGCCCGAGGACAAGTAGTTGCGGCATTTTATGCACGGCGTGAAGCAAGAGATCTTCGCCGGAATTATAAGGGGTCCTCCAAAAACAGTCCCCGGATTTGTTGAAGATGCCATCGCGATAGAGAGGGCTCTTCAACAAAGGGGACTGCAGTACAGCCGCCGGGAATCTGCCGTGTTTGGTACGAACGTTCTGAAAGCGCTGGAAGGCAACATCGATGGCCTTTGTGAACTGGTCAGGAGGATAGTCAGGGAGGAGCTGCAGGCAGGGCTTCATGCTGAGGTGCCTCGTCCAACTGTGTCAGTTACTTAGCTCAATAGGGACGCAGTCAGGAGGGCTGTGCGGGTTCTCTAACCAGCTGACGAGTGTTCAAGGCCAGCGCTTCCCAGATCTACGTATGCAGAGACCCTGCGTCAGTGCCACTACTGTTCTCCGCCCACTATCGCCACTGTCGATCCTTAAGCAACTGCCGTAAACTTCATGCCGCGTCCCACCGCGCCACGTCCCGCCATGCTGTACTCAGAAGAGAGAAACTCCAAGAAAAGTGATGTCTGGCGCACCCCCGACCGCACACCGCTTAGTTTCCACTGCGGGTAGGCTGGTCATGGGTATCGCGCATGCCCATATCGCGAGGCCGGTTTGGGTGGGTTCGCACTCAATGCGCGGCGTCCACGAAACGGAGAACGTATGCCTGAGATTGCAATATACCTCGCCGAACGTCACGACATTTTCTACCACCGACGCTCTCTGTCCCGTTCTCCGTCCCCGAACCGACGCCGCCCCTTGAGTCATCGCTTCGCGCCAAACTCCACTAACCGCTATCGCGCAGCCCTGAAAGCCGGGAAAACTTAAGTCAGCGACCCCTGGAGGTGAGGCCGCTGAAGACGAGTCGCTAGTAGATCCCCCATTGCGACGACGACGACGGGAGTGACCGGACTGCAACGACGAGACGCCCAGTGACAACTAAATCTCCAACACCCAACCGGCTTCCGACGACCTACTTGTACTAAACGACGACTTTATGACGACTGCGTTGGTCGACACGGGTGAAGATTACTCCGTTATTAGCAAGGCTCTGGCGATTTCACAAAAGAACGTTATCACCCCTGGACAGGCCTACAAATTCGCACAGCTGGGGGTCATCTAATTACACCTGCCGGTATATGCACTTCGCGGGTCGAGATCCGCGGCTTCACGTACATCGACACCTTTGAAGTACCTCCCGATTGTTTGAGGGATTTGATACTTGGCATAGACTTTCCCAACTCGTATGCGGCCGTTATTGAATTAGCGAAGTCTCCAATCACCTTCTCCACAAACAAAGCTATAGCGGGAACCATCACCGACCGACATGACACGACCCTTCGCAATGTCGGCGACAACGTAACGCTTCCCGCCCGCACAAGCGTACTTGTCGACGTTAGAGTGACGCATTCGTTGACTACGAAGGTATAGCCAAAGGGTATATCCGGCTGCTATTGGACAAGGGTATCTGTATAGCACAAAGTTTTGTAAACCTTCAGAATGGGTGCACACCCGTGTTGCTTACCAACTTCACCAATGACCGTCGCCACCTCGCGAAAGGTACCACCGTTGGATTCATCGAGGAAGTCACCGCAGTGACCCTTTAACCACAGTGGGGATAACTTCGCATGAGTCGCCAACAGCTGACGAAGTCGCCGACAGCTAACGCCTGTCGCGAAGCACCCAATAATTACATACGAGTCCACCATGCCTGTGCGGCAGCACCCGTACAGGGTGTCGCCTAAGGAGCGGGAGGCAATCAAGACGCAAGTGGAAGAGATGCTGCAGATGATGCTATCCTACCGTCGACAAGCACATGGGCCTCACTTGTCGTGCTAGTAAGGAAAAAAGACAACACCCTCCATTTCTGTGTTGATTACCACAGATTAAACAGTGTTACAAAGCGAGACGTCTATCCCCTGGCAATATTTGATGCCACATTAGACCGCCTGCGTGATGCTAAATTCTTTTCTGCATTGTACCAGGAATCTGGCTATTGGCAAATCGAAGTCGACGAGCAATATCGCGACAAGATGGCGTTCGTAACACCGAAGGGCCTGTACGAATTCAAGTTCCTTCCCTTCGGCCAATGCTTTCCTCAGGCTACGTTCCAGGGCATGATGGACACTGTTCTGGCTGAACTGAAATGGCAGACGTGCCTCGTGTGTTTGGGTGACATGGTTGTGTTTTCTAGCATGTTCGCAGAGCATTTGTCCCGCCTGAGGAATGTCCTGGAAGCCATTCGTGCAGCGCACTTAACTATCAAGCTAGAGAAATGTCACCTGCGTTTTCAAGAGCTTAAATTTCTGGGCCATGATGTGAGTGCTAATGGCGTTCTACCAGACCTCTAAAAACGACTGCTGTAGTATCGTTTCTTCGACCAACTGATCAGAAGGCTGTCATACGCTTCTTAGGACTTTGCGCATACTACAGACGCTTTGTGGAAGGTTTTTCTCACATAGCAGAGCCCCTCACGCGACTTAGGAAAGATAGCGTAGGCTTCGAATTGAGTGAAAAACATCAGAAAGCGTTTGACGCCCTCCATGAGCGCTTGCAAATTGCACCCGTGATGGCTCCCTTCGACGACGCCTCGCACACCGAAATTCGTACAGACGCCAGCAACGTTGGCATTGGTGTCATCCTTGTACAGTGGCAGAATGGTGTAGAGAAAGTGATAGCATACACTAGCCGCGCTCTTTCCAAAGCGGAAAGTAAGTATTCCGCGACAGAGAAAGAATGCCTAGCAGTAGTGTGGGCTATCAGCAAGTTCCGCCTGTACGTGTACGGTAGGCTGTTCCATGCTGTTAGCGACCACCATTCCCTCTGCTGGCTCGCAAACCTCAAAGGACCATCAAGGCGGCTTGCTTGATGGTGCTTACGGCTACAAAAATACGACATCACGGTCGTGTACTAATCGGGTAGGAAACACTGTGACACTGACTGCTTTTTCCGAGCACCGCTTCTCGCCGGAACGTCCGACGCCGACGAGGAATTTACGTTCATCGGAGCCGTTCATACTGCGGAGATGGCCGCACATCAATTGGCCGACGCAGAATTGCGACTACTCATTGAGTTATTTCAGAGAAAGGTTACAACGGCTCTACGTGCCTTTCTTCGGGGACTAAGTTCTCACTGCCTAGTGGACGACGTACTGTACAAAAGGAATCACGGCCATAGCAAGGAGAAGCTTCTCCTCGTCATTCCGTCAGCATTCCTAACTGGATTTTTACAGGCCTGCTATGATGAACCAACCGCTCGGCACCTAGGAGTCTGCCGCACGTTTGCAAGAATCCACCAGAAATACTACTGGCCCCAAATACTAACATCAGTGCAGCAGTATGTGAGGACCTGCCGTGACTAGAAGCGACGCAAGGCACCAACCTTCAAACCCGCAGGAGTACTACATCCGCTGGATCCGGCAAATGTTTTCTCTACAACATCGTTCTTCGACATGGCACACCTGCTGTTATAACAGACCACGGCACAGCATTCACCGCATAGTGCAGGACGTCCTCCGGTTGACCCAGAGCGCTCATCGGAAAAGTACCACATACCATCCCCAAACAAATGGCTTGATGGAGCGACTAAACCGAACATTGCCAGATATGCTGTCTATGTACATTGACCTTCACCACAAGACCTGGGATGAAATTCTTCCCTACGCCACCTTTGCTTAAAATACGGCTGTGCGGAAAACTACACGCTTCACTCCGTTTGAACTCGTGTACGGTTGCGAGGTCACTCCGACGCTAGACGCAATGTTCCCTGTTGACAACGGTGCAATAACGAACGACAATATCGAAAACACGGCGCAGAGAGCTGAAGAGGCTCGCCAGCTGGCCCGCTTTAGAATCCACACACCCGACTGTACAATACCGGACGTCGCGATGTGGACTACCGACCCAGTGATCTCGTATGGGTATGCACATCCGTTCGCCGTCGCGGCCTTTCACAGAACCTACCGCGGCGTTACTGAGGGCATTATAAGGTTCTGTCGCGTCTATACGACGTTACCTGCGTCGCGATTCCAGAAGGAAACGCGGAGAAGGAAATTGTCGAGATCTAGTTTTTTTCCTGGTTTAGGCATAAGTATGATCCGAGCCGTCTTCCATGCCATTGGTATCTCGCCTTGTTCCCAGGCTTGATTCGTGAAAGCTGCAAGGCGGGCATAGTCCTCATCCGAGAGATTTTTGGTGAGCTTGTACTGTATTCCGTCCGGGCCCGGTATCGTGTTGAGTTTCGTGAACTCCAGGGCAGCCTGTATTTCCTCTATGGTAATAGGGCCATTCAAGTATTGAAGATCGTTTGCGTCTCCTGCATAGTCTCGATATTCCGGGTCATCTTTGGGAGGCAGGTATATGCTGGCTAGTTCCTACCGTGTCTGCACCGGATTTTTGTTTTGTTTGTGTAGCAGGCGGGTTATGTCCTTAGATTGCGTAAAATGTCCTTAGGCTGCGTAAAAGTGACCACGTACGTTTGGCGCTGAGGTTGCCGTTGACCTTCTCGCAGAGGTTATGCCAGTTGGTACGTGTAAGCGCCTCTGCACAATCCTGCGCTTCTTTGGAGAAACGGGAAATCCTGAGCTTGAGTCTTTTATTGAGTTTTTGTTTTTTCCACCTATTAACAAGTCCATGCCGCGCTTCTCATATATCTAGAAGATGGGCGTCTACATCGGGGTACTGTTCGTTGGCTTGGACTTCTGTGGAATTTTTGTCCATTCGCACTTGCAGTTGCTCTACCCACTGATCGAGATCCTCAAGGGGTGTTTCTTGATCCTCACTTTGCCTAAATTTGTGCCAATTTGTGAGACGGATGGACTTTCTCATTTTCTTGAGTACTCAAATACTTAAGTGGGTCCCTATTATGAAGTGATCACTAGTTAGTGTTTCCCGTGTGTTCGTCCAGGTACACTTGTAGGCTCCCTTGTACAGCGTCAAGTCTGGGTTCGTTCGACTGAGTTCGACTGAGTTGCCTTCCCTGGTGAAATCGTTGGCATTGTTAAGGATCGTATACCCGGAGTTGCTGATCAGCGTTTTCAGTTTTCTTCCCTTGGCGGTAGTTTTCTTGCACCCCATGCGGGGTGTTGCGCATTAAAATCCCCAGCTATAATGCTGACGGCCCCCTTATGCATAGTGTCTACTAAATTTGTTTGAAGTCCGCGTTGTAGGCTCTCGGTGGGCTGTACACATTCGCTACGTACAGTTCACACCCCTTTTTGCCCGGCCCGCGCGCATTGGCTGCGGAACTACTTTGATTGTAATGGTACTGAAGTGCTTTTCTTTGTATTCGGTAATTTCCTGCGCAGTTAGGGCTTTGCTGACCAGGGTTGCAACGCTCGCTACCTTCCCTTGGGTTGTTTGCGGCTCGTATGTATTATACCCTGCTATCTTTGGTAAACTCATTGTCTCCTGTAATAATATTATGTCTGGTTTTCGTTGCATTGCTTCTATGTATCTTGTAAGGAGACCTCTCTTGCTCCTGAAACTCCTGCAATTCCATTGCCAAATCAGTACTTCCTGGTTTGTTTGGTTGGTTGGCGTGCGCATACTATGGTTAGTTGTTGTTCCCATTGCTGCTAACCTTTTTTTTGCGTTGGGACTGTAAGGGTGTAGGCGTTGTTGTTTTGATGTGAAGCGGCTTATCATTGAGCTTTCGAGCGTGGAGTTAGTCTCGAGTCTGGCTATGCGAACCTGCATGACTTCGAGCGTTTGTTGCAATTTGCCCAAAGTTTCTCCCATCGTGATGGTGAGTTGCTCTAGCTTGGTTAGGCGGTCGTTTCTGTCTTGCTCTTGGGTTGCAAAGGATTGTTGAAATTCCAGGAGTTGCTTGGTTAGCTGCGCGAGACGGTCTTCCATTGTGCAGACCTCACTACGGGATTGTTTTGCGTGGGGTTCCTCCGCTTGTTGAGACTGAGGCGCGGCGCTTGCGATAGGTGGCGTTGACGTGTCTGCGATCTGCATAGGCGCCTGTGCAGTATTTGCTAAGGGCTCTGCGGTCTCTTCTAGGGTAGGAAATGCAGCCGGATTTGTGGCTGCCGGCATGGCAGTAATCTCAATTGGCGTGAGCGCTTGTTCTTTTATTGCCAACGACTCTGCTATTGATGGAATCGTTTTTTCCCGCACAAGTGCCTGCTTGTAGTACTGGGACTGCCATATCGGCTTGTGTTCGTTTCGGTGTGTGTGCTTGTCTGTGTGACGAGTGGGGGTGAAGGGGAGAAAGGCTGGCCGACTCACCTCTGTGTTTGGACGTCCTGCGCTGAGGCTCCGAGCCCGTCGCGTTCCTGGGGTTGAGTTGCAGCTGTTGCTCCTTTCTGGCCTCGCGTCTCGTTGGTTCGGCCGACTGACTCGGCTCGCATAGTTCTTTGCAGCGGCTGGCCTTTTGGTTGCTGCTCGTGGGTCTTGGGGTCCTGCACTTGAACTTTCTTTTGTGTTAGTTGTTCTTGCTGGTTCTACCTAAGCTTGATTCTATTGAGGTAAGCAGCCTTTGTTGTTTGAGCATCTGCTTCTCGCCTGGCGGGGCCATCTTTGTAATCCGGTGGATGCTCACCGTGAGACTTGACACAGTTCATGTGGCACTTATGCTGCTGGTCAGGTTCATCGAGGAGCTTGCAGCATTTCTTGCACTTGTGGGAGCCAGCCTGTGGGCACACGTCCGCACGGTGTCCTTTCCAGTAACACGTGTCACAGTATTGCGCTTTTGGTTTATGGGGCTTGCTTCTGTTCTTGGCCATGTAGAACACGACGTAGGGTGGGATGTATGTTCCTCGGAATGTTATGATGGCTGTTTCCGATCTTCCCATTATCCGGGCGTTGATGATGTCGGTCCCCGGGGCACAAAGGTTGGCCATCAAGTTGGTTTTCCTGGCTTGGTTTGCAATGTAGATGCTGCTTGTGCGGGTGATCTTCGCCGCGGCAGTTTTTGGCAGGGTCTTGATAACAGCGATGTTCTGGTGCTGGTGTATGGTGATGTACGTAGCATTTGCCTCTGATGGGAGTGGGTTCGCCGCCTTGCAAATGGCTATCGTAAGTGCAGCTGGCCGAAAATTGGCTAAAGTGAAGCCTTCTTGGGGTCGTAGGATCAAGGTTGTTTTATTGGCCCGCACCTGCCCTTTTCCAAGGACTTTCATCCAGCCGTCTTCGTCAGGCACAAGTTTTGTAGCCATGGAGATGAATTGGAGCCAGCAGTCTCGAGGCGTGAGGAAGGCTTGTCAGCATGCGCCGATGTGTGGTCGTCTTCGGAGCGAGCGGTGAACGAACAGCACGTGAAGAAGGGTAGGGAGGTGACCGCAGGTACTTGTTCGTTGTGCCGGTAGCAGCGGCGGCTTTGTTGCTGGCAATCTCGAGCGACGTGGAGAGCTGGCCGAGGGAGGCAACACGTAAGCACAGCTAACCCTCCATTTAGGGTTAGCGTGGTGGTCGCCGCTTCGAAATTTCTTGACCTTGTCAGATGAAAAATAGTGGCTTGCCTGGCGTATGCTTGGTATCCGAGGGACGCGCTGACGAGGCGTTGTCGACCGGTGATAGTTTCGTCGCCGTGGAGGCCGTTGTTGGGTCTTTTCGGCGGTCTTTGACGGAGCCGTTGTGAAGCCGGCCCGCGTCGGTCAGCCATCTAGCGGGGAGTCCAAGCGAAGGAAGAGGTGCCCGAGAGTTCGGCCAAGGCTATAAGTTCGAAGCTCGCTTGTGGGCACAAGTTCGCCTGTGTAAATAAACCATTCCGCTATTAGTTTTGTTTATACCGTGACAAAATAGTATTGTCACCAGAACCCTTTATTTCTGGAAGTTTGTCACTCTGTTGTTTGTAGAGCAATTCAAGTAGGTGGCCTACATTAACTATTTTCTTGACTTTGTAACCTTCGCATATGGTGGATGTCAGAATCTCTGGAACAACAAATGGTGAGTTTTTTTAGTTTCATTGTTTTGCACTACATGAAACCGAAAGAATTACACACATTTTTCCGATAAACTTGACGGTTTATTAGTGCCCTCTCTTTTACGAGAGGAATCACTTGCGGAGAAAAAAACCATAAACTAAAAAATCTCTTCGGCCATTGGGCCAGTTGCCCACCATGCAGCCTAACAAGATGACCGGACATGAACTCACGAGCAAGTCTTGCCCACGCCAGCAGTACACCATAACTATAAACTTATTTGGCTGGACTCAGGGTGGTCCGCAACACAAGGTTAAATCTAGCCGCCAGAAAAAAAGAAACTTAAAAAGAACGGGACGACAGGAACCTTGTTAGAAAGAAGAGAGGAACGGAAAGGTGAAGGGGAGGTCAGAAAAATGCTACTGCTGATTCCCTCGGGGGGGTCAGACCGGAGGTGTCGTCTACAATAGGCGGAAGCCAAAGTGCTGTGTTTTCTTCGCCATGTTGCCTTAAAGGCCCGAGCCCTCGGCGTCGGATTAACCACCCGGACTCTCTTTTCCCTGATCACAGCGCTGCCATGCGTGGTTGAAAGTGGGTGCTCGGGGTGCGTGGTGTCGCACTGTAATGCAAACATCTGCTTTACCGGATGCCCCCGGCCGAGAACTCTGGCAAGTCAACAAAGTAGATTCCCTAGGGACCTAACCGTATTCACTGCTCCATTTCTTCACCCGTCGCCACGGCTTTTTGTTGTCAGAAGCGATCATAGGATTCAGTTTGCTAACTTCAGTTACATTTGAATTTGCTGCAAATAAGCAGTGGAACAACGGGCGTTAACGGTTAAAACTTCCGGTTCTCCTAACTCACTTAGGCGCTTGCTGCGTTCTACACTTAACCACTCAAAAGTTGTCATATTCCTTTCACCGTACGAAATTCTGGACCTTACGAATAAAGGTGTATGTTTATGTGGCCATGTATTTGAGAACGCTTGTATTAGCAGGCTAAAATACATGTTATTAAATTCTGTAGATATGTTCATTTCTGTGTATGTGTGTATAATTAATTGTGTACGTACAAATGTATCTGTGTTCTTACAAATATTAAGCTGTTACATTCCTTTAGATGTTTTTCCTGAACTCACATCATCCAGGGTTTCCAACCGGACTTTTTTCGGGTTCGGTTCGGGTTCGGGTTTAAGCCATTCGGGTTCGGTTCGGGTTCAGTTCCAGAGCACCATTTCTTTCCGGTTCAAACCGGTTCGAACCCGTTCGAACCGGTTCAAACGGCTTTAAACGGGTTCGAAGAAAACAAAAGCAGGCGTGTTTTTTTCTGTAAATTTTTTGTGCTCATTTTTTGTTTCCTTATCAAATCGGCATAACAACAAATTCATAATGAAGATTTCTTTTACCAAATATTTTGTCTTCGCCAAACTAAAGCGACCCTGCAACACCTTTTTCAACTTTTGTTTAAATCTTTAGTGCTTGCAGAAAGTAGTCAACCAGCGCATTATACTATGTGGTCGCAATGTGCCTCAGCCAAAAATTACTGTTCTCTCCTCGTCAGATAACATAGAAACTTGCCCAAAATATTTTTCTCTCCTTCCCGGTCTTCATGTTCTTCGACCGCTGAATGACGTCATTACAGTGGTGTAGCGGCTGTTTGCCGGCTTTCCTTAAGTTGCAGAATAGAACGCATTTGATAGCCATCTAAAAAAAGCCACAAAAGCGAAGCAGAAACGGAAGGTGTATCCGCAGCGACGAGCAATGCTCTGTGCTGGCAATAGCTATAGTTTTCGCAGTACTTCCAGATGCGAAGAAGATTGAAAGCGTTTTCGACAGTGTTTATTTATTTATTTACTGCTTTTTTATTTATTTTTTTTATTTACGTAGTTATATTTATTTATTTATTTATTTATTTATTTACTGTTGGGTTTAACGCTCTGTCGCAACGCCGACGACAAGGCGCGCCATAGTGGAGGGCTCCAGATTAATTTTGACCACCTGGGGATCTTTACGTGCGACGAAATTTCGGACACACGGACGTTTTCGCTTTTCGCTTCCATCACAAAAGCGGCCGCCGCGACCGGGAATCTAAACCGCGTCTGTGTGCTCATAAGCGCTACGCCTTAGCCACTGAGCCACCACACCGAGTTTATCTAATGTGTAGAAGAGCTCCTTTAACTGTACCCGCAAAATGTTTTCTATGGTAGTGTGACGAGTATGTGGCGCCGACTGCCAAGCGTGGCTGGTGGCATTTAGCTAAATTTCCTACTAGTCATATTTTATCTGCTAACAGAGCTGTTAGAAAGAAAGAATGGCTCTAAAGACTCATTGGACGGCGGGTATAGGACGACATTGGATAGGGAACCACTGGAGATAGGAACGTGCTAATGGCCCTTCAGCGACTGGTGACAGCGATTGGGCTCTAGGAAAGATGATAGCCAAGTGAAGTCACAAGCAGCAGTAATGATCACTTGTAGAGAGAGAGAGAAAGAGAGAGAGAGAGAGAAAATGAAGTTTAATTCAATCGAGGCAATGTTTAAAAGAGAGGCCTCCGCATTCGAAAGGGCCGAATCGACAGCCGTTTCCATCAAGAACAACTGATCTTTCAGGCCGCAGCTGGCCATGGCTCTCTCCCAATTCTCTATGGAAATGTGAAGCTTGGATGGACCTACGGCACACTAGTCGCAGCCGCCTACGATGTGTATGAGGTTCCCAGGCTCTCCACAGAAGCAACGCAATGGAGATAGTTGGGTCCCGTCAAAGAGGTGAAGTCTGGCGTTGTGTGGAAGGTGTATGCCCACAGGGTGCGGAGTAATGTTTCCTGGTTAATCGGTAGCGATTTGTGCGGGGAGGAGTACGTTGTATGAAAGAGGCCAGAGTGCTGAGTAACTTCTTGGTCTGTGACTACAAGATGCATGCACTCGGGCTGGGCTTCATCAGCGCCGGCTAAGCGAGCCAAATCTCGAACCACGAGGTTGGTGATCTTGTTTGCCTTGGATGCCAGTATGAGCTGGCGCCCATACAATCGTGACTGGTCTCGTGGGTGGTCTCTGATTGATCATCGGAAGTGTAACATGCAATCGACCGTTGGCAAAGTTGGGCCACGCCTGCTAAGGGTCTGTTATGAGAGTTTTGACGCAGCTTTGGCTAAGCGCACATGCTATCGCCGCTTCCTCAGCTTAGAGGGGGCTGTGTTCGGCGGTTGAGATGCTACACCTGTGGGAGGCTGCAGAATGGTAACACAAAGAGAAGGTACTGAAGAATGCTATCGGGCGGCTCTTGCATTAAACAGGTTGATCGTCCCTCCCTTTTTTTCTTGCAGTTTAGTTTCTTTCCAACTGTCTTCCCTCATATATACACACGTTTCGAAAACTCTTTTATGAATATACAATATGCATTGGGCAATTAGTTATTAACTTTAGTCCGAGATGTCAATTTTAATATAGCAACAACATAACAGCGCAATACGGGCATAAAGAAAGACCTTTTATAGTATTCAGGCGGTCTTCACATAACCTTGCGGCTACTTTGTGCGTGACAAAATTTCCTGATTGGTCGAGAAGGAGAACGCTGCAAAATTTCCAAATACCAAGGACCCCAAAGATATCATGTTTGGTCCGACCGTCGAATCCGCCTTTACCGACCCGCTAATTCTTTTAATCAAAATTAATCAACACACCAGTCCCAATAATTCACATTAGCTCATTCACTCACCTAACTAATTTCAACTTCAACTTCAACTTTATTGAGCATTTCGTACATAGAAATGCGAGGACAAACACAAAAAGCTGCAAAACTGCAGCTTGACGAGGTGTTAGCACCTTACGGTTGGCGTGGCAGGAGAAACAGGAGTTTAAAGCATACGCACAGGAAATAATCCAAAGAAAATAAATGTAGATATTACATACAAACTTAAACAAAAGCATTAAACGCACTATAGCTCACAGTTTGTAAAACATACTTCTTAAATGATATACATACACGCATATAGGCACTCATAGGTACTACATACATATAAAGGTTACAAAACAAAACAGGGTACACAGGTACATAAAAAGAGAAATATTGGATATGTACGAAACCTGTGTAAACACGAAAAAAGCAAAAGACAAAACTTGAAGAAAAAGTCATGTTATATACAGGTATGCATGCACTCATCAAAATCTGCACTGCAGAAGTATCCACATACATAAATACACACAATATTGGCAAAAAATACTGTACGGTACTTTTTAGATGCTAAAGTTTGCAGGGAATGAAGACAATGCCAATAAAGTGCTTGAAAAATATTACAAGTAATTTTGGCTAAACCAAGGTTGCCACGAGAGACAACGCTTATTTGAGACAAACTTGTCAGTTAAAAATGTTCTATGTTCAGCAGTAAACGTTTCCTTAAAGGAGCCATGAAGATAAAAGACAGGTTGGTTCATTCGAAAGGTTGCCTCGTTAGAACCATAACGACACCACTTATAACGCAAACTTCGCTCAAATAAGCTACATAATTAGGAAAAAAGGAAATGACCATGCGACCTACCAGCTCATTTTCCGCAACAGAACCTATGATGTCACTCGAGAATGCTCTGCGATTGGCGGAGGCCGGCAAAAGCAAACGCATGTTAGGCAGGGCTTACAGTTTGCATAGCGAACTATATGCCCGTGAAACATACTGCACATTCTTTTTATGACAAAGAATGGTGGAGGAAACGGTTGAAGTTCCGAACGAACACGCAAGCGTGTGCGCCAATGCGTACAAAAGTACCGCCGGCCGAGCTCGAAATCTCGCCGTCGCGCAGGCGAATTTTAGGGTTCGAGGCTCTTAGGGGCCAACGAACCGTTCTAGCACGTACAGCGGCGACCTTGCTTGGTATCTTAATCCCTTGACAGGAGGTTGGCCGTCATATCGCCAACCAGCAAAGGTAAAAATATAAACGAGGGGAGTAAGGAACAGCAAGAAGCGACGAGATAGTGCCAGTCGTCGCACAAGTTTCGATTGGTGTTGGCTTGCTGCTGTCGTTACGAGGTCGTTTCTAGTTTACAACCACTGAAAACTTCAGTTTGTTCGAGTACTTTACAATGAAATTTCGTTGCTGCGTTTTGAAATGCCCATGTAGTACGGGCAAATCATCGAGGGAGTGCAACATCCCCGCCGGTGAAGAGATCTCCTTTCATGTGCTGCCAAACGACGAACCGCGGCGAAGCAAGTGGCTACGTTTTATGAACTTTGCAAACGGAGGAGAAAGGGAGCTAAAGGAAGTACGAGTGTGCTCGCTTCATTTCCGATGAAGTGATTACGGCAGGGACCCTTACGTTAGCTCACTCCTGGGACATGCTGGCCCGCGTCACCTACTTCGTCAAATCGCCGTCAAAGCACTCTGACCTTGGGGGAAAAATGCGTACACACAGCGCATTGACGCTCGTATCTTTCTGGTCGGAGCAGAGAGCTCGCGCGAACGGCTTTCCATACATGACACCGGCCAACTGGCATAAGCGATACTGCTACTGAAATTGAACTATTATTAACCGTAATAAAAATACGGCACATACGTACCAGTCTGTATTCGTCCGTCGCGACGGGGCTGACGAGGCAGCGGTGCCGACGGCAGGGCGTTTGTCTGCTGTGGCTATCGCGGATTGGTCGCTTTCCCGTTCACCGCGTATCCCACAACTCCTGCCGCTCGTGCACTTAGAAGCATTGAGCGTTCAAGTGGTATGAGGTTGTTAAATTCAAGCCCTAGCTCCTCGGCGACAGTTTTGTTCTCCGGATCAGGCGATTCCATGACTAGGGCTGCGGGTGCACCTGATTTTACTAGTATTTTTAAAATGGCCGCCGTCTCGGTTTCGGCACGAGTTTCGGTTCCTGTCTGACTCCCGCGTGTGGGTGCTATATTGAGTCGACATACTAAGTATCTGTTTCATGGACCGGCTCGTATGACGCCATTGTTCACGTCACCAAATGTGCAATTTTAGCGGGAGTTTTAAAATTTTGGCTTAAATTGCCTTATTTCTCAGTGAATAAAGCATCATTTGCTTCCGGGAAAGCGCTTGGGGTACTATGAAACACCTAATCTTTCGAATAAAACTAACCTTTGTTTTCTCTTCATGGCTCCTTTAAGTCTCACTTAGAAATTGTATTTATGGCTATGCCACTCTCGGCTAGGTTATTTAAAAGGCGGGCAGTTCGGGATTGCAACCTATCATTGACATAATTCGTTCTTGAAAACGGCACGAACTAGGTACTCCTTCCCCTAATTTCGTACGGTACATTCAACGGTTTTCTTAAGCTACATAGACTTAGATATGCTGCACCGTTGTGTTGCAAGCTATTTTTATACTTTTTTACAGGATTAAAGTTGTAGATACATTGGACAGGAAGCAAATTATACTGCAGAAATAGTTCGTTGGTGTGAAAGTCATATGGTACAGTTGCGATAAGTCGAATGGCCTTTTTCTGAAATAAATGCAGCTTATTAATATTCTTTTTTTGCGGAACTGGTTAACCATACGAGGCTGCAGTAATTTATGTGAGCTGTGAGTATAGCATGATAAAGAATAAGTTTAATATTTGATGTAACCACAGGCCGTAACCTACAAAGCAGCCCACACGCTCGAGATAAATTAGTGCAGACGTGATCGACATGGGCATCCCATTTTAAATGTTCATTAAAAACAATGCCTAATGTTTTTTTATTTCACTAACTATACAAATCTTTTCAGATCCCATGTACAAACTGAGGTTTCTGTCAACAGATCTTTGAGGTGGTGAAAATAACACCGCTTTAGTTTTCTTAGTATTTATTTGTAACGAGTTTGCTTTAGTTCATTTGTGAAGCTTTTGGAGGTTTATATTTGCTAAATGCAAAAGCTGAGTAGTACCACACGATTGAAAGAAAATGCTGGTATCATCTGCATAAATAATAAAATGTGCAATGTCAGTAATTTCTACATCATTCATATAAATATTGATCAGGATTGGCCCTAGAAGACTGCCTTGCGGAACTCCAGCCCTTGCTTCTCGTGAAGAAGGGTTGTGTACCTTGATTGCTATGACCTGTTGCCGGTTACTTCAATATAATTGCAAAAGAGTAAAGCTCCCGGAATCCATAATGTTGTAATTTTTAAAGCAATTTTAAATGACTAATTCTATCAAATTATTTGAAAAAGTCTATAAATATAACTAAATTACCATCTTTTCTTCAAATCCCTGGATTATTAATTCTTTTTGCGTTAGTAAAGTTGATTCGTTAACATATGTTTACGAAAACCGAACTGTTTTGATGATATATTAGAGTGTTTGTCACAGAAGGACACAAGGTGGTTCGCGATTACTTTTTAGCCTTTTAAAATGACTGGAAGTACAGAAACCGGTCTACAATTGAAAAAATTGATTTTGTCCCCGGATTGAAACAGTAGCGTGACCTTAGCTTGCGGTATCTTTTTTGGAAAAACACTAGTAGTAAGGCATAAGTTATATATATGGCTAAGCGGTGATACAAGAAGGTCCAGTACAAACTTAATAGGCCGAATCTGAAGCCTATCGATTTCTATGGCCTCGCTATTTTTTAGTGACAAGAAAATCGACCATATTTCCTGAGGCGTTACCGGAGAAACGAAGGCTCTGTGGGGGTTAGAATCCTTTAGGAAGCTCATAGCGCTTTCATTCTGGGAGCATTGCATAAGATTCGTTAGATAGTGATTAAACTTGGTTGCCAGTTCTTGACCATTGAGTGGTTTATTATCTACTGTCAATTCAAAGTCATCGTAAGTGGGTGCAAAAGTTTATTCAATTCCCGCCACATGACATCACGCCGGGAGGAAGCCTCAGAAAACGCATGTTCGAAGTACATTTTTTTAGTATAGCGTAAGAACTTTGTCACATAGTTTCGGTACTTTTTAAAGGCTACAAAATCGTCCCTGTTCTTTGTTTTTATAAACCTATAGTACAATAAATCTTTTTTATGGATCATCTTCAGACATTCGTCTGTAATCAACGGTTTCTTTATATTCTTATTTTTTCTTCACCATCTTAAGAGGAAAATACTTTTTATATGCATCTTGATATGATTCTAGACACGTATCATAGGCATCATCTGCAGTGGTGCACAGAAGTAAAGGGTTCCACCAAATAGAGGGAATTTTCTGACGAAAAATAGTCAAAGTATTCTGATTAATATCGTGAAAAGCGAAAGATTCGGGGCATTGCTTACATCTTAGTATTTCTGTGTGCATTGAGAACATATATATAGGTAAATGGTCACCTATATGTACATCAATCACACCGGACATGGTACTGCTACTTGTATCACTGGTTATAAATACATCAATAAGAATTTGGGAAAGACGGTCCATACGAGTCGGTTCTTTGATCACGTTCATGCAGCCGAAATGACCGAAAAAAAAGCTCTAGATCACGCGAATGTTCGCTTGCCTGTAATATATTAATGTTAAAGTTCCCACCAATAGCTATTTGTAAACCAGAAGACAAAACAAAATTGAGAAGGTCTTCTAAAAGTGCGAAACAATTTTTGAGTTTTCCATCCGGGGGGGCGGTACACAAGAACAAAAATGGCATTTTTACATTGCACCGTTAAAGCTGCATAATCTGTCGTAACTGTCGAAAATTCGTTCATTTTACTACAAGAAAGCTATGTAGACACGAGCTGTAACACACCCCCAGCTCGCGATGGGACCTGTTTAGAAAGAACGTGTTGAAGCCCGAAAGGCGCAGCACTTCTGTGTCACTCGTATACCAGGTTTCCGTTATCATGAAAACGTCGAACTTGAAACTTTCAAAGCTGCGTTTGCTTTTCTTGGAGTTTCCCATTCCTCTTTCATTTCCTCGTAGCTTTTGTTGAAGAATTCGCAGCTTTTTTGCATTTCCACATTTCCGTTCCTAGTGGTTTCATATTATTTCTTAATTTCCTCGTAGCTTTTCTGCATTTCCCTTACTTCTTTTCGAAATTCACGCTTAAGATCAGCGATCTCGCGTCTTAGGTCAGCAATGTCAGTTTTCATGACCAAAGCAATGCGGGATTATACACAAGGGCACACAATAGCAATTACACTGGGTGGTTGGCACCAGAGGCAACAGAAAAAGTCACTGAGTAAGCGAACAAAGATTACTGCAGAACATTCAAACCTATGAAATAGGAAGCCGACCATCAGGCGACCGTTCTGTTCGCTGCCTCCGCTGCCAAGTGATGCTGAGGTGGACGGAGCGTTCTTTTAAAGGATCCACTTCGTGACGAAAGCCACACGTGGTCCAGGAAACAGGGCGTGTAGGGAGGCGATGTGGCGAGGGGGTGTGGCGAGTCTACCCGCTAACCCGCACTAATCGACTTCAATTCATTCACCTCTTAAGTTTAAGGTTGAGCAGATTCGAGATAACATAAAAATGCTATCAAATATACTTTAAAAGTGGAAATTAGGACTCCCCATTTTTTTAAGTCTCATGTTCTCTTGGAGCAGTAACCAAAAGACACAACGGCACTGTATACAAGAAAAAGTTACGTTAATTTTGAGAACTGCGAGTGTTTGTGTCTCAGTGCTGTTTGTATATAACTGCCCATTCATACTATAAGTGGAAGATATGGATGTATTGTTGATGGTGTCCCTGAAGGCCTTCACAAGCGGACAGGGATGCATGCGAATTAACAAGACATTAAAAACTTTACGCGATTTTAAACACCATGTATTGAAACCATGAAGAATATTCCATTATATGTTGCCTCGTAATATGCGTTAAATTAAGTTATTCTAAACGTAAAAGATAATTGGCAGAGATGTGAAGTGCCTAACGCAAACTGATAGTATATACGGAGCATTTACATTAAATTGAGGGAAATAACTAGAAGAGAACATGGTGGGCCTTGGGAACTGCACACTACGCAAAATATTTCATGGTTCTGTCTGGGGAGTGGCAAAATATCTTCAGACGCAAGGTATGGTACCGAACTGGAAAACTAGAAATCACATTTTTGAAGCCCCGGAACCGGTTCGGAACGGTTCCTTCGATTCGTTCCGGTTCGGGTTCAGTTCCGAAATGGCGGAAAAAATACGGTTCTGGTTCAGTTCCGGTTCCGGTTCGACACCCTGACAGCATCTCTTTGTTCCTGCTTTTCTCCTACATATTAGCATTGATTGACATTTCCTGGCCGAGTATTTTATTTACCTCTTGTGTAATGCTTATTTATATTTTTTATGCGGCTATACCTATTCATTTTGTTATTAATCATCTAGGGTGGCAACTGCAGTGTTCTTCACTATGGAACCTCTGCCTGTATAGTAATGTTAAGTTGTAATGCGTTAAGTTGTAAGTAATGCGTCTGTCCAATAAAACGAAACTGAAACTCCAACTTTGTGGCATTTTTGTCCTTATTCATGCGTTAGGCAATTATTTTTTCTGTGTAAACGCTTTAAAGCATCCTTGGTTGAACGTGCATTAAGGCCAGTAAATTTACAAAAAAAAACTTTTTCGTGCTGCAATACTGCCCAGTGCTTTTTTTGTTCCGTTAGCCGGCTTCCCACTATTGCTGCCCTCATTAGGGTGTGAGGAATCTTATAGGTAACTTAGTTTAATGTATTTTTTTGTGTATTTGCGCAAGAAACATTCTTAACATACATGGATGCAGAACCGTTTCCTTATGAAAGTTGCAGCGAAAGGCAATAAATAAAACGCTATGTCGTGTCCCAACAGCAGTGCAAGTTTGTTTGATTACGGAGCGGAGCCGTCTTTGTCGCTGTCAATGCACTCATCAGTGATTGTAATATTCCCAAGCAAAGTTGGTTTAATGTGTTTTCTTACCGTTCTCCATTAGGTTTGCGTATATTACTGAGACTTGTAGAAGCCCAACCGTTTTGCTAAGCGATATGCGTTAAAGCCACCTAGTAAAACTTTCCATCGCGCCACCAAAGTATCCAAAGGATTATGGTTTGACTTATCGCTCTCGCCTTTCTTCAAGATTCCTTCCTTAAGAGAACAAAATATAATCATAGGAACATGTATCTAGCTTTTGTTTTCAGTATCTGCTATCGCGCTGCGCACATTTTTCAGGCACTGGAAAATGCAACTAGCTTCTCACACGAAATGCTATTAAGGCAACGAAATAAAACACGTCATATTGCCAAATTTATTTTTTTATTATTCCCCTAGCCTGCCCGTTTCCTCGTTATTGTGCATCTCAAAGAGATCGAAACGTCACCACTGATTACTGCTTTTACAGTATTTTGTTTCCTGTTGCATACACATTGCCTAAAAACTTATAATGTTGTAAAGCAAAACCATGTACGTAGAGATTTTGCGCAATGGATAGTAATTAAAACGTTCTTTTGCTGCAGCAGTGGCCCATTTTTACGTCGTTCTACCGATCACTGTCCCTTTTGCCACGCTTCCACCACTAACAGAATAATATAGCATTCTACAGGTACCTTTGGTGACTGCGATCATCACCTTTTGCACTCGCGTTCTCACGCTTCTAAAGCGTGTGGGATTGCAACCATATTTTGCATGAGGTTGCAATGTGTAGCAACCTCATGCAACCAAAATTGGGACAAGGTTCGGTCTTCTCATTGATAGCTACTACCGTTTGTCACTCCTTAGGCCAAGGGGCATAAGGAGCGACTGAGAGAAAGGAGATGAGAGAAGTAACATTCTTTATTTTTACACTTTGTTTATTCCCTTTCTTAACGTGTGAAAGGGCAAGCGTATTCTTAGAAGAGTTCTGGATAAGGGTACTGACTGAAACGCAATGTTGTGTCGCCACAGTGAACAGCGCTGTTCCGAGCATCTGCGAGAATTTTACCTGTCGGTTTTGCACGTTAATTATCACCGCACAGCCAGAACTAGTCGCCTTCATCTTCGATAGACTCGCCAGGACCAACTGAGCATTGTGATGATGCTCGCCCATGCAGTGAGCATCTGCCCAAACTGTACCTGTCTCCTTTGAATGCTAATTATCATCACCGCACAGTCACAAATGGTCACCTTCATCTTCGTTTCATTTGCGCGTACGGTCATCACCAGAGTGCTCGGTTCGCGCCAACGAAACAGAACGGAACGGCCTCTCAAGGGGTAGAGGTTGAGTTTCGCCGACCGTTCCTGTTTATAGTTCAATGATTAATTCCTTCATTGGTGTTTATTGTACTCCTCAGCCGGGCTGTAGCGCAAACATGTTCTTCAAGGAGTTTCGCTTGGTAACGTAAAATGCGCTGCCGTTTTGCCCCATTACAGAGTGCTTTTCTCTGCCCCCCTTCCCAACCTATTTTTGTTTCTTTTTCCGCCGCCACAAGTTATTATGCAAGTGCAAGAGGTAAGCTCGTTTACGGTATTTCTTGTATGTTTTGGCAGTTGAGTTGCGCCTATTTGTAATAAGTGCGGAAGGAAGCCTAACTATAATCTTGAAGGACTGAATTTAAGCTCAATAAAACATGTTCTGGTGCCGCTACAAAAACCAGTACACCGCTAGTCCAGTGATTGCTGCTAGTATTTCTCGCTTGCCAGCCCTGAGTGAGTAAGAGTGTGTTCCCAATGCTAACTTCATTTACTATGTAATCTATTTCTTAACTCACTTTACAGTTTTTTAATATGAACAGAAGCTACCAATATTCTTTGCGGAGTTGTAACGAACGGAGTTGTGCGGGTTTTGTGCAGAGATATAACGCAATGCCATTAGGGCGCATCGGACAGTGCTCTATTCTTTCCCTGGTACCTGCTGGATTTTGTTGCTCTTCTACCTCTATATGAGATCAGAGAATTCGCAAAGATCAGCTCGTTTACATTGCTAACAATATTTTCCTTCACTGGCATTATGCATGTCAAAAGCCCTGTTGAGTGAAACCGTAGGACTTTAGCAGCTGCTGAACGTACTAATTAAAAAGTGTTTTTGTATGGACGCAGTTACCAAGGCTTTGTTTTCCCACCAATAGGCTTAGCTCACAGTTCCTGCGTATCCCTACAAAGAGCAATAATTCCCTGAGGTGACGTTTTTTATAGGGTTCATCTTAATGCGCATTTACAATGTGGGAAGCGCAAACATAATCTAAACATCATGTCCTGGGAGGTGCGTCGCAACGAAGGACAGGCTTCTTTTTGCCTTCGATCGCCGCCACTTTCTGGCCATCTTCCTGCATTACAAGGTGTCAACGTATTACCACAAGTAGCTTTTTTAGTGGTTTCCTTTGGCCTTGCTGCATTCGCCTCGTGCTTTCTGTAAGGGGAGTGGAAAGCTAACTGGGTTATAGTGTGGTTGCATCAAAGCCTAGCAAAAAACCAATACACTCTAGTCCAATTATAATAATATGCAAGTGCCAAAGAAATCTCACTGTTATAACCAATGATTGTTATATGCGTGTTGCTAAATAAAAAAAACGAACCAGAGACCAAAACATTTTCTCCAGGCAAGCAAGGTTGTACTGCTCTCTATTTGTGGAAAATAACCCATACTCAGTCAGCTTTGTTTGCTGCACATGAAGCTGGCGCACATTTTATCAAAAGCATCTGTTGGGCTTCATCAAGGTGAGCGAAGGATTCATGGTGCGAAACCAATTCTCCGACAGCCTATCATGCGTTGGGCCTCCAGCGAAGATGCTACCCAGGTAGGCTATGCAACCGCGTCATCAGAGTTGTCACTGCCACCGCTGTCCCCAGCACGTATGCGGGCTGGTACAGGTAGATTTTTGTTACAAAATTTGTTTTCTATAGAAAAAAGACCATAGGTTTTCGTAGATAGATATTTTTCGCTGCATACATATTGGAAGTCCTAGCTGGGGTGGGGGTAGAGAACACGTCATTCATTTGTAAATACCTAACATTCAAAAAAGCTATTCCGCAGCTTTTATATTATATGTAAAGCATATTATATTATGTAAAGCATATTCATATTATATGTAAAGCAGTATTTACTTGGGTAAAACAAAAGCCATTGTGGACAGCCCGATATCAAGAAGTCTGCATTAAAAATTTCTTTTTTTTAAATGTAATAAAACTCAACCTGTAGAAATAAATTTGCAGTCAAATTTGAATCACAGTAGTTTATAACTCTAAATTCATATTGGCTAGCGCTATTTATATAGGACAATGTTAAAATTTCTTACAATAACAGCAATCTGTAAAAGCATCAGCAACGCAGCTACCGGTTTAGCGATGTTTAGAGAGGAGCAAAATAGGCATTTTCTGGACAATGACATAGGAAAGAAGGGTGAATCTTCTTTGCCGATGCCAACCGAAACAAATATGATAATTCTTGTAGAAAGCAATTAGGGAGAGGAAGAATATTTAATAACGTGCATTTTGTTATTCCGACGCTTGAGTGGAATAAAAAACTTAGAAAAAGAAGTATGCGACAATAAATGTATGATCTTTGTTTGAGTAGAACAAATGCATTGAACGCTTTTTGATTCTGTCTAGGCACTATATATATATATATATATATATATATATATATATATATATATATATATATATATGTGTGTGTGTATAAAAATATATATATATATATATACCATGGCAATTTTTCATTGCAGGATAGTGATGGTGTGAACAGTGCAAGGTTTTGCGGGGACCTGCGCGTATTGTGAGAACATCGGTTTACCGTATAATCTTTCCACAGAGTATTTTGAGAGTAAACGAGTGGGTATATTCTATACCAATCCTGTGTATTTCAAAACAGGTGTCGTATACTTTTAGTATTGCCAGCAATATTGCCTCAGGGACAATTCCAGATTCCTCGTAAGGTAAAAAATCTGTATTGTGTTCAACAAAATGCACAAGGTGTGTTCCGTGTACGTTCAAGCGAAAGTGAGATGTTCGACTAGGCTTAAGTGTTTGTATGGACCACTATATTCACTTACACAGTAAAACGCACAGTTAAGCAGAGACTGTCTATTCCAGTATTGCGAACCGCGCAAATACTAGCGCCTATGATGAAGACGAAGGCCGTGTGAGGGAAATGATGGTTCGGTACACTACGCGTAAGAGTAACTAATCAGATTATTGTAGAGTTTACTGGAGCGGGCTCAGTAGACGGGGCAGAACAATTCACACAGACGTGTAGCACTGTGCGGTGTCAAACAAAACTCTTCTTCTTGTTCAAAGCATACTTATCGGCAATCTTTGCATAGGAGCTCTTCCGATAGTTTTGCAAAGGCTCGGTGTATACCCGAGATATGTTCTGCGCATTTGCACTCTATAGTACAAATTGGCCTGTACACTTTACTGGGGGCCCTATGTTGATGGCGGCCATAAAAAACCGTATATATCCAGTTATTCTTTGAACGCACTGTTGTAGGCGAATGTAATCAGGGTAAGAATGACGGCCCCTTTTCACTGGCTAGATGCAAGGTACAATCAAACCATTCCTGCAAATCATAAGTTTGACCACATATTGGCTAATAATTTTTTTGGCGGGGGGGGGGGGGTACAAGCAAGAGGATGAATTTTATCAAGGAGTGCTAGAAAAAAACATCCGTCCGGGGTGGCCTAAATTGTGCGTACGGGCATAATACGTTTCATGATGAGTTGCAGAAGAACCTGGAACTTGGGAACCACAGCCTGGACGGAGAAGAGCAGTCTAGGCTGCAGTGATCAAAAGAGCAGTGATAAAAACCAGTTCCAGTCTCCGGTCACCATTCAAAGTAGAAGGCCACTGTGGTTTTAGCTGGAAGCAAAACACTTAGAATAAAGCGCAGTAGCAGAGGCTCTAGATACCTAACGGAAGGTGAGATTGCGCGTTTACGACGTTGGCTCAGAACATTCTGCTATATATTTAACATCAGTCATTTGAAGGCTAGGTGTACCTGAAACATTCTGTATCTTTCATGTTTGTTTAAACCAATATAATCAGCCTTTGCGTAAGTGTTTCTTTCCAAATGGTAATTGGCAAAAACAGCGAGGGGCAACTGGAACGCATCTTGCACGTAGTCTGGTAGTTCTCACGCTACATGGCGTGTACTTCCATCAGTAATGGGAAGGCTAGGTGTACCTGAAACATTCTGTATCTTTCATTTGTGTTTAAACCAATATAATCAGCCCTTGCGTAGGTGCTTCTTTCCAAACTGTAATTGGCGAAGACCGCTAGGGACAATTGGAACGCATCTTGCACGTAGACTCGTAGTTGGCATGTTATATATTGTGTACTTCCAAATAGTTAAGGGTGAAGGGCTCTACTGGAGGCCTGAACGAGCCTTGATTATAGCACCTTGTTTTTAAATGCGAGTGCATCTCATTCACTCGCCTTGTCCATGCAGCGCCGTCGGCGTTTTTGTCGTCCGACCCTCCCCCTTCACTATAAAAAAATAATCGTTAGCGGCGCCCGGTTTTCATCCCACGACCTTGTTGGCGGAAGGCAAGTGGATGTGGTGCTCTTCCCACTGCGCCACAATACCAATTTTTTTCAGACACAACTTTTATTTACAAGGATATACATATATACATATTGCACTGGCACCCTCGATGCGGTAACACACATTGGTACGCGTACATACTGTCGCCAGAGGAACTTCAACCACCTTTAGGCGTGCCTTCACTTCAGCCGCAAAGTAAGCAACGAAGTGGGACTGCGGTGGCAACAAAGAACAAACAAGAAGCAAAATATGGCATCGTGAGACTATATAATATCAGTGTACATTAACTGAGAATCGTGTGAAGGTAACAGGTTCCCCTATGCGTGTCAACTCTGGGCAAGGATGCACAACGCCTTTTCGGAGGGGAGAGAGAAGCCTCTCTACAACGTACTAGTGGGGCAACAACACAGCCGTTGCCAGCGATGCATCTCTTTTTCTTTAAAGCGCTGTAGTGCTTGGCATCCTTTTTGCAGTGAGGCGCGGAGCTCCGAGTCAGATTGTGATGCCCCCAACACGCTCACTGTCCATTCAGCCTTTGCCTTGAAGTGCCGCCAGGTAGGCCTGGGGTTCCTGGCGCACTCCACTGCATCCACTCGAGCCCTCCACAGCAAGTGGAGCCCCAGGACAAGCGCCCAGTACCGAAGCGCCTTGTTCTCTGTGGGCGCACTCAGGTGTCGGAGGCCTGACCATGACAGGTCTCATCGCTCTGTGTACGCGGTCTGCAGCTCGTCCCAGAAGACGGCCGCGGCTTTAAAAACTGTGAGGTCGTGTTCTGCCGTTTCCCGTTTTCCACAGAGGAGAACCCGCGCCGCCACGGAGAAAGAAACCTTTATCCTCAAAACGTGCCTTAGCGGGCAGGACCCACGTCGAGGCGGAAGAAACAGTGCTTTGAGGCGGTGGGCGCAGGGAGTCGTCTTACTCGTTTCAAGACATCGTTAGGTATTGGGAGTTGTCGGTAGAGAGGGGGTGGCAGGACCTTCTCCACGAGGTCCCAGTACAGTTTTCTGGGTTTTGTTTTGAGCAGATAATCCCAAGAGAAATGCTACTCGAGCAGGGCTAAGGCTAGCGTGATTTCTTTGCAGAACCTCGTTCAGCGCGTGTCAAAGCAGAGAGATGCTGTCGTGGCAAAGCCACGGGGTGGTATGTCTGGTGACCAGGCACTGCGGGGCTGCCACTAGGAACGGATCGCGTAGACCCAGAAAGTACAAGAATCGATGGAGAGTCAGTTTGAGCTCCGCGTTGACGAGCGCAAACCCACCCTTTTCTAGGCTCCAGAAGAGGTTTGAGCGGCGCATTGGTTCGAATGTGGAACGCCAGGGAAATACCGCCCAGGACCGGTGCAGCCTATTCATGGTGTCTGCGTCGATTCCAGTTATGCGGGCCCCGTACAGCACTGCCGGGTATGCAATGGCATTGCACATATGAGCCCTCATAAACAGAGCCATGTTTCTATTTCTCAATGGTTGCAGCTTTCTTTCCGCAGCTGACAGTTTGGGTTTCCACCGATTTTTAACGGCGGCGCTTTGGTTGAGGTTGACGCACAAGTAATTGGACATATCCCCTTCCCAGGCCATTCCAAATACGCAACTTGGTTTGCATGCCGAATCACCCAACCAGGCTCCCCTCGACCAAAGTAGGTTTAGCTCTGCTCCAAAAAAGTGGCAAAACTGGTTTGCTAATTACCTCGCCCACTTGTCATCCACGAGTGCAAATGAAGGCCACGTCATCCGCGTAGGCGAGAACACGGAGCTCCTTGTCTCCCATCTTTAGGCCATTGATGGCCCCGGATGCAAGGGCCACACGGCAAAGTCGTTCAAGATAGAGAGCGAATAGGATGGGTGACATGGGGCAGCCCTTGCGCATCGACCTGCGGATGTCTATGGGCGTTCCCACAGACCTATTTGTTACTGCGCACGTAGAGATGTGCGCGTAGCAAGCTTTGATCCATTATTGTGTCACCGATTCCGCAGTGTTTAGGAGATCCAGTAGAAAATTGTGGTCCACCTGGTCAAAAGCTTTCCTCAGGTTCAGTTGAACAATGGCCAAAGGTATCAGACCTGATTCATCTGCCTCGACGGCTACCCTCATGCGATGTAGGTTGGAATTGATGGACCACCCTTTGAAACAGCATGTCTGGTGCGGACCAACTACAGCGCTCAGTGCACTCTCCAGCCGTCCGGCGAGAACTCGGGCCAGGATCTTGTACTCTATCGAGAGGAGGCTGATCGGACTGTAATCGGCGACGTCGGGGATAAAATCGGTGGGTACTTTTTTGGGGATTAAGGCCAGGTGGCTCGTCCGCATGGACGATGGCGGCGCTTCTGTTTTCTTATTTCTTCGAAGCCCATGGCTAGCATGGGGCTCAGTTCCTTCCTAAAGGCCATGTAGAACTCTGAGATGATATCATCCGGTCCAGGAGATTTGTTCCGCGGTAGGCTCTTGATGATACGCTCTATTTCCGCTTCTGTTATGGGGGTGTTGATCAACTCTGGTTTCTTCAGGTATTTTGGGAATTTGATTTAGCACTTCAGCTGGGATTGCATCTAGGACTGACCGTCGAGAAAATAGTTCTGCAAAATATTCAGCGAAAGCTCTGGCGACTTCCTCATTGCTTCTTCCCATGCTTGCAGGATGTTTGACCACCGTGATAGTTTTCCGTGGCGAGTTCGCCCTTTCGAAGGCCGCAAAAAGCTTCGACGGCCTTGCTTTGAACTCTACCTTTTGTTCCCTGCTCCGCACCAGGGCTCCCCAAAAACCTTTCTCAAGCTCTACCCGGAGCTCTTCTTTAATTATCCGGATATCGTCTCTAAACTCCCCTCGTCTTTCTTCATCAGCCTCAATGAGGGCGCAGAGAGTCTCCGTGAAGCGGTCCTTTTTTTCTTTTTTGCGTGCGGCCTCGTCGCGCCCTACGGTGACTGCAAAACTCTTTAAGCGTGCTTTGAACGTTTCCCATTTTGCCACACTAATGGTTCCCGACCGAAGTGCCTCAATATTTTTTTGAGCTTTTCGAGAAATGTTTCGTTTTTAAGCACTGTGGAGTTCATTAGCCATCGGGTACTTGAGTTCTGCCTAGCCGTGTATGTGTTAAGGGCAACTGTGCACGTTACGAAACCGTGGTCAGAGAACGAGATGGGAGTGACGGTGTAGTCGGACACTCGCCAGCTGCGCCCAAGGTTACGTCAGACAGGTCGCTGTTCCGTAGGACTGCGCTCAAAATACGGGACGATACGTCGACGCCACCACCTCTCCCTCTTCTATCGTTAGCCCTCAACACATAGTGGAAGTCACCGCTAAGGAAGACTGCCCCAGACACACACAAGTAAGGCCGCAAGGCGGTAAACAGGTCCGAGCGAGCTGTTGTTTTATTTGGGGCGTAGACACACGAGAATCACACCAGCTCGCTCCACACAAGGACATAAACGAGGCAAAAACGGCGTTTTCTGCGAGCTCGCTGTCAACAATTTTGAGGTAAGGGTTTTTCCGTATTAAAATGGCTTTAACGCCTGCGCGGGCTTAAGGTAAGGTATTAAGGTATGGAAGCACGAAAATTTATGGCCGAATAGGAGGACAAAGTTTTAGCTCTCTTGGAGTGATGATAACTGGGTTTCTTGCAAAAGGGCAACATCGATATTCTCATTGTTTAAAAGGTCAAGCAGCCAGTTCTTACGTTTGGAAGAAATTAGGCTAACTACGTCAATAGTCGCTATTTTAACCGCGTTGAGACGGCTGTCATCGTGGGGTGAGGGCTTACCGATTATCTGCTCAGCCGCAACCGCTGCCATTGTCGTGCGGTGTCGTGTCTGTGCGGCCGGTGGAGGAGGCGGTCGTGCCATCTTGCGGTGCGGCTGTTTTCTGTTCCCCTCTGAGCTGTTCAGGAATTCTCGGTAGTGTGTCTTTTGTGGTGAGCCTCTTCTCCTCCTGACCGTCTGGGGTGGCGGCGGCTCGCTTGGCTCGGGCCTGACGTCGTGTTTTGACTCTTCTTTCTTGAGGTGCTCCCTAGCTGGCTGCTGAAGTGGAGGGGCACAGGTCGCTGATGGGCGCCGCGTCCTTTTCTTCTCGGCTCATTTCCTCCTTCGTTTCCCCCTCCGCTGCCGGTTTTTGCTCGGTTGCGGCGGCGTTTTGAAGAAGCGGACAGGGTGTTGCGGCTGCTTCATTCTCGATTGGCACCTTCTCGGCAGCTGTATCCATGGTCTCGCCAGGGGGAAGACGTTGTCCGCGCCTTCATTCCTTTAATTTTCCTTGGTGGGTTGAATGCCCTTTGCCTGGGAGGAAGGCTGTGGGTTCACCGTTTCTTGCATTTCTTCGATGTCCATAAACAACTCATCGAGGGGTTGTTCCGCGCGCTGGCCTTTGGCCTTGGTGGCGTAGCTTTGGACACACGCGGCGCTGTCGTGTCCAAACGAGCGGCAGACGCGACACCACGGCGTTGTACACTGCCGCCGCATGTGGCTGAGCATTTGGCAGCGCAGGCACATGTCAGGCCGGCCGGGTACTTCTATAAGGAGCTGGTTTCCGTAGATGGTGACCTGGTGGGGTATCGTGTCGAGGGAGTTCGTGTCCCTGCGCACGATCTGTGCCACCCTCGTGGTGCTTTCTATGTGGCCCATGTTTAGGTGTCCCCACTTCTCGAATGAAATACTTTTGACGGCACCGAAGCGTTCCAAGTGGTGCACCAGAAGTTCGTTCGGCACGGTTGTGGCCACGCAGTGGATTTTTACTGTCTTTTCCTGATTGTTCGGGTCAACGACTAGGCATCTTTTTCCTTTCGCCTCGATTTCTCCCTTCGAGGCCAGTTCTTTCATTTCTTCGGGCGACTGAATCGTAACCATCCATACATGGTTGAATTGAAAAGGTCCTAGGCCAGTGATCTTCTTCAAGTGAGTCACAGCGCTGAGAGCCGCTTGAACGTCGTCGATCTTGTAGCGCCGTGCCGACGGGGCGCCGTGCAAAAACACAGAGTTTTCACTTGGCTTACCCGTCGGCAGGGTGGGAAGCGGGGTACGGTAGCCCGTCCGAGTGGCGGGCACTTCGGGTGGAGCCTTCGTGGCGCAATCGGCAATCGGCCACAAAACCGCGACACAAACAAATGCTACGAACGCGCCTTATATCCTTGACTCATTAAAACTACGTCAAGATGCTACTGATACAACGCATGATGGGGCAATGATTAACACTTGCCATAAAAGAAAAGAAGCTCCCACTTACAGCAACAATGATGGACTAAAGATCATTGCGACAGCGAAGCCCCAAGCATACCACTCAGAGAGATTGACCAAGATTGGCCAATAAAACTTATTAATAATCATAAAACATAATAATCATACGCGTTTCCGACACGTTTCACGCGATTTCAGAATCAATCCAACGGAAACATAAAGTGAACCCCACGATTCGTCGCATCTATACAGGGTTCCCCTCGCGGGGAGGTAGGCGCGATTTTTTTTTAAATGCAGAGAATCCTTTAACTCACGATGTCACCCGGCGTAGGCGTGCCTCGGCGTCCGCAACAGCCGTTCCCGGTGCGCCCTCTTCCCCACTCCTCCTCTCCCGCATCACGCTACCCTCCTCGCTCTCAACAACAGATCCGCACCCCCCCCCCCTTCAGAATATAAAAAAAGAATACTTACCGGCGCCTGGTTTCGACCGCTCGACCCTGCGGGCGGAACGCAAGGTACGTGGTGCTCTACCCACTGCTCCACAAAGCCGACACATAATGGAGGGCTACGAACGCGCCTTATACCCTTGACTCATTCAAACTACGTCAAGAAGCTGCTGATACAACGTATTCACTACCTGTGCGCGAAACGCAAGGTACATCGTGCTCTTTCCACTGCGCCACAAAACCGACCAAGAATGAAAGGCTACGAACGCGCATTATATCCTTCACTCATTCAAACTACGTCAAGAAGCTGCTGATACAACGCATTCACTACCACCAACTCCCCAAACACTAAACGTTAACGTAATACACCCACCCCCTTTGCGACGCATTTACACGAGTCCCCCTCGCGGGGAGATGGGCCCTTTTTTGGTAAACCTCTAACAAATATTTATTCTTCGATTCAGTTCTGGTTCCCGTATGGTGTGCCTAAATGTTGCGATTCAATCTACGGTTCAATTACTGCCAAAATTCATTCATTCATTCATTCAGCTTTATTCACTTTTGTTTTACATAATTTTTTCTCTGGTCTGCCTAAGCACCGAATGCTTGTTGGCTTTCCAGACAGTTATTGTAAACATACGAAAAAGAGAATAAGAACACTCAAGTTTGAACATGACAAATACTTCTTTGTCGAAAATCACCTAGCAGAATTATGCACTGCAACACAATATAAACAGCAAAAAAATTCACAGCATATCCACGGGGTGAATGATGAAGAGTGGGCGAAGCTCCTGAGGGGAAATCACCGGTAAAACCGTGACTCTTCAGTGAAAGTTTGCCCACTACATCTGTGTCCGAACGTAACGTCTAGAAAGTCTCGCTTAAACCGCGCGTCGGCACCTTGGGGCTGAGCTCGCCTGATGCGTTTTGCAGACGCCTCACGAGCTCTCACTGCATCGGGGTCTGCCTGCCGATACGCGCGCTTTCTCGCCGCTTCCCGTTCTCTGACGTTTTGGAGATCCTCTTCGCGCCGCAGCCGTGCCGCTTCGCGTACGGCAGGGTCCTCGCGCCGTTGCCGTGACGCTTGGGCCTCTCGTTATCGATTGCTGGGATCTTGGCGGCGTCGTCGCGCAGCCAGACGACACGCTTCGGCCTCCCGCTCTCGTACGGCAGGATCTTGGAGGCGGCGTCGCGCAGCTTCACGGAGCGCTTCTGCCTCGCGGGCTCGCACATCTGCAGCCTTATCCATCGGGCGACTCCGAGCGCGCGCCAACAGCGAACGGATTTTATTACAATGCTCCCCGCCATCTAGTAAACAATCCAAGAACTAAACTAGAGGTGGCTACATACATACGTCTAGGATGGATAGACAAACGCCTTAAGGAGCTTCGCCCCTAAAACGTACTTGTGGACAGCACAACTGTGTTCCACTCTTCACCCATATGAGTTTCCTGAGACACAATATTCACGAATTTTCCTAAACATTTTCGTCCGTGTTTTTATTTTATACAAATTGTTTCGGAGAGCATTGAAAATTTCTCGCACGTAATGTTTCCGCATTTTTTCCCCACTGTTTTAAATGCGGAGCATTTCTTAGGCTCGCTTGGTCCTCCGTCGTTGATGGTGGCGCCGTCCACACGCTCACTTCGCATGCGCAACTCTCCTCCTTACACCCACAGCTCCGGGATACTACACTGTATAAAAAGAAATAGTTAGCGGCGCCCGGTTTCTATCCCACGACTCTCTGGCCGAAACGGGAGGTATACGGTGCTCTTCCCACTACGCTACAAATCTGGGACAGGAGCAAGTGCTACGAACGCGCCTAATGTCCTTGACTCATTCAAACCACGTCAAGAAGCTACTGATACAACGAAAGCACGCGAAGCTGAACGTCAACGGAAACGACGAACTGAGGGGGATGCTAAATTTCACGTGGGAAAGCTGTGGCGGGAAGCGCCACGCGCCTTGCAGCTCAATCAGACCCGTCCTCAGTGCCTCTGATGCTGATTGTGGCAGGATGCCCCTAGAGATTGGCCAACCAAAGAATCCATCACGAGATAGGTTCGCGTTCAACCACCATCGTCATCTTCCCGTAGTTGAACCGCCGAAGAAGAAGAACGAGAAGACAAAGCTGTACATTGCTCTCAGCCGGTGCACCAATGTCAACAACCTTTACCTCACCAAAGCTGACGGAGACTACCGATTCTACCACAGAGACAACATCGACAACAACATGATGGACGAGTTTCCGCGCCTCGAGAACCACCGCCTACTCACCGTAACACAACAGCACTTGCGTGCCTTTGCAATCGGTGTGGACCCGGACGCGGAATTCCCTCTGGCGCTAGTAAAAACCAGATCACTCAACATAACGGCACCAAAATGGAACCACACGGAACCGCCACGATGATTCGCATCCTCATCAGGGTTCCCCACGGGAAGATGGTGTAATTTTTTTGAACACTCGCGGCTTCACGAACCTTTCTGTTTTTCTTAGCGTGCTACTTTTCCTAACGGGAACTTTGAACTGGTTGCAGAAGTAATATCGAATTAGTACGTCATACCGAAAAAGCTGATGCACCTGAAGTATATCTAAATAAGAATACTTGTCCTCTATTTTTGCATGTTGAAACTTTGTTCCATAGGCAATACTATTTGAAATTCTGTTAATTACTCGGTTTATACCTTGTTGTTTATAATCTGAGCAGGAACTATACAGGCTAATTCCATATTTCAAAATTTCTTCCGCCAGTGATTTATATGTGGTTTGTCCTAATTTCAGTGGGGCTTTTCCTCATAGCTTCTACACCCCTTAATTTCTTGCATACAAACAGCACATGTTTATTCTGCGTGAAGTGTTGGTCAAAGAAAAGGCCTAAATATTTTACTTCGGTTTCTACTTCAAGGAGCCTATATTCTGAAGACTGCACTGTGACGTATGCAAATATACAGGCCTATCGAGACAAACAACTTTATGTGGGTTCCTGAAACATACTCTGTGGATTTACAAAAATAAAATTTTGTTTGAACCAATTATTGACTTTGTGAATGTCATTTTGAAAAGTGTTTGTTCCGCAAGAGGAGTCGGTGATTTTCAGAGCCAGAGCAGTGCAATCTGCATACTGCAACACGTTCGACTTCAGTGAAGTAAGCTAAGATCGGTAGCGTATATATTGAAAGTATGGGTCCTAGCGTGCTGATCTGAGGCACTCCAAATTGCATTTCTTTAAGTCCGTGGTGAGAAGTCCGCAATAAAATCGTTGTGAGAAATAACTCGTAAACAACTTAAGAAATTGCCATTAAAACCCAGAAGAGCTAAGTTCTTGTAACATCAATTTATTGTTTACTGTATGGAATGCTTTCGATAGGTCTAAAAATAACACTAAAATGGCTTCGTTATCCTCAATAGCGGCGTTAACGAGGTACAAAAATTCTTCAAAGAGTAAAATACTGTTTCTGTTTTTTGTGAAACCAAAGTTAGCAGGGTGTTTTAAGGGGTACTTTTCGCAAAAGTTTTGCAATACAGACGCTATATGCTTCTCTACTACATGAGACAACACTGATGATATTGCAATTGGTCTGTAGTTACTTAGGTCGCCTTTATTTCCGTGTTTGTAAATCGACCTCGCAATGGAAACTTTCATTTCTTTGGGTATGTTTCCTGTTCCAAATATTCTATTAGGAATCTTTAAAAGCACCTGTTTTAATCTGCTGTAGCGACAAAACAAGTCTCTTAGTAATAGTTGTCAAATCCGGGCGGTTTAAACGGTTTCATTCAGCGGATGATGTTCCAAAGCTCTGCTTCGGAAATCAGCGGCAGATAAGCTGTGCTAGCGCACGCGCGTAGTGGCTTGTACTGTTCCGTGCGCGTTCCATCGTCACCGTCCCTTTCCATGAATGCCTTAGCGGCTTGCATACACGTGTCGTTCTATTTATTGCACAACTCGCGCGTGTTTTCTTTCGGAAAGTTCTTTCTGATTGTGTCATCTACGCTCGCTTGTTTAATTCTTCCCAGTAGTTCGCTCGCCATCTTCCACGTTTTCCTACTGTTATTGTTATGTTGGGAAAATTGGGACAGAAGATATTTGCTTTTAGCCCGGCATATTTTGGCTGTTACCAAATCCCGCAAAGTCCGAAATTCTTGCATCTTTTATACATCCTGCGGTTCTTTCAGGCATCTTTCCCATGCTTTATCTTTCAAAAACAAAGTGCCATTCTTTCAGTTTTGATCCATTTGTTGTTCAATTGTCTTGCTTTGAATTTTACACACCTACTTGAACGCTGGTATATGTCATAAAAAATTTCAGTTACTTTAATGTACAAGCTTACGTGATCCAGAGACAGCCAGTTGTTCCAATTTGTCTCACTTATGTAGGCATTGACTTTCTGATTTGTCTAAACGTTTTTTGTTAAATGCTCAACATTTTCACTAGCTGCCTTGAAATGGATTGCTAATGCTGTAAAGTAATGGTCAGCCAACTTTAGCCTAATCACTCAAAATTTGGGCCTTTGCTCCGTTCTACGTGTTTTAATATGATCTATGCATGATCTGGTGATTTGGTCCCTTAAGTACTCTTCTCTTGTGTAGTCACCGATGACCACTGAAAGCCCAAACTCCTATAATAGGTTAATGTAGTCCATTTCTGCAATTTGTTATTCTTGCATAACATCAATGTTTATGTCTCCTATTATTATAAGGTTCTTTTCATTCATCTGACGGTTTAGCATTTGTCTCATTTCAACTAAAAACAAGTTGCAATCCTGTTAGGTGCCCAGTAAATTGCACTTATCGTGTACGTCACGTTTCTCTTACTGATCAAAATTAGCAATGCCTCTTCATATTCAAAGTTAAGCTCAGTGAAACCTAACAGCCAGTTTTCCTTTACGAATACGAAGATTCCTCCACCTTTTCGATTTTCTCGACACAGCACCGCTCTCGAATACCCATTAAGTGAAAAAGGAAACTGTCGTTGCGCATGAATGTTCACTTCAGTTAAAACAATTACATCCACAACAATTTTTCTTTCATTCAGATGCGTGCATAACTAATCCCAGTTTTTAGTAATGCTTTAGATGTTAATGTGCAAAATGGTGACGTTTAGTTGAAGGGAGTCCTCAACCATCACTGATTAAAAACAGTCCTCCCACTCGCAAAATGAATCAAAACCGGTCGTTAAACAAGTTTTGCAAGATCGTTTTCAGTGTTGATTCTGATTCCACTCGCTCCCTCAATTTTCCACGCAAAACTTCTGCCGTTGGTCATCCACACGAACTTGTAGTTTTTTTGCTCGCCAACTGGACGGCATTGCCAGAACAGCTGTTTTCGCGCTGTTGTCAAGTTTTCATTGATGAACATTTTTTCGTTCGTGAGTGCCTTTTTCTTCGATAACCTTAGGTCGTGTTCCTCTCTGTCTCTGAAGTGAACAATAATAGCTGGAATCTACTCTTGCTTCGCCTTGAGCCCGTGTATCGATTCGACAGATTGCTTTTCGGGTGCCTTTATTTCTAGCTTACGACTAAGATATACAAGAACCTGATATAAATCCTGTTCTGGCAGCCGGGCTACACCGTGTATATCAACCTTCTTTCGCCTGGAATACTGCTCAACATTATCGACTGTAGGCTTTAGCTGCTTTATTTCCGCGTCTTTTTCCGAAAGCATTCTTGAAAGTTCGGCTGACTCCTTGTTTAAGCAGTCAATTTTTGTTTCATGCTCAGCGTTCTTCACCAGAAGTTCGTCATACGTAGAGGCTAAGAGTTCCATTGACTTTTCAATAACCGCCGTTGTTGTACATTGCCTATCGACTTTCTTTTCCAAACTTTCTAGTCTACATAAATCTGTTGCTAGCATCTTGCTTATTTCAGATATCTGTTTACTCAAGTCACAAGCATCTTTTTTGGAACACCTGAACATTTTTCAACATGAAACCACTTTTTGAACGAGCTAAAATCGAGATGCTGTGCATCATTTTCGAAACCTTTGGAACAAGACAAACACTTTTCCGGCGGCATATTTAACGGCAAAACATTGCAGTCTAATGGAGAATAGAATCCGGGCTATGAAAGTATCAGAGACGTTCCGTACCTAGAAATAGAAAAGAATAATCTCAGCTCCGTTCGATGCTCCACTGGACCGCGAAGGCGACGATTCCTTGAGTTCCTTTTGTAACTTCCCGGCCGTGACATCACACCGCCTCGTGCACCACCGCTGCTGCTATATTTCGTTTTGCACGCCGGTGTTCATGGCTGTGCAGACCGTTGCTTGCCGGCCACTTTCAACTAGGTCCGATGGCAGTGATAGACGATCAGCAGAAAAATAGGCGGCAAGGTGACGACGGTAGCCCAAGCGGATGTCCGGCTAGAAACAGAAAATAACCGTCTCAGCTGCGTTCGATGTCCAGCGGACTGCGAAGGAGGCGATTCCTTGAGTTGCTTTTGTAGCTTCATGGCCGTGACGTCACAACGCCTAGTGCACCAAAGCTGCTGCTTTCTTTTGTTTCTGCAGGCCGGTGTTCATTGCTGTGCAGACCGTTGCTTGCCGGCCACATTGAACCCGGTCCAATAGCAGGGATGGACGATTAGCAGGAAAATAGGCAGTAGGGTGAAGACGCAAGGCCAAGGGACGTCAGGCTAGAAACAGAAATAAACAGTCTAGCTCCGTTCGATGCTCCACCAGACTGGCAATACCGGTTCAGTTTACGTTTTTGGTTTTCGTCCGGTTCCAGTTCGACACCCTCATTAAAACATTATGTAATAAAGAAGCCAAATGCCACCAGGACGAATACAGGGAAACCTGGGTATAAAAGTACTATTTTATTGAAACACTCACCACTTGTAGAAGCTAAAACAAGAAAAAAATGACACATTTTGTCTTAACTGTTCACGGAGACGGATGCTTGGTCATTGCACAAACGACACAGGCAAAATGGCCTCCATAATCTAGGAAGTAGATCCAGGATTCTACCAGAAACTTAATTGTAAATCCGTTATCCTAGTAACCTAAAATGGCAGTGATGATATTTTTAGTGTAATGAACTTGGTCTAAAAATCTCTCTATAGGGGTCAAATCATATCCCGTGTAAAAGGCGGAGAGTTGTGTGATAGACTGAATGCATAATTATAAGCGGTTAAGAGAATAAAAAAATGAACAAAATAAAAACATAATAACTTACGTTTCTTAGCTTGTCTTTTTGTTATCTCCTGAATAAACACCCATGTGGAGATTCTTTTTACAGGGAGAACAGTTATCGTACAGTAGCCTTCCCACAGGAATTCAAAATGCTCCATAAAAGTACAGAAAATATTTCCAGAATTAGAAGCATTTGAAAGTTATAAACACAGTGCTTTACGGCGAAGATTTCTACCGTACCAGCCAAGGGTTCTGTCAGGACCGGCGGCGTAACAGAAAACTCCCTCCCAACAAAAAAAAAATAAATAAATCAATGGTACGGCCAGGAATGAACCGTGAGCAAATAAGGAAACGGAACCACGGCCAATTGTCTTACCAATTGAGCTACGAGAGTTTTTTTTTATTGCCGGTCTTCGACATAGCTCAAGTCATTCAACACACCACATACAACAGTCATACACAAAATGCAGTCAGTCGTAACTTCGATTTGGCTTTGTCATTTCTTCATTACTTATCCGCAGTGATTGCTTGAACAAAATCCAACCACTCAGGAACTGGCTGTAGCGTTCTTTGCCCCTCAACAAAATGTGTAACGCTTTCCCGCAGTAACTGCCGCGCCGGGTGAGCGTCCGCGTCGCCATGGAGCCAGGCCATGCGTGCACGCCAGATGCTATGGAGGCCCAAAAGCATCACTAAGTCGTAGGTGACCCCTTCTTTTTTGTCTGTGCATAGATTCCGGATACCGTGTAAATTAGGTGGAAAATCTTTGTTTAGTGTTCTTTGCATCACATCCCAAAATTTTACCGAAATGCAACAGTTTATGAAAACATGTTCTATCTTCTCTGGTTGTTGGAACATTGTGCAGTCTGTAGACCATGGTGTCTCTAATCCCTTTTCTTTCAAGCATGTTGTCACTGTTAGTGTCCCTGAATGAAGTTTGAAGAAAAAGGACTTCACCCCCGATGGCACAGGCATTCTTTCCACTCTCTTGAGTACATCTTGCCGTTGCCCTGTACTGTACAGCGCTCTGTACCCCGGAACAGGGAACAGACTAATACACACATTCCTGTGCAATTTTTTTTCCGCAACAGTGTACTCAACTACTGCGTAGAAAAACGAGTTGATAGAAACCTTACCGACATTACAGCCTCTTTAAAATAACCCAGAATTCTTCCCTGCATTTGCACACTTGATACAACAAACTCCGGTAACGCATGAGACAGTCACACTTGGCAAACTGTTCGCAAAAATATGTCGCTCGTATCTCGCAGACAAAGAAATCTGCTTACCAACTGGCGGACAAATAGATGGGTCAGTCCATGATAACCCTCATGACCCGTTGAAACAAATTATCCCTACTACACCTTCCCGAAGTGGAAGACCATATAAACACCGCGAACGCTCGGTGCATTCTTTGCACATTTACAAGTGAGCAATGTAAAACTTGCATAACATACCACCGCTTGGCAACAAAAAAAAATTACATACGGTCGCTTTCACAAACATTGACAGAAAGGCTCTTTTCTCTTATGTCTTGCGTTTGGCTGCGCCAGTACGGTTGGCGGTCCCTGTAGAATTCAAGCGGCGTGCCAAGGTAACTAACCGGGCTGGTTTCCCAATTCACATTGGCGTAATAGTCTGGTGTCGATGGCCAGTCCCCGTGCTAGAAACCCAGGCACTTCCCCCAGTTTACCCCGCTGCCCAAATTAACCCAAAAAGTTTAACACTGTCAGCGGCAGTTCTAACACTTTCCTTCGTGGTACCAGAAAACAGCAATGTCATCAGCATATGCGAGAAGTTTGACTTCCGCTTCACACAGCCGAAACCCACTAATGTGTTCGTTTTTGAATATCTTTACACAAAGTTTTAATGTGCAGACAAAATAAAACTGGGCTTTAAGGGCAGCCCTGACGTAGTGACCATTCCACCCTAACGGAGGCCCCCAGAGTCTTGTTAACGATTATTCTCGTTGTGGGCTTCCGGTCTAAAATAAGTAACAACAATTCATGGGAACACAATCGGAAGCTTTCTCCGGGTCGAGCTGGAGAACAGAAACGTGAGCTTCGGCAGCGTTGCAGCATTCTAGGACACAGCTTGCCTTATGCGTATTGCAAAAAAATGTGCGCCCTTTTATTCCACACGTCCGATGTGTTCCTACAACTTGTGTGATGACTGATAGTACTCTCTGGGCGAACGCCATCATAAAGATCTCATATTACACATTCGTCAAAGACGTTGGGCGATATGCTGTTACGTGTTTAAGCGTATCTGTGTTGTCCCTTAGGTGTTAGTATCGTGTGTGCCTGTGCGTAAGATAGCGGAATGCCTTACGTTCGGAGCATCGTTAAAAAGTACCGCGAAGAGTGGCGCAAGTTCAGCTTTAAACGCCATGTAAAAAGCTGTGCTTAACTCGTCAGGTCCAGGCGGCCTTCCCGGGTTTGCGTTATTGATAGCACTTTCTACTTCTTTTTGGTGTTATAGGCTACTCTAAGCTTTCTTTATTGTCTTCATCGATTCTCGGCATTGCACCGAGGAATACGGTCCAAATCAAAAGCCTCCAAATCAACCCTAAGAAATGCAAAAAATCCTTTGTAGTAGTGGAAAATTGCCCGCGCGATTTCATGCTTATTGTCCGTCACCCATTCCTCAAACTCTATCTGTCTTATCTCGTTGCGTCGCAAGTTTGCCCGCTCTAAAGCAATCGCACGCTTAGTAGGCGTCTCTCCGGACGCTAACTGGTCTACTCTCGTGCGCACGAGAGCTCCTCGATAGCGTTATTCGTCCAGCAGTTGAAGTTTCTGTTTATTTTTGTAATAACTTCTTTGAACACCCAGGGACTTTCCACTCTTCGTGGGTTAGTTTCTCTAGGTTGGATCTTAGCGTTTTTTCAATTATGTTTTGTTCGTATTTCATGACAGTGGACCTCTCTATGTCTCTCAGTTTCACGTTCTGTTTACACTCCTCCCACCGTTCGCAGACTCTACCCCCCTCTATTTCCCTATTTTATTGTTCACTGTTTCAACAAATTCCCCGTCTAGAAGCAACTTGTCGTTTAACTTCCTTAGGTCCCAATTAAAGGGGTTGGTCCGTTTTTTAAATCCTAGATTGCACACAACCAAGCAGTGGTCTGAAAAGGATACGAGTTTTACGGTGTACCCTTCGCATTTCCCAATCAAGTCACTTGTTACATGTACCCTATCCAGTCTGGCGTGGCTAACTCCCTGAACATGCGTGAATTTTACATCACGTTCACCTTCTAAGCATTCCCCCACGTCCACTAATCCAAAATAATTTATTATGTCAGACAACAGTGAAGTACTCTCATCTCGAAAAGGCGTGGTGCTAGCCTTGTCGCGCGGTGACAAGACGCAGTTAAAGTCGCTTTTCTGCCGATAGATAAGGCCGTATGCTGAAAAATGCTGTTTTTCTTTAGCGTCATTCGGCGCATACAAACCGATAAATCGCCAATGCACTTCAGCAAACACCACGCCAACAATCACAAGACTGCCCGATAAACCAAAGAAGACTTGTTGAACGACAAGGCCCGGCAGTTTTTTGACCAACAAAAGGCAGCCAGCGGAAAGGCCAACTGCATGGCTTACACATACAAAATACCGCGACGTGAAACGTCGCACCATGTCCCCGGTATCATCATCCCCCTAGACGTTCGTCTCCTGAACCGGTAGTACATCCACGTCCAAGTTATCAACAGGCGATACACCTGGCTCTGCCTTTGCTTACTCGAAAGACCTCGGACGTTTAGGGTTGCAAGGTTCAGCGACTCCATTTCCACTCTCACAGTCTAGATACCGGGGACATGGTGCTTACTTCTCACGTCCAGTGTGCCGTTAGGAGACGCCCTTGGGCCCCGGGTCGTCTGGGTGGTTTGGTGCCATCACCGGCACCCCGGACGTTCTGCGTTCCGATACAAGTGGGAAAACCGCGCTTCGGCTTTTAGTGGCGCCGAATAAAAGAGATGCAAAACCAGGCATCTACCGCAGCAAGCTTCACTGTGTTCTTTTTTCGAAGACAAAGCAAAAGTACAGCTCGCGCTGCGTGCTGCACGTACAGCCTCATCATCCTCGTCTTCCTTGCGCGGCTCTTGCTAACCACGTGACAGTTCATCGCGAAGTTCAAATACAATTTACAACAATACATTTGTCTTGAGCCGTGTCGTCGACCAACGCCCTCGCATCGCCTTCATCGGCAGCTCGTCGTCCTGGGCTGTGAGGTCGTTTGCGTCTCCTTCGGCCACGTCGACGTGGGCCCGCATGGGTAGAGGCATCCCGGTAACTTCCATTGCATCGGGGTTCTGACTTTCCGTTAGGTGGTCGTCCGTTCGGATGACGCCGTCTTTCGACAGGTCCCCCGAATTGACCGGCTTCCCCGTGGCTCCGCTGTCGCCGCCCCCTGCTGCCGCGCTGGCCTCGACCGTTGTCCCAGTGGCTGCCTCCGCCCGCACCAGGTCCCCGGACCTCTTGGCAGCTTCCGCAGCCTCTGCCGCATTCATGATGTACTCGGTGGCCGCATCAGCACCCGCAGGTCCCACAACGCTTGCGTACGAGCGCTGACAGTGGGTGTCAGTGTGGCCGAGTCGTCTACACGCAGACCTTTTCTACACTCTACACTCAGGTCTACACTCAGGTGTACAGGTTGAGGTCTACACTCACACCTCAACATTCTACTCAGACTTCAGACTCGAACGTCTGCACCCTACACTAACGTCTGATGTGACCTTGGCCGTGACAACGAAGGCACTGGATAGGCCGACCGGTTGCCACGACAAGGGCTATATCCCCGGCGACTCGAACTTGTTGGGGAGGTCGCCTAGCTTGAGCCCGCCTTTGAGATTGAGTAGCACTGTCCTCGTCGTCGACGTTTTCTCGTTGACACCCACAACACGCCACCGCTCTCTGGTCACCTCGCTGACGCTGCCATAGGGTGAAAACGCGGCGCGAATGTCTTCGTCCGCAACCCCGTACAACAGCCAGTGGAGCTTGATCTTCACCTCCTGGTTCTGTGGGTCAACCACGAAGCAGCGACACCCCTTTACCACCATCTCGGTAGCGGCCAGCATCTTCCTGGATGCGTCGGCGTTCTTGAAGATCACTGCCCCACGTGGTTGATTTGGTACGCGCCCAAGGAAATAACCTTGGGCAGCACATCATGCTGGGCCAGAGAATGCCTGAAGTCTTCGAGACGGTGCGGTCTTCCCTTACGTCGGCGTCAAGAAAAACTGTGTTTAACACAATTCGTCCGGGAGGCAGCGTCGGCAAGATAATCTGATAATCCTGTTCTTCATTTCCCTCGCTCCTGTTTCTGCCGCTGGCTTCGGCCGCTATCGCCGCTCGGTGCGAGCTCATTAGTACACGACCGTTCACTTGGTGCCCGGAAGTAGAATGACTGATCTACGAGAGTTTTTTTCATTAGTACCTGTCTGCGACAACACACAAATGATCCCTGGTAAATTCCCGAAAGGGCATGCGCCGCCAGAAAAAGGTGATGTTAGTAGCGCGTAGCTAACGCTGTGTTCACGAGTCAGTAACGAGGAAGAAAAGAAGCAGCAACAATTACCTCTGAACGTTAGTTCGCCATGAGGCGTCTTCTCCATTCTCAAAATTATCGTGCCGTAAAACTCAGGAGAAGACTAACATCTGGCGCTCTACGACGTTCAGGTTGCGCCGACCGAGGCGCACTCTTCGCGGATCCGTTACGGGGCTGCTGAAGGCAGCAACTGAATTATAGAAAACCCATTCGCCGTCTCCGCATGACCTGCAAGGGGCCATTGATGTACTCGCCAGTAAGGAAGCCTCCCTTAAAGAGCTGGATGGCAAGAGTGAAGAGACCATGGAAGACGACGAATACGAGCTTGATGTTACCGAAGCCTTGGAGTACCACGAAAGCATACGCCGTGTCCTCGTTCGGCTGTGCTCGGCGGTGAATTACCAGCGGGCGCCCAGCATAAGAGTTGCCAATGGTGGCACTGCAGGAAAGCTACTTCCTACTCAGCAGCAGGACATTTTTGCGGAAGGCATTCGCCCTGAATGCTAGTCGAATCAGTCCTCGCAAGCAGGATAACGCGCATTCACATCACGAGTTCGCCAGTCGGCTCTGCAGGTTAACATTTTGTGGTGATCAACACGAATGGCTGGGCTTTTGGGAGAATTTTGAGGCGACAATTCACAATCGTCCATACTTTTCCGGAATCGAGAAATTTAAGTATTCGAAATTATACCTGGCCGGGGAAGCAAAACGTGCGTCTGAGAAGATTTGCAACAATGAGAGGAACTACAGCCAAATCGTATTGATCATCACAGACCGATTTGGTCCTACAGTGCTGCTCGTAGACGAACCCCTGCAAAGAATACTCGCCATCGCGCCTGCTTAGTCTTCGATTCAAGTATCGTTATGAGCTGGTTGCCTCGACAGTAGGGGTGTGAAGGCTTCAGAGTAGGCGTTGACTCTACATCACGGCCTGATGCGCACGCGGCCGGAAGACCTGGCACCGCTATACCGTCCGTGAATGAAGGAGACTGATAACGACAATGCTGAGCCAGCGACTAAAGAAGAGCAGGTATACGCCATCATGGCGTTCTTGAAAGTTCAGGGGAGAGCACGGAGGGCAGTCGAGCTTTTCGAACAAACTCCGGTTTGAAGGCGTCTTCAATCCGCCACCACCCGAGAACTTCCTCTCCTCACTTGAAGTCCGTGTTGGCCTTGTCAGCAGGCTCGGCATTCGGTTTAACGAACTTTTTGCCGGGAGGAAAACTGACATACTACCTGTTCAATGGTCAGGGCCACAAAGCGAAAGATCGCAGTACAGTTTTATAAGCAAGGGAAAAGCGACGAGACCTTTTAAGGAATCACTGCTGTTTCAGATGCGCAAAAAGGGGGCACATGGCTTGCCACTTCCGCACTAGCACGTGCCTTAGGTGTGATTCTTGTTCGAGGCGACACATTACGGTCTTTTGCGACATGTAGGAGAGATTCGCGATAAGCTCCCCGACTGCGACTCGCTTTGAGGGAGATGCTGATCGTGATGAACTTCCGCAGCACGACCCCAGCATAACGACTACTCCAGCCAGTTGCACGTTCACCTCGTCGGTGCTGCTCCCATCGGCCAGAGTGTGGGCATATGGAACGTGTGGTCGTGTTTTGGTTGGGATACTCCTCGACCCTTGCAGCCAATGTACGTTTGTATGCAGTGACCTCTCCCGACCGATAAACTTGTTTTGTGCTGCAAGAGGAACAGCCACAAACTCTTATCACACTTCACAGCACCTTTTATCCACAGTCAGTGCCAATACAGCGTGGTGTCCTGGGAATTATCTTACCGCTCTCATGCAACTCCTCTGCAGCATCTACAAAATCAAGCTGTCCGAATCATAACACGCAGTTCCTAGCATGTAGGAAAGTTTAACATCCAGCTGAGTGCAGCCATATGGCTACAAAGAAAACCTATACAGCTTTTAAGAAACTTCGCAGTTGAAGAAAAATACGTACTGGTCCACACTTCAAACCTGGCACCACCGCTTAAAACAGCTAACCAGGAGGCTAGCAGTTTGTATCGCGAGAGCAATTTGATCGACCACTCGAAGTGAAGGACAGGTGTTAATAAAGCAGATTTATTTATTACTTATGTGGTCTATACTGCCAGCAGCCTTTTAGGTGCCAAGGCAGGAGTTTAAAAAGCGGTCAAATGGATTTTGCAAACTGCCAGCACCGAAGAGGAACCGGAGATAACTTAGACAAATAACACATATGCTGAGTATTCAAACAACGATAAAAACAAAAAAAACAAATATTAATGAATTCTGTAATGCGTGAGGAAACAATTCGTACCAGTACGATATGACATGTAAATGACAAAGTACACACTGGCAAAAAGTGTACGACAGGCATAGCACTAGTTGTAGCTTATGCAGAACAGAAAAAGGCAGTAAAGTCATATTTAGGCCATAACTGCTTTCAATGGTGTCAACACGGAAATTACTTGAGTAGGGTAAATACATCAGGGACAACAGCCAACATGTCGGAATTGATATTATTGAATGGTTCAGCGCCACTCAGATATACTAAACCAGAGTGACGCAGTTGTTGGGTTTCAAATAAGACATGCGGCTGGAGTTCTGAATTCAAGGATTAGAAGTGAGCGTAGCCAAAAAAGAATCCAAGGATGACGCATTTACCATTTCAGACGAAAGAACGTTCCAGTCCTTAATCGTCTTTCAAAAAAAGAGAAACGGTTCACGTTTGGTTTACTACGAGGAACCACCATTTTTTTTATCATGCTTCCTTCGCGTCTCGCGCTCTGAGTTATATTGTCATGATAGTTTAGTCTAGTGTGCCCATTGACAATGTTGAACAGGATTTTGAGGCGGTGAACTTTTGGCATGATTCCAGAGTTCGTAGCTCGGATCTGTTGCGTAATTGCTTAATAGAAGCGTGCCTCCCGTATGCGTGATAGATAAACCTTGGCGCTTTGTTCTCAACGCCCTCAATACAAGCGGTGTATTTGTTTTTGTGTGCGGGTCCCAGATGGTGTCAGCATATTCCAATAATGGGCATACCAGGTGTGTGTCGGCAACAAGATTTGTCTTGCTAGTGCAGTGCTTTAGTCGCTGTTTTACAAACCATATGAGTCGTGATGCCACCTAGACCATGTTGGTGATGTGGGAATTCCAAGATAGATTAGATGATATAAGAAGGCCAAGGTATTTGCACTGACTAACCTTTTGGCTTGGGTTGTCATTTATTTTGTAGACATGCTGTAGCGAGTTCTTTTTATGGGTTATGATCGTTTGAATGCAATTTGAAATGTTTAGGGTCATTTACCAACGTCTACACCAGTTTTCAACCACGAGAACGTACGTATCTATCAGTTGGTGATGCTCAGGTGATCGGACATCTCGGTAAACTACGCAGTCGTCCGCAAAAAAAGCGGCATCGCACAGGAAATTCAAAACGACAAATTTAGGGGAAATGCCCAACGTGGAATAGGTTTTTATGAATGAAAATTTCACATAAACCTTTGTGCAGCCATAGGGCTTCAAAGCAAACCTATACAGCTTTCTCAGATACTTCGCAGTTTAAGAAACTTTTAGCTTCTTCCATGATTCGAACCCCGGGCAACCGCTTAACCGGAGCAGTCGCTCTACCAACTGAGCTAGCCAGGAGGCGGCACTTATGTGGATGTAATCTCCTGTTCATAGAAACTTGCTTTGACCTTAACGTTCGGAAAAGAGGAGCTTTCTGTCCGCTCTTTTTCTGTGATCGCTACAGGATGACCAGCCTTGATTCCACCCCAGGTCTCAAATTTAACCCATTACACAAATTTCACCTCCCGCATCACATTGTTGCCCTTGGATGTGCGCGATAAAATTACAGAGAAACAAATCAACCACAGCGCGACAAATGCCATGTGCAGGTGCCAGATATGTGATTTATTGATTGAATAATTGGTTGATTGATAGATTGATTGATTGATTGATTGATTGATTGATTGATTGATTGTAGTGCTTATCAGCCGACGCAACGCCGGCTTTGAGGCGCGCCATAGTGGAGGATTCCGGACTAATTTTGACCACACAGGGGTCTTTTCGTGCGCCGAAATCTCATACCCATGGACGATCTTGCTTTTCGGCTCCAGGGTCACAATACGTCGTAATGTTTATTTCGGTAAAGATCCCGGAAAAACCACACGTGTCTGACTTGAACCACTAATTTTTGTATGCGTGTGTTGTGGTGCTCCGGAGAGCGCGCTGAACAGAAATTTGTTGAACCTGGCGACCTGCCCACGGCAGGGTTGATTCGCGCCTATGTCAGCCCGCTCACACGAGCATGCCGTAACTTGGCGAGAACGACGCCGCCGAGTTGGCTCTACTTTTCCCATCGCGACGGCTAGAAAGAATCATACCACAGACGAACGGCCCGCGCAGCCAGCGACTCCCGCCTGGAGACGGCGCTGCTGAGTCACCTTTCTTTTCCTTTTTGTGGCGGCTTGGCTGACGTAATCGCTTGGCCTATTTTTGCCCGTTTGCGCTTGCGGTTAGTGGCAGCCCTGCTTAGAGGGATTCCAACTGCACGCGGCTGCAACGAAACTCTGGGGGCATAAAACCAGCCCGCAAACAGCGGTGGGCCGCGCCGTTTAGGCAAAAGTTGAGGCAAAAGTGGAGAACTGTTATCGTCTTTGTGCGACCCATGTAACGCGCTTGATGCCTTTCCATATATCATATATAAATGCGGCTGCAAGTGCTTGGCAGGAGTTACAGAACTGTAGAACTGCTCTGCCGTTCTTTGTATGCTCAAAAACACAGTTTGAAGATGTCTTTTCGCAGGGGTGATAGCTTGCGCTGACGTCACTGAAATTGCCGTGTTTGTGGGTTGATTGCACAGTGGAAATATGCAGGGCTCATCTCGGCAAGTATTGATGAAGCTCACAGCAATCGATCAAAACGTGTGGTGGCTTCATTATGTGCAATACACGTAATATACAAGACGTTCCAAAGCGCGAGCTTAAGCGGGCCCTAAATGAGATTCCGAAGGTAGCCATTTCAATCGCGTAATACCTAGAGTACCCCTTCACGACATCGTATACCAAATATTACACATATGCATAAAGCAGGGGCCGCACAAACACGAAAAAAAGATTTCACTTTCTCTCCTGGCTCACCAATCATACCTTGCCGCCACACTGCCGCGCTCTGACGCAGCTCTTTCTGGCTCTGACGCGCCTCTATGACGCACGAGACATTGCCCAGTAGGGCACTGGGAACGGGAACCACAGCGACAGCGCTCACCGTGCGACGGGAATCTGGTGGGTGGAGCATGCACGTCGACTGCTAAAAAAAGCACCCGCAGAGCTTAGCGCAGCCAAGACTGCACGTACATCAAAGAGGCTGGTGGATTGCCCTGTTTCTCTCGGTGGTCTTGCGCCGGGTCGACGACGCCGTGGCTTCCACAGTGCTTCGCTGAAGCTACTAGAGGAGGAAATCCCCAGCCCTATGGTTGGCCCTTTTTATTGAGCGATAACTCGGGTAATACCTAAAGCATATAAACAAGTTTTGCGGGATGACGTTCCTTGGATAGTACACTTGTGACTGCGCACGTAAAATCGTAACATGCGGCAGTCCATTTAGGTCCCCTTTAAGCGAACAAGCCGGTGTTTTTCGTTGTCCTTCATCATAGAAAAACCACCCCATCACGAGGCCTTCCACAGCGCGAGGTTAAACTCTGAAGTAATTGCTCGAGAGGTGTTGTCGCCCGACCAGTGAACAGCATATGAAGGTAGGGGAATAACAACGACCGAAATTCACCGTCGTCTTCATCTTCCTCATTACATGGTGGCATAAACGAGAAGCAGCGATTCTGCTAGCCATTCAAAAGCAGTCATTCAAAAGCAAAACGCTCCTCCAGCGGGAAGATTCAAGAGCACTTGACAAAATATGCGAGGTGAACCAGGGCGTGGCTAGTGTGTAACTGGACATTATGATGTCCGATTCACGACTCACAAGCGTCCTTAGTTGCACTCGGATATTTTATTTCCATTGTTGGGGCAACATTCCATCGCCGCGCCTGCGTGGTGCGGTTTATGCTCACTTACAAATGGTACTCTAGGAGACAATAGTCCTACCGAAGCTGAGAAAGATGTTTCAAAATGGGCGCTTAATAAAAGCAGATGTGCGCTGGTACACCAGAAAAATTGTCGGTTTAATACGCACAGTGGAATGGTGAGGATAATTTGGGTGGCACAAACCATGAGGTCGATTCGACGCAAATTACGCAAATTAATCACTAATGTTTATTGAAGCGTTTCGGCTTACGAAACGACTACACAGCGTGACGTGCGTCTATGGGAACTGCTGAAGACCGAGGAAGATCGAATTTAGTGTGCAGAGTTATGCCATTGTTAGCAGCCCCTACTGCCTCTCCCATAAAATAACTTGAATGGAGCAAGCGCAACGAAGAAGTCTTGCGTTTGCTTGTCGCATATTTATAAAAAAAATACCTACGACAAACATGTACGATAGGAGCAGAACAACTGATGCCGAATTTTACACCCGGGCGTGATCCGCTCGTTTTTCTACTTTAAATGCGAGACACATGGACGACACGTTAACGTGATTCGCATGCGATTTATCGTTACGATTGATCGTTAGGACCGATTTTTGCGCTTTGGCCGACCGAAGTAGGCTCAAGGTGCCCGACTGGCAAGCCCGATGCAGTGGTGCCATCGCTGCTATCGTCCTGATTCCACAGCCAAGGACAGCCTAATGAGCCCGCAACCGGCTTGCGCTCCTCGGGTCGGCTCGGGTGATGGGAACTTCACGCTTAGCATGCTCGCGGATATTTGATCACCGGTATCTGTGCAACTGCAAATAACATTCCGTAACACCACTTTTTACTACACTATTAGCCCCTTTCTCCCATGTGGAACTTTATTTAGGCTGTAACTTTCGTTTCAGCGATCGGTCACCCAGACATCTGCGTATCTTGTTTCGATGCTTCCGCACAGGTATCGCCATCTCTCAGCCGCTCGGCGCCCCTCGCGACGCGGCGACCAAGGCGGACCGGCGAACCTCTATGGCGGTCAGCGAAGGCTTGCATCGCGGCAGATTTCCGATCGCCGCTTTTAAAATAAGCCCTGGCAACGATCCACAGGACAGTTTTTCACTACACTAAAGTTAACGTTCTCGCATGTGGAACTTCTTCTAAGCGATCAGATTAATTCGAAAGAGCAGCGACAAGCGGTTCTTACCGTGGTCTGCGCCGGTTCTAGCCGATGAGTGTGCGGGCTGGCAGGCGCGGATGGCGTGTGCGCTGACTGTTTCCCAAGGCAGAAAACTGATATCCTGCTTTATCTATTTCTTGCGATTGCTGGTTTATCTATTTCTCGGAATCTACAAATTCATCTGAGCAATCGTCGTATTTGACCATGGAGCTAAAACAGTGGTCGTAGCGGCGCCGACGACGCATTGCACACGCGCATAGGGCCTTGTGTCTCAAATTCACGCGTACGACTAGTCGTGGCGACAGTCGTAAAGACCCGTCGCATGCGATTCGCTTGCACCAATCGCCCATTTGTCGCGCGCTTCACTTTAACACTCTAGCGCGCGACCGCCTGAAAACGCGAATAGCCCCAAAGGGACCAGGAAAGTAGAGGGATGCACTTTTCGTTTTCTGTTTGCGACTAATACACGTGCGCCTGCGCTGAAGTTTGCGACAAAAGTTGTTTGCAATAATGCACTCAAGAGTTTATGTACTGACGAGTGCAAAGCAACAAATACAGTATTCATGAGTATTGTACTCATCAGTATCAGTACTCATGAGTACTGTGCACTCATGAGTACTATGTATACTTGAGTACTGATACTTACGTGTAATATGTACTTAAGAGTACCGTCTACTCAAACTTACTAGTAGAGTACTCATGAATACTCGTACTCATGAGTAGTTTACTCATGAATACTGTACGTTCGAGTAGTCCACTTTTTCTGTAGTCACTAGTCATTGTACTCACTTTTTGAAACTGGATGTTTACGTACTCATCATCATAATCACTCGTCAGTTTTTGTACAAATGAGTAAAAATAGGTGTACTCAAGAATGAATACGCCGACCTATAACATCAGGTAACCACGCTGAATCACTGTGTTATGTCTACAGGTCTTATTACACTGACCTTTCATTTGCAGAGAACAGCAATGTCGTCTGCATGCACGAAAACAATGACATCTGTTTCGTGGAGGTGGAACCCTCGTATAGCAATATTGTTCAATGCATGGAAACATAACGTGGTAATGTAAATAAAGAGCAAAAAGGCAGCCATGGTCCGCAGAGCATTCCACAATACTGGATGCTCTAATGTCGTGCTCACAATTAACCACGTACTCCAGTCCAGTACGCCCGCGCCAAATTCTGCTTGATAACAAATCCAACATTACCTTGTGAGCAGGTCCATGGCTGAGGGTTAGATAAAGCGTTTAATACTTGTTGAAGCAAGTTACACGTCTTCTCTCATCGGAGCCATTGAGATCCCCCGGCCACAGGAGCTGCTCAATTTAAAGGGTAGGGGGGAGAAAGGGGAGGCCTTGGCGTACGGTACTCGAGGCTCGTTCGCATGGCGCGAAGCAGTTCGAGTAACCGTGAACATGAGACCGCAATTGCAATACACGCCCATGGAGTGGCAGGCACGAGTTCTCACATCACTACACGGACACATACACTTCACACCTGTCTGGCCCACGTGACTCGATGCACGTAGTGATGACCGCGAGTGTTCTGAGGCACAGAAATATGTGACTGCGTTGTATCACACACATGGAGTGGCAGTCACGAGTTCGCACATCACTGTACACGGAGATGCAGGCGCGACTTCTCACATCCCACCCTAGCCAAAATGTCCAAGTCTCTTTGGTGACGTGAAAACTGAACAAGTCTGCTAACATTGAGGTCAAGCTTTAGATGACGCAAGAATAGGGTCGATGTCAGGTGGTCTAAATAGCTTGATCTGGCTCACATGCACCACTCTGGAGTCAGGAGTTCCCGAATTCCCGCCTACTTGGGTCACGAGGTAAGTAACCGGGGTCTTCTTTTCGAGGATCTGATAGACTCCCTTGAACCTCGGAACCAATTTCTCTGACACATGCGGAAGAGGCTGGTGGCGGCGCACCCAAACAAAGTCTCCAACCTTCTAGGAGTGATCTCTGTGCGCCCGATTACAGTACGCTTTGCGCGCTTGCTGGGCGTTTTCCGTGTTGCTGGCTGCTTCGGCTGGCTGGGATTGCAGTGCCAAAAGGCGCTCTTGCACAGAAGTGGGCTTTGATGCGTGGATGGTCTGGTATGGTAGATTTGGCGTATATCCGTACATTAACTCAAAGGGGGAGAATCCAGTGCTGGAGTTCAGGCTGGTGTTCACGGCAAAAGCGGCTTCGTCGAGCGTTTTTGTCCACTGTGACTGGTCATGGTTGCACATTTTACGCAAAACGGTGACGAGGGTGCCATTGCTTCGCTCGACAAGTCCGCTACTTGCGGCCCTTTATGCCACTGAATAGTGTACCGTGACTCCGTGCATTCTCATGAAGTTCTTGAATTCTTTGGAGTCAAAGGTTTTTCCGTGGTCAGAGAGGCAATCACTTGGAGTTCCGAATCTATGAAAAACAGAGTGAAGGTGCCTGATTACTTCCTTCGTGGACGTATTCGGTACGGGTTTTGGAACAATGTACCCTGTGGCGAAGTCAATTACATTCAGAATGTAGCTCTGTTTGTCGCTGGATGGCATTGTTATGTGGTCCATAGCGATCGAACTGAATGGTACGTCAGTAGTAGGCATGAATTCCATCTTGCCGACGTTCCGGCTGGTTGGTCTGTTGTCTTCCTGGCAACGTTGGCATGCCTGCACGTAGCTTGTAACGGTTGATAACATGTTCGGCCACCAAAACCGTCCTTCCAGTTTGTCCATCGTGCGTTTGATATCGATGTGCCCACTTGTGTCGTGCGTGAGCTCCAAAACGCTTTGTTGAATCTTTGCTGGCACAACTGGACAGTGATGCCCCTCTGAAGTTACCCGATAGAGGATGTCATTGATTATGAAAAAAGGTCCTGCTGGGTTAGGTTCAGCACACACTTTCTGCTTGGTGCTCTTGCAGAAGTCGTCTGCATTTTGCATGGCCGTGAATTCATGCGTCCGAGATAGCGCTGCACATCAATGCCAAGAAAGCATGTCAGCAACGTAATTTTGACGTACAGGGCGGTGCTCAACAGAGAACTCAAATTCCGCCAAATCCAGCAATATTCCAGTGAATCGGCGAGACGGCTTGAAGTTTCTGGTCAAGCAGGCGACCGACAAATTATCAGTGAGCAGGTGAAATTTCCTACCAAGCAGGTAATGGCAAAATTTCACTGCAATAGCCCAATGCACAGCCAATGCTTCCCAAACGTTGCTGTGTAGCTTTCGTTCAGATTCCGTCAGTGATCGGCTGGCGTATTCAAGCACGACTTCTTTTCCGGCTTGTTTTTGTGTCAACACTGCTCCAAGAGCTGTTGCAGAAGCATCCGTAGCCACTGTTGTGGGCGCGTCGCGATCAAAGTGGCCCAGTATGGGTGCTGATGTAAGGGCCGAACGGATGGTCTGAAATGATTCCTCACACTCAGGTGTCCATTTGAAGTCTGCACTCCGTATTGCAGCTTGAAGTGGCGCGCAAATCTTACAAAAGCCAGGAATGAAACGGCTGTAAAAGTTTGCGGTTTGCACCCAAGATAGTAGCTGCTTCGGCGTTCTCGGAGTAGGGATGCGCAATATGGCTTCAATCTTTGCGGGATCTGGCTGCTTTCGTTTTGTGAAATCAAAAATCCCAGAAATTTTACTGAAGGGACAGCAAACTTGCACTTTTTCAATGAAGCCTTAAGGCCTGCTTGTTGCAGGAGGGTCAGAGTCTCATCGAGGAGGTCGAGAAATTCTTCCAACGAGTTCGCAAAGATGATGACGTCATCGAGGTATGTACGCACACCAGATTTCGAATCTCGGGGTTTGAGTTGGGAAAATATTTTATGCATTGCCTTTTGGAAAGTTGCAGGTGCGTTCTTTAGTCCAAAGGGCATTCGTGTCCACTTGAAAGTGCCTTGTTGAGTGATGACGGTTGTCTTGTCTTGGTCCTCTGCTTTTACTTTAATTTGCCAATACGCACAGCATAAATCCAATACGGCAAACAAAGAGGCTCCACCAATGTCATCAAAAATGTCGTCTGCTCGCGGAAGCAGCTGGAGGACACTGACTGTCATCTGGTTGAGGGCCATATAATTTACACATAGCCGCTTTTTGTCACCCTGTGTCAAGACAAGAGCTGGAAATCCCCACGGTCCAGAGGTCGGGCGGATGATGTCTTTCGACAGTAAAGTTGCTGTCTGGTTTTCTAGAAATATTCGGTCCGAGGCTGTGTATCGGTAAGGTTGTCGTCCGTATGGCTGGGCATCGGGCTTTAACTTAATTTCATGTTCAATTCCTTCGTAGAGTTCAATGTCATCCGGACTCCGTGTGAAAAGGTCAGCGTGTTTTTCAACAACGCGTTTGACAGCATCATGTTGTTCAGGGACTAGCTGTTCTCCGAAAATGATATTAGTGAAGTCGTCGTCACCGGAACTGGAAGGGGAAAGAGGGGCTTCTGGGCTGCAGAGCTTTGTAACAGCGCAGCTTATCGTGGGGGCTGGATTCACTTCAGACGCAGCTGCTTTGGCTAGTTTGCTCCATAATGGCTCATTTTCGTCGGGCTCATGGGCTAGTTGAAGTGCATAGGCCTTGGCATCTGGAGCATCAAAGTGAGACAAAGCTGATATTGTCAGAATAACAGCGTTGGCCATTCGTGGCATAAGCTGGTCGCGGCACTGAATGATGGTTTTTGTGTTCGGCTGATGGATTGCAGATGGCTGAGGAGGCTTTACGTGGAGCTCAGCTCGAGCAGGGCAGAACCAGTCCTCTCCAAGAATGAGTGGAAGCGTGTTATTTGTCATAACGGCCACTTCTACTACAGCTGATATTGCTCCAACTGTTATCCGGAGACAGACAGTTCCGATAGGCGTCACTGATCCTCCTCCGGCAAGAAGAACGGGTGGTCCTGTCCACGGCAAAACATTTTGTTTTGTGAGCAGTTTCGACGATATAATCGTCATAGACGAACCACTGCCCGGGAAGGCTGGAATTTCTCTGATTCCTGGTATAACGGCAGGAACCACAGCGCAACAAAATTTTGACCCATCAAGTGAATCAGGTACGTACGTGGCGTACGCTTTTGGCTCTGTGTTCCGGTGATCCTTACTTCTTTTGCTGCACTTTGCTACTAAATGACCGGTCTTCTTGCATTTACAGCAAACGGCGTTCTTTATGTCTTGACCGGGTCTATGGGCTGGTGCACCATACTTATCAGAAATTTCTTGATACCGTGCATTTTGCTCGGCGGGCGGAAGCTCAGAAATGCGCTTCGGTGGCGGGCGCAATTGCTTTTGCCCTTTTTCTTTTGGAGGGAAGGTCTAGGCTGCTTTGTCTTCGTTTTTGGCCTGCGCGGAAGACTGTCGAATGTTCCGCGTCCCTTTTGTGTGCTCAACGGTACAGTCTACCTCAATTGCGATGCTAAAGAACTCATCGACAGATTTCGGGCGCTGTACAGCAATTGCTGTGGCCAGTTGGTCATCGCGTATTCCTTGGATTAGATATTCAATCCTTTCTTTGTCTGTGAGGCTGAACGGGCATTGAGAAATTACCCGCAGTTTGGCGAATGCATACGAGTGCAGAGTTTCGTCGGCTAGCTGTAATCTGGCGGTCACGGTCTCCTGCCACTGGATAAGTGAAAGCTGTTCTCCAAAACTTTCTTTCAGGGTGGCTTTCCAGATGCGCCAGGTTGTCATATGCCGACCCTGCGTTTCATGCCAATCTGCGGCTGCTCCGCGCAGTTTGCTTTGAGCTATTGCAAGGAGTGTAGAATCTTCCCATGCCGCTAGTTTTTGAGTTCTCTCAAGCTCTTCGAGCCAGCTCTCGGCGGATGAAACACCACTTCCGTGAAATGTTCGCAGTGAAGCTGATAGATCAGGAAGAGTGTTTACTTTAATCGGTCTCACCTCAGAAGCCATTGCAGACGTCATGATCGCCATGTATTGCTGCATGTAGGTGGTGAACTGTTGAAAATTAGAAGCGCTGTCTTCGCTGAAGCTTGGCATTTGAGGAAATCCAGTCTGGGCAGGAGGAGTGTGGCTGTCTTGGGCTGCATCCGGCGAATCATCTTGGTCTCGGTGACCTTCAATGTCGGCGTGTAGACGTGCGGCAAGTTCTTCTTTGTTGCCTACGGTGTTAAGCTGTCGGCGTTCAAGTTCTTGTTTTATGAGCGGCATTGTGATTTGTGCGATGTCATCGGCGGTTGCGGTGCTCCAATTGATGAACGGCATCTCGGGCAGATTCGTAAAGACTGCAGGCGAAGATGTTTGAGACTGGCAGAAGCGACGGCTGATTGCTGAGCGAGTTGAGCTGCTCCGGTGCTCTTCGGCTTGGGCTGAGGCTGGGCTTGTCGGGCTGAGGCTGGGCTTACTGCTTGAAGCATGAAGCAGGCTCTTCTCGTCAGTCGTGTCGCTTAAAGCTGCAGCAGGTAACGTTGGGCGACCGCGCCATATGTGAGCAGGTCCATGGCTGAGGGTTAGATAAAGCGTTTAATACTTGTTGAAGCAAGTTACACGTCTTCTCTGATCGGAGCCATTGAGATCCCCCGGCCACAGGAGCTGCTCAATTTAAAGGGTAGAGGGGGAAAAGGGGGAGGCCTTGGCGTACGTGACTCGAGGCTCGTTCACATGGCGTGAAGCAGTTCGAGTATCCGTGAACATGAGACCGCAATTGCATTACGCGCCCATGGAGTGGCAGGCACGAGATCTCACATCACTACACGGACACATACACTTCACACCTGTCTAGCCTACGTGACTCGATGCACGTAGTGATGACCGCGAGTGTTCTGAGGCACAGAAATATGTGACTGCGTTGTATCACACACATGGAGTGGCAGTCACGAGTTCGCACATCACTGTACACGGAGATGCAGGCGCGACTTCTCACATCCTCGATGCATATAAACCTTCCTCATGCCGGATGTTTGACGAGGGCTTACTACTTCATGTATCATTCTTTGAAATCTTTTGGCGAGAGTTTTTAAAAATATTTTATAAGCGATATTTGTAAATGCAGAAGGTCTATATGCAATGACTTGCATAAATTTTTGTATATCTTCTGTTCTTCTTTTGTTGGACGCTCCTTCTTCCCTATACGACTTTTTGGGGTCTTTTTTGGTTCTAACCTGCGAGACATCGTTTTTCTCTGAGCGGCAATGAACGGCGATCCCCGTGCGGAACCGTGCATCGTCGATTCACCTGTGGCTCGTCCTCCGGGAAGCGTGCCAGCCTCCCAACCGACACGCACACCGAGGACACCGAGCTATACTCAGCGCCTAGTGACGGTGATTCTGACGATGTCTTCCAACTCTGCCTAGGAAAAAGTGGGAAAATGAGGCTCCTGGCAGCATCTTCGCGGTCGAGCACCCCGACAGTGAGGTATGCCTAGATGCCTTGTGCACACAATACTGTTTGTGCCGTAGGAAAAGGTGGATAAGTTGAGGGTGCACAACAAAAAAGCGGTTGCCGCGTTTCGTGAGGCCACTGTGCCTGGAGAAGTCAAAGACGTAAGGAATAATTCCCAAAAAAACATCGTGGCTAGCAACGTGGAGGTTCGAAGTGCACTGGAGGTTTTGGGGAAGATCACGTCATTACATACCAAAAAAGTGTGAGCCCATGACACAACGTATGGAGACACGACGGGAGGAGTCATTTACGACGTCGATGCATCCATCCCTGAGAAGGGCTCACCTATACAAATCCAACCTTGCGGATGAAGGTATTGTCATCAGACAAGTGAGCCGCATTGCCACGTCGAGATGCGTGAAGATAATTTTCAAGGGCGACAGCCTTCCCGCCCATGTTAAGGTGGGTCATTTCCGTCATCCTGTCGAACCTTATGTGCAGAAACCACTACAATACCACAAGTGCCTAAAGATTGGCCACGTAGTTGCAGCCTGCAGGAGGGCCACTAACTGCCCCAAATATACTGGGTCCAACGAGGCTAGTGACTACAGTGAAGGTGGCCTCAAGGGCGCCAACTGTGAGGGCCCTATCGATGAATCGTCGAGGAAGTGGCCACATCTGAATACGGTGTCTTGAAGCAGATGATGCGGGACCACTCCACGCATAAGGAGGCTGTTGCGATGGTGCGATAGCAGCGCCACCACCGTTCTCGACACGCGAGATCTTCACGGAAGGCTGGTAATTCTCCAACCAACTTTTATGCAACTACTACCACTAGTGCAACTACCAGTGCAACCACTACCACCACCACTACCACCGTGTTGCTGCATCCCACGCCGCCTGCGCCACCCCTGGCCCAGCAGTGTTTGCCCAGCAGCCATCGCAGTCAGGTATCACAACCCCTGGAGGCTGATGTGGGGCCCCAGTTACATTGATTTTACCGCAACCTAAGCCCAAATGCGCAGGGCTGAAGAAACCCATGCGATCTGCCTCCCCTACTTCAGGCCCAGACCGGTAGCTCGTAGTCATCCTGAGCATTGTTGTGAACGCCATCCGCCCTATGCTATCTAGCATAAACACCCCGTCTGCGCTAAGTGTGCTGTAGGTGCTGGAGGCCCTGGATCCAGTACTGCAAGTCTCGAGTGGACAAATACCATGACCGACGTGTAGCCGTGACCGAGTGCAGACGTAAAGGATGCTTTTATTGGTCAGTGGAATGGCAGAGGAGTGCTATCAGGCATCGCTTATCTTCACCAACTTGTGTTCATGAAGTCGAGTGTCATCCTTGTAACTTGTGAGCTGAACCTGCGGAAACCATTTACACTATCAGGCTATGAACTTTTTCAATTAACCCCAGTTGTGGAGCCAAGAAAAGTCGTTGTTTATATCAGACGTGAGCGCACCTACGTTGACCACCCCGTGAAAGCTCGCAGGGGTTTTAAGTACGTCTCCCTGACACATCAGAAAAGGCGACCTCACAATCACACTTGTCGGTGCTTATATACACCGGGCACCTGACTTTAATTGCAAGACGCTGCAGGACATCTGAAGTGCAACGTGTGCTTTGTGGGTTATTATGGGTGATTTTAATGCACATCACTTGCTGTGGGGAAGCTCAAGCACTAACAGCAAAGGCCGGAACTAACCGCAAAGGCCGGAAGTAAGCATAGGCCGGACCATGGCATACGCTTCCTGCACGATAAAACTCCGACTTCTCTACGTTGTACAAACTAAGGCAGTACCTGGGACCTAATGTTTGGGTTGCGACGCCTGTCAAGACACAGACAATAATTTGAAGATGTAGAAACTCATGAAAATGACCACATTTTAATTTATCCTAATTATATTGAACTACGAAGTCGCATCTACCTTAACGTCATTCCAATGATCGATTGGGCACAACTTCAATCCCAAATGAAATACTTTTGTGGGAATATTGAGCTTGGAGTTTTGGAGTGTGCTATTGGACGCATGCTAGTTGCTTTGAAAATTCCTGTCCCCTTGTCCCCGAAAATCACAGAGTTCGAAATTGAACTTGAACGCCGCAGAGCTCTCCGTCGGGGCGCCGAACGAAGCTACAGACGCACGAAGTCTCTGTAGGATTTGAGGGATGCCAGAAGGACCCAAAATAAAATTCTACTCCGCATTGTCCCAGTGCAAACACAATGTAAGATGTCGTTTTGTGAATCGCTCGACCTTCGATAGCCCTTCTCTGGACTATGGAGAACTGTACAAGAGGTAATAATCCCCGGGGAACAGCGCTCCCAATTCAAAGTTTTAGCTGTTCACCAAAAGCGCTTGGAGCTCGAAGTAGCAGAGGACTTCTGTAGTATGATCACCAGTCAAACTCTCTTTCGGCCACTCACCTGCCACTGACATTCCGGCATCGCATGGTCCTCGGATGGACGTCCCGTTCTTCATAGAACAAACTGAAGGAGGCAATGGCTGTGGGCAAGCTGTCGTCATCACCTGTGCCCGATGGAATCCCCTGTACCACTCTTACACTTTGGACACGACGCCTGGCACGCGCTTTTTTAATATTTCAATGAACTGTGGTGCGATGGTATAGTTCCTGAAAAATGGAGGTCTAGCTGCATTCTTCCTGGCCTGAAACTTGGAAATTCTCTGCTAGACCCTGCGGCATACCGACCCATAAAACTTGCCATCTGCCTTGAAAAGCTAATTTAATGAAGTATCCTGCACGCCTGCCGTGGTTCCTCGAGCACTACATCGTCTACCCTGCAGTCATGACTGGTTTCCGTCATGGCGGTTCATCGATACATTGCGTCATCGACTTGGTTACCTTTCTGCAGCAGCAAACACCAGCCGAGCGCACATGCACTGCGCCATTCCTGGACGTTATTATTATTTATTATTTGTTGATACTGTAACCCTCACTTGAGGGTCATTACAGGGAGGAATATAAACAAAAAAAAAACAATACACAATGACAGAACAGACATTAGGTTTTGTGCTGCTGGTAGTACAATTCTAGCGAACACTCAAACGCTTTGACATTTGAATTAGTAACAGCGTACTCTGGAAGTCTATTCCACACTTCTGTGCTATAAGGAAAAAAAGAATTGTTAAAGCCATCTAGACGCGCCCAAAAAGGCCTTAATGGGTGACTATGGTTCAACCGAGCTCCTCGTTTGGGTGCAGGTTGTATGTATGTGTCTTTATATTTTTTTCATTTCGCCTCTTATATTTTGAAACAGGAGTTTTAACCTTTGCTTTTCGCGGCGCACTTGCAGGGGTTCTAGCGTACATGATTTTAACAGATTTGTGACGGATTCTGCCCTCCGGTACCGCGAGCAAATGAAGCGTAATGCTACCCTATGATTTTTTTCTTGTTTATCTCTGAGTGACTGCTGATGAGGGCTCCATACAGAAGACGCATACTCTAAAATAGGGCGAACAAATGTCTTATATGAAAGTAATTTGACATCTCTAGGGGCATGTTCGAGTTTTTTCCTGAAGTAAAACAACTTTCTGTAGGCCTTTGAACACACCTCCTCAACATGAGTGTGCCACCCGAAATGGTTGGTAATAGTCACCCACAGGTATTTAAAGCTGTGTGTTCTGGTCAGAAAGTTATTTCCGATTTTATAATCATATTCGAGTACAGATTTCTTCTTGGTTATATGGGTGAACGTAGTCTTTGAAAAGTTAATTTCCATCCCCCACTGGGCGCACCGATTATGCAACGCTTGCAGACAGCGATTGATTTTGATTTGGGCGTTTGTGTTAGTTACAGGAGCGTAAAATAAACAATCGTCAGCAAAAAGTTTGATTTTAACCGGGCTTTCGAAATCTGCGGAAATATCATTTATAAAAATTAAAAACAACAAAGGACCCAGAACAGACCCCTGTGGGACACCGGACAGTACTTTTAATAAACTAGACGTGCAATCATCTACACGTACTTTTTGTTGACGGTTCTTGATATACGCGGCTATCCAATTTAGTATATCTGAGCTAAGTCCCAGTTGCTGAAGCTGCAAACTTAATTTGTTATGAGGAACCTTATCAAACGCCTTGGCAAATCTAAACAAATGACGTCTATTTGTTGTCGAGCTCCGAGAGATAAATAAAAATCATGAACTGTTTCTATCAGTTGAGTAACAGTTGACAACGCCTTCCTGAATCCGTGGTGGTGGAGATAAAAAAAACTCTTTCACTCAATAAAAATAATAATGTGCCTTGCTATGAAATGTTCAATGATTTCGCAACACACAGAGGTCAGTGAAACGGGGCGATAATTGTTCACATGAAGCCGTTTGCCAGCTTTGTATATAGGCTTTACAATCGCAGTGCGCCAGTCTTGCGGTAATGAGGACGTTTCCAGAGATTTTCTGAAAAAGATTGTTAATATAAAAGGACGACCATTCGGCATAACGTCGTAATAATTCACTGGGAATTTCATCTGGTCCGTTTGCTTTTTTAGTGTCAAGCCCTAGCAAGTGACTGAACACCCCTTCCTGCGTAATAGAAAAGGGCTCCATTGCGCAGGCGCGCGGGCAAGCCTGGTCAGCATCCACTTGATCGGTTTCATCTCTAGTGAAGACCGACTGAAAGAACTAGTTGAAAGAATTTGCTATCTGCAGTTTTTGCCTCACTGTTTCGGATCCAATTTTTATCTGTTCAATTTCTTCTTTTTTATTTCTCAAGTAAAGCCAAAATTTTTGCGGGGAACACTTAATGAAGTCAGCAAGGGTTTTGGTAGAAAACTTTCGTTTGGATTCTTTTAATGCTGTCTTTAACTGACCACGCAAATGTACGATTGCTACTGAGTTGGTGTGGTTTTTCCGCATGCGTTTTATTTTTCGTTTGATATGGACGATCTCCCGGGTTATCCACGGACTACGCTGTTTCGTTTTCTTTTTACCAGTTGGAACAAATTTATGCGTGCAATGCTTTACAATGCTTTTGAAACGTTGCCGTAACTCTTCTACGGATTCTGAGACAGAAGCAAGTTAAAATTCATGAAGGGACAGCTGTAGATAATCAAGTATAGAGGTGTCATCGGCCCGCGAAAATTTTTTAATCTGAACCGGGATAAATGACCGCTTCTGCGGATTTGCGTCTAGTTGGATATTAACTGTTATCAGCTTGTGGTCCGATATTCCTTCTTCAACCGATAAAGTACTATGTGTCACTCTGCGTGATAGGAACATTAAATCAAGCAATGTTTCTGAATTAGCAGTTACTCGCGTATTTTTTTTACAATCTGTGTTAAGTTATGAGAGAACATTATATCCGACATTTTATCACCACTCAGAGTATCCTTGTGTCCAGGTGTGACACTTTCCTAATTTATATGCGGTAAATTAAAATCGCCAGTCAGTATCAACCTCGTGTTGCCATTCTGAAATTTGCACAAGAAACTGTTCAGTTGGTCTAGGAAATCAGGCGTGGTACCAGGAGGCCTGTAAATTGCTCCGACAATAAAAACCACTTTTTCGACAAATATTTTGCACCAAACCGTTGTGTCGTAATAGGCGCCTTCACAAGAATGGCCACGCCACCACCACGTGAATCCATATCCCACCTGTGTACAAGATATCCGGGGGGAATAATACAATGGTCGGGAATTGAAGGGGTCAACCTTGTTTTGGTTATGACAGCAATTTGTGGGCTATGTGACAGCAACAAGAATTCGAGTTCCGTGACCTTATTTACAATGCTGCGAGCATTCAGTACAAGCAGCCGTAGCTATGCTTTTGGCGCAGAAGTGGAAGGGGAAGTGTTTGACGCAGATGCGGCATTCGAGCGGGTAGCAGGGGCAGCTCTACCATCCCCCTTGCCTTTGCTGTTCGAAACCGCACAACGCTCATTCTTGTTCTGATCCCAAGTGTAGAGCTTATCGTTTATTTTGAGCTTATCGTGATTCAGAGAAACCTTCAAACCGCTATCACGCTCAGCAGCCGCACTTCGCCATAAGTTCCTCCGCACTTCCACTGTTTCACTGGCATAGTCATTACTAACACTTATGGAACTTCCCTTAAGCTTCGGACAATTTTTCATCACACGCTCCTTTTCCCGGTAGTCATAGAATCTCATGATGACTGGCCTAACCTTCCCGGGCTTTACCGTTCCCATGCGATGTATTCTTTCGATCGTCTTAACTTTTACATTAAGTTTTTCCTTAAATATCTTGTCCACGACCGCAACCATTACATCCGATTGTGATTCTATACTTTTTTCAGTGAGACCGAATACCAAAAGATTGTTTCTCCGGCTTCTATTCTCGTAGACTACCAGCCTTTCCGCCTGCTGCCGGACAGTAGCTTCCAAAGCATCAATTCTAAGGTTCATTTCATGGATTAGAGCAAGCGAACTGGTTAGCTTATCTGTTTTAACGTTTACTTCAGATATTTAGTCTTTTATAGCATTCAAATCACGCTCAGACATGGCCTTGTTTTTCAAGATCGTTTCCAAGAGCTCTTGCGTCGTTGCAGGCCCGAGGTTTTCCTCGACGTCTCCCGACATAACAAGCATCATCACAGCAGACCAACAGTGAACTATAATACAGTAACATCTTCGAGGGCACGGCAGAATCAACAAGCATATATCATCACTACGACAACCGGCTATTTCATTGCGGTAACCAACCTGCAAAAGCAGACGCAGCGGTTTAGCCATGCTGTCCGCAGGCCAGGTGCCGTGCCCTTTGAGGCGGCTCGTGTCTCGTCGCTCCTGATATTCCGTCGCTGCAGGTGACGTCCCTCGAGTCGATAGCTTATCGGCATTTCCAGGTTCCAGGGTTCCGCGGGGCGGCAGGAAGTATGAATTTCCATCGTTGCAGTTCGTCGTCGTTGCAGTCAGACCTAAAAAACACGGCGCAACCTGCAAAAGCAGCAGCAGCGGTTTATCCATGCTGTCCGCAGGCCGGGTGCCATGCCCTCTGAGGCGGCTCGTGTCTCGTCGCTCCTGATATTCCGTCGCTGCAGGTTACGTCATTCGAGTCGGTAGCTTTTCGGCATTTCCAGGTTCCAGGGTTCCGCGGGGCGGCAGGAAGTACGAATTTCCATCGTTGCAGTTCGTCGTCGTTGCAGTCAGACCAAAAAAATACGGCGCAACCTGCAAAAGCAGCAGCAGCGGTTTAGCCATGCTGTCCGCAGGCCGGGTGCCGTGCCCTCTAAGGCGGCTCGTATTTCGTCGCTGCAGGTGTCGTCAGTCGAGTCGGTAGCTTATCGGCATTTCCAGATTACAGGGTTCCGCGGCGTGGCAGGAAGTATAAATTTCCATCGTTGCAGTTCGTCGTCGTTGCAGTCAGACCAAAAAAACACGGCGCAACCTGCAAAAGCAGCAGCAGCGGTTTAGCCATGCTGTCCGCATGCCGGGTGCCGTGCCCTCTGAGACGGCTCGTGTCTCGTCGCTCCTGATATTCCGTCGCTGCAGGTGACGTCACTCGAGTCGGTAGCTCATCGGCATTTCCAGGTTCCAGGGTTCCGCGGGGCGGCAGGAAGTATGAATTTCCATCGTTGCAGTTCGTCGTCGTTGCAGTCAGACCAAAAACACACGGCGCAACCTGCAAAAGCAGCAGCAGCGGTTTAGCCATGCTGTCCGCAGGCCGGGTGCCCTGCCCTCTGAGGCGGCTCGTGTCTTGTCGCTCCTGATATTCCATCGCTGCAGGTGACGTCACTCGATTCGGTAGCTTATCGGCATTTCCAGGTTCCAGGGATCCGCGGGGCGGCAGGAAGTATGAATTTTCATCGTTGCGGTTCGTCGTCGTTGCAGTCAGACCAAAAACACACGGCGCAACCTGCAAAAGCAGCAGCAGCGGTTTAGCCATGCTGTCCGCATGCCGGGTGCCGTGCCCTCTGAGACGGCTCGTGTCTCGTCGCTCCTGATATTCCGTCGCTGCAGGTGACGTCGCTCGAGTCGGTAGCTTATCGGCATTTCCAGGTTCCAGGGTTCCGCGGGGCGGCAGGAAGTATGAATTTCCATCGTTGCAGTTCGTCGTCGTTGCAGTCAGACCAAAAACACACGGCGCAACCTGCAAAAGCAGCAGCAGCGGTTTAGCCATGCTGTCCGCAGGCCGGGTGCCCTGCCCTCTGAGGCGGCTCGTGTCTTGTCGCTCCTGATATTCCATCGCTGCAGGTGACGTCACTCGATTCGGTAGCTTATCGGCATTTCCAGGTTCCAGGGTTCCGCGGGGCGGCAGAAAGTATGAATTTCCATCGTTGCAGTTCGTCGTCGTTGCATCCAGACCAAAAAAACACGGCGCAACCTGCAAAAGCAGCAGCAGAGGTTTAGCCATGCTGTCCGCATGCCGGGTGCCGTGCCCTCTGAGACGGCTCGTGTCTCGTCGCTCCTGATATTCCGTCGCTGCAGGTGACGTCACTCGAGTCGGTAGCTTATCGGCATTTCCAGGTTCCAGGGTTCCGCGGGGCGGCAGGAAGTATGAATTTCCATCGTTGCAGTTCGTCGTCGTTGCAGTCAGACCAAAAACACACGGCGCAACCTGCAAAAGCAGCAGCAGCGGTTTAGCCATGCTGTCCGCAGGCCGGGTGCCCTGCCCTCTGAGGCGGCTCGTGTCTTGTCGCTCCTGATATTCCATCGCTGCAGGTGACGTCACTCGATTCGGTAGCTTATCGGCATTTCCAGGTTCCAGGGTTCCGCGGGGCGGCAGAAAGTATGAATTTCCATCGTTGCAGTTCGTCGTCGTTGCATCCAGACCAAAAAAACACGGCGCAACCTGCAAAAGCAGCAGCAGAGGTTTAGCCATGCTGTCCGCATGCCGGGTGCCGTGCCCTCTGAGACGGCTCGTGTCTCGTCGCTCCTGATATTCCGTCGCTGCAGGTGACGTCACTCGAGTCGGTAGCTTATCGGCATTTCCAGGTTCCAGGGTTCCGCGGGGCGGCAGGAAGTATGAATTTCCATCGTTGCAGTTCGTCGTCGTTGCAGTCAGACCTAATAAACACGGCGCAACCTGCAAAAGCAGCAGCAGCGGTTTATCCATGCTGTCCGCAGACCGGGTGCCATGCCCTCTGAGGCGGCTCGTGTCTCGTCGCTCCTGATATTCCGTCGCTGCAGGTTACGTCATTCGAGTCGGTAGCTTTTCGGCATTTCCAGGTTCCAGGGTTCCGCGGGGCGGCAGGAAGTATGAATTTCCATCATTGCAGTTCGTCGTCGTTGCAGTCAGACCAAAAAAACACGGCGCAACCTGCAAAAGCAGCAGCAGCGGTTTAGCCATGCTGTCCGCATGCCGGGTGCCGTGCCCTCTGAGGCGGCTCGTGTCTTGTCGCTCATGATATTCAATCGCTGCAGGTGACGTCACTCGATTCGGTAGCTTATCGGCATTTCCAGGTTCCAGGGTTCCGCGGGGCGGCAGGAAGTATGAATTTCCATCGTTGCAGTTCGTCGTCGTTGCAGTCAGACCAAAAACACACGGCGCAACCTGCAAAAGCAGCAGCAGCGGTTTAGCCATGCTGTCCGCAGGCCGGGTGCCGTGCCCTCTGAGGCGGCTCGTATTTCGTCGCTGCAGGAGACGTCAGTCGAGTCGGTAGCTTATCGGCATTTCCAGGTTACAGGGTTCCGCGGGGTGGCAGGAAGTATAAATTTCCATCATTGCAGTTCGTCGTCGTTGCAGTCAGACCAAAAACACACGGCGCAACCTGCAAAAGCAGCAGCAGCGGTTTAGCCATGCTGTCCGCAGGCCGGGTGCCCTGCCCTCTGAGGCGGCTCGTGTCTTGTCGCTCCTGATATTCCATCGCTGCAGGTGACGTCACTCGATTCGGTAGCTTATCGGCATTTCCAGGTTCCAGGGTTCCGCGGGGCGGCAGAAAGTATGAATTTCCATCGTTGCAGTTCGTCGTCGTTGCATCCAGACCAAAAAAACACGGCGCAACCTGCAAAAGCAGCAGCAGTGGTTTAGCCATGCTGTCCGCATGCCGGGTGCCGTGCCCTCTGAGACGGCTCGTGTCTCGTCGCTCCTGATATTCCGTCGCTGCAGGTGACGTCACTCGAGTCGGTAGCTTATCGGCATTTCCAGGTTCCAGGGTTCCGCGGGGCGGCAGGAAGTATGAATTTCCATCGTTGCAGTTCGTCGTCGTTGCAGTCAGACCTAATAAACACGGCGCAACCTGCAAAAGCAGCAGCAGCGGTTTATCCATGCTGTCCGCAGACCGGGTGCCATGCCCTCTGAGGCGGCTCGTGTCTCGTCGCTCCTGATATTCCGTCGCTGCAGGTTACGTCATTCGAGTCGGTAGCTGTTCGGCATTTCCAGGTTCCAGGGTTCCGCGGGGCGGCAGGAAGTATGAATTTCCATCGTTGCAGTTCGTCGTCGTTGCAGTCAGACCAAAAAAACACGGCGCAACCTGCAAAAGCAGCAGCAGCGGTTTAGCCATGCTGTCCGCATGCCGGGTGCCGTGCCCTCTGAGGCGGCTCGTGTCTTGTCGCTCATGATATTCAATCGCTGCAGGTGACGTCACTCGATTCGGTAGCTTATCGGCATTTCCAGGTTCCAGGGTTCCGCGGGGCGGCAGGAAGTATGAATTTCCATCGTTGCAGTTCGTCGTCGTTGCAGTCAGACCAAAAACACACGGCGCAACCTGCAAAAGCAGCAGCAGCGGTTTAGCCATGCTGTCCGCAGGCCGGGTGCCGTGCCCTCTGAGGCGGCTCGTATTTCGTCGCTGCAGGAGACGTCAGTCGAGTCGGTAGCTTATCGGCATTTCCAGGTTACAGGGTTCCGCGGGGTGGCAGGAAGTATAAATTTCCATCGTTGCAGTTCGTCGTCGTTGCAGTCAGACCAAAAAAACACGGCGCAACCTGCAAAAGCAGCAGCAGCGGTTTAGCCATGCTGTCCGCATGCCGGGTGCCGTGCCCTCTGAGACGGCTCGTGTCTCGTCGCTCCTGATATTCCGTCGCTGCAGGTGACGTCACTCGAGTCGGTAGCTTATCGGCATTTCCAGGTTCCAGGGTTCCGCGGGGCGGCAGGAAGTATGAATTTCCATCGTTTCAGTTCGTCGTCGTTGCAGTCAGACCAAAAACACACGGCGCAACCTGCAAAAGCAGCAGCAGCGGTTTAGCCATGCTGTCCGCAGGCCGGGTGCCGTGCCCTCTGAGGCGGCTCGTGTCTTGTCGCTACTGATATTCCGTAGCTGCAGGTGACGTCACTCGAGTCGGTAGCTTATCGGCATTATCCAGGTTCCAGGGATCCGCGGGGCGGCAGGAAGTACCAATTTCCATCGTTGCAGTTCGTCGTCGTTGCAGTCAGACCAAAAAAACACGGCGCACCCTGCAAAAGCAGCAGCAGCGGCTTAGCCATGCTGTCCGCAGGCCGGGTGCCGTGCCCCCTGAGGCGGCTCGTGTCTTGTCGCTCCTGATATTCCATCGCTGCAGGTGACGTCACTCGATTAGGTAGCTTATCGGCATTTCCAGGTTCCAGGGATCCGCGGGGCGGCAGGAAGTACCAATTTCCATCATTGCAGTTCGTCGTCGTTGCAGTCAGACCAAAAAAACACGGCGCAACCTGCAAAAGCAGCAGCAGCGGCTTAGCCATGCTGTCCGCAGGCCGGGTGCCGTGCCCTCTGAGGCGGCTCGTGTGTTGTCGCTCCTGATATTCCGTCGCTGCAGGTGACGTCACTCGATTCGGTAGCTTATCGGTATTTCCAGGTTCCAGGGTTCCGCGGGGCGGCAGGAAGTACCAATTTCCATCATTGCAGTTCGTCGTCGTTGCAGTCAGACCAAAAAAACACGGCGCAACCTGCAAAAGCAGCAGCAGCGGCTTAGCCATGCTGTCCGCAGGCCGGGTGCCGTGCCCTCTGAGGCGGCTCGTGTGTTGTCGCTCCTGATATTCCGTCGCTGCAGGTGACGTCACTCGATTCGGTAGCTTATCGGTATTTCCAGGTTCCAGGGTTCCGCGGGGCGGCAGGAAGTACCAATTTCCATCATTGCAGTTCGTCGTCGTTGCAGTCAGACCAAAAAAACACGGCGCAACCTGCAAAAGCAGCAGCAGCGGCTTAGCCATGCTGTCCGCAGGCCGGGTGCCGTGCCCTCTGAGGCGGCTCGTGTCTTGTCGCTCATGATATTCAATCGCTGCAGGTGACGTCACTCGATTCGGTAGCTTATCGGCATTTCCAGGTTCCAGGGTTCCGCGGGGCGGCAGGAAGTATGAATTTCCATCGTTGCAGTTCGTCGTCGTTGCAGTCAGACCAAAAACACACGGCGCAACCTGCAAAAGCAGCAGCAGCGGTTTAGCCATGCTGTCCGCAGGCCGGGTGCCGTGCCCTCTGAGGCGGCTCGTATTTCGTCGCTGCAGGAGACGTCAGTCGAGTCGGTAGCTTATCGGCATTTCCAGGTTACAGGGTTCCGCGGGGTGGCAGGAAGTATAAATTTCCATCGTTGCAGTTCGTCGTCGTTGCAGTCAGACCAAAAACACACGGCGCAACCTGCAAAAGCAGCAGCAGCGGTTTATCCATGCTGTCCGCAGGCCGGGTGCCATGCCCTCTGAGGCGGCTCGTGTCTCGTCGCTCCTGATATTCCGTCGCTGCAGGTTACGTCATTCGAGTCGGTAGCTTTTCGGCATTTCCAGGTTCCAGGGTTCCGCGGGGCGGCAGGAAGTACGAATTTCCATCGTTGCAGTTCGTCGTCGTTGCAGTCAGACCAAAAAAATACGGCGCAACCTGCAAAAGCAGCAGCAGCGGTTTAGCCATGCTGTCCGCAGGCCGGGTGCCGTGCCCTCTAAGGCGGCTCGTATTTCGTCGCTGCAGGTGTCGTCAGTCGAGTCGGTAGCTTATCGGCATTTCCAGATTACAGGGTTCCGCGGCGTGGCAGGAAGTATAAATTTCCATCGTTGCAGTTCGTCGTCGTTGCAGTCAGACCAAAAAAACACGGCGCAACCTGCAAAAGCAGCAGCAGCGGTTTAGCCATGCTGTCCGCATGCCGGGTGCCGTGCCCTCTGAGACGGCTCGTGTCTCGTCGCTCCTGATATTCCGTCGCTGCAGGTGACGTCACTCGAGTCGGTAGCTCATCGGCATTTCCAGGTTCCAGGGTTCCGCGGGGCGGCAGGAAGTATGAATTTCCATCGTTGCAGTTCGTCGTCGTTGCAGTCAGACCAAAAACACACGGCGCAACCTGCAAAAGCAGCAGCAGCGGTTTAGCCATGCTGTCCGCAGGCCGGGTGCCCTGCCCTCTGAGGCGGCTCGTGTCTTGTCGCTCCTGATATTCCATCGCTGCAGGTGACGTCACTCGATTCGGTAGCTTATCGGCATTTCCAGGTTCCAGGGATCCGCGGGGCGGCAGGAAGTATGAATTTTCATCGTTGCGGTTCGTCGTCGTTGCAGTCAGACCAAAAACACACGGCGCAACCTGCAAAAGCAGCAGCAGCGGTTTAGCCATGCTGTCCGCATGCCGGGTGCCGTGCCCTCTGAGACGGCTCGTGTCTCGTCGCTCCTGATATTCCGTCGCTGCAGGTGACGTCGCTCGAGTCGGTAGCTTATCGGCATTTCCAGGTTCCAGGGTTCCGCGGGGCGGCAGGAAGTATGAATTTCCATCGTTGCAGTTCGTCGTCGTTGCAGTCAGACCAAAAACACACGGCGCAACCTGCAAAAGCAGCAGCAGCGGTTTAGCCATGCTGTCCGCAGGCCGGGTGCCCTGCCCTCTGAGGCGGCTCGTGTCTTGTCGCTCCTGATATTCCATCGCTGCAGGTGACGTCACTCGATTCGGTAGCTTATCGGCATTTCCAGGTTCCAGGGTTCCGCGGGGCGGCAGAAAGTATGAATTTCCATCGTTGCAGTTCGTCGTCGTTGCATCCAGACCAAAAAAACACGGCGCAACCTGCAAAAGCAGCAGCAGAGGTTTAGCCATGCTGTCCGCATGCCGGGTGCCGTGCCCTCTGAGACGGCTCGTGTCTCGTCGCTCCTGATATTCCGTCGCTGCAGGTGACGTCACTCGAGTCGGTAGCTTATCGGCATTTCCAGGTTCCAGGGTTCCGCGGGGCGGCAGGAAGTATGAATTTCCATCGTTGCAGTTCGTCGTCGTTGCAGTCAGACCAAAAACACACGGCGCAACCTGCAAAAGCAGCAGCAGCGGTTTAGCCATGCTGTCCGCAGGCCGGGTGCCCTGCCCTCTGAGGCGGCTCGTGTCTTGTCGCTCCTGATATTCCATCGCTGCAGGTGACGTCACTCGATTCGGTAGCTTATCGGCATTTCCAGGTTCCAGGGTTCCGCGGGGCGGCAGAAAGTATGAATTTCCATCGTTGCAGTTCGTCGTCGTTGCATCCAGACCAAAAAAACACGGCGCAACCTGCAAAAGCAGCAGCAGAGGTTTAGCCATGCTGTCCGCATGCCGGGTGCCGTGCCCTCTGAGACGGCTCGTGTCTCGTCGCTCCTGATATTCCGTCGCTGCAGGTGACGTCACTCGAGTCGGTAGCTTATCGGCATTTCCAGGTTCCAGGGTTCCGCGGGGCGGCAGGAAGTATGAATTTCCATCGTTGCAGTTCGTCGTCGTTGCAGTCAGACCTAATAAACACGGCGCAACCTGCAAAAGCAGCAGCAGCGGTTTATCCATGCTGTCCGCAGACCGGGTGCCATGCCCTCTGAGGCGGCTCGTGTCTCGTCGCTCCTGATATTCCGTCGCTGCAGGTTACGTCATTCGAGTCGGTAGCTTTTCGGCATTTCCAGGTTCCAGGGTTCCGCGGGGCGGCAGGAAGTATGAATTTCCATCATTGCAGTTCGTCGTCGTTGCAGTCAGACCAAAAAAACACGGCGCAACCTGCAAAAGCAGCAGCAGCGGTTTAGCCATGCTGTCCGCATGCCGGGTGCCGTGCCCTCTGAGGCGGCTCGTGTCTTGTCGCTCATGATATTCAATCGCTGCAGGTGACGTCACTCGATTCGGTAGCTTATCGGCATTTCCAGGTTCCAGGGTTCCGCGGGGCGGCAGGAAGTATGAATTTCCATCGTTGCAGTTCGTCGTCGTTGCAGTCAGACCAAAAACACACGGCGCAACCTGCAAAAGCAGCAGCAGCGGTTTAGCCATGCTGTCCGCAGGCCGGGTGCCGTGCCCTCTGAGGCGGCTCGTATTTCGTCGCTGCAGGAGACGTCAGTCGAGTCGGTAGCTTATCGGCATTTCCAGGTTACAGGGTTCCGCGGGGTGGCAGGAAGTATAAATTTCCATCATTGCAGTTCGTCGTCGTTGCAGTCAGACCAAAAACACACGGCGCAACCTGCAAAAGCAGCAGCAGCGGTTTAGCCATGCTGTCCGCAGGCCGGGTGCCCTGCCCTCTGAGGCGGCTCGTGTCTTGTCGCTCCTGATATTCCATCGCTGCAGGTGACGTCACTCGATTCGGTAGCTTATCGGCATTTCCAGGTTCCAGGGTTCCGCGGGGCGGCAGAAAGTATGAATTTCCATCGTTGCAGTTCGTCGTCGTTGCATCCAGACCAAAAAAACACGGCGCAACCTGCAAAAGCAGCAGCAGTGGTTTAGCCATGCTGTCCGCATGCCGGGTGCCGTGCCCTCTGAGACGGCTCGTGTCTCGTCGCTCCTGATATTCCGTCGCTGCAGGTGACGTCACTCGAGTCGGTAGCTTATCGGCATTTCCAGGTTCCAGGGTTCCGCGGGGCGGCAGGAAGTATGAATTTCCATCGTTGCAGTTCGTCGTCGTTGCAGTCAGACCTAATAAACACGGCGCAACCTGCAAAAGCAGCAGCAGCGGTTTATCCATGCTGTCCGCAGACCGGGTGCCATGCCCTCTGAGGCGGCTCGTGTCTCGTCGCTCCTGATATTCCGTCGCTGCAGGTTACGTCATTCGAGTCGGTAGCTGTTCGGCATTTCCAGGTTCCAGGGTTCCGCGGGGCGGCAGGAAGTATGAATTTCCATCGTTGCAGTTCGTCGTCGTTGCAGTCAGACCAAAAAAACACGGCGCAACCTGCAAAAGCAGCAGCAGCGGTTTAGCCATGCTGTCCGCATGCCGGGTGCCGTGCCCTCTGAGGCGGCTCGTGTCTTGTCGCTCATGATATTCAATCGCTGCAGGTGACGTCACTCGATTCGGTAGCTTATCGGCATTTCCAGGTTCCAGGGTTCCGCGGGGCGGCAGGAAGTATGAATTTCCATCGTTGCAGTTCGTCGTCGTTGCAGTCAGACCAAAAACACACGGCGCAACCTGCAAAAGCAGCAGCAGCGGTTTAGCCATGCTGTCCGCAGGCCGGGTGCCGTGCCCTCTGAGGCGGCTCGTATTTCGTCGCTGCAGGAGACGTCAGTCGAGTCGGTAGCTTATCGGCATTTCCAGGTTACAGGGTTCCGCGGGGTGGCAGGAAGTATAAATTTCCATCGTTGCAGTTCGTCGTCGTTGCAGTCAGACCAAAAAAACACGGCGCAACCTGCAAAAGCAGCAGCAGCGGTTTAGCCATGCTGTCCGCATGCCGGGTGCCGTGCCCTCTGAGACGGCTCGTGTCTCGTCGCTCCTGATATTCCGTCGCTGCAGGTGACGTCACTCGAGTCGGTAGCTTATCGGCATTTCCAGGTTCCAGGGTTCCGCGGGGCGGCAGGAAGTATGAATTTCCATCGTTTCAGTTCGTCGTCGTTGCAGTCAGACCAAAAACACACGGCGCAACCTGCAAAAGCAGCAGCAGCGGTTTAGCCATGCTGTCCGCAGGCCGGGTGCCGTGCCCTCTGAGGCGGCTCGTGTCTTGTCGCTACTGATATTCCGTAGCTGCAGGTGACGTCACTCGAGTCGGTAGCTTATCGGCATTATCCAGGTTCCAGGGATCCGCGGGGCGGCAGGAAGTACCAATTTCCATCGTTGCAGTTCGTCGTCGTTGCAGTCAGACCAAAAAAACACGGCGCACCCTGCAAAAGCAGCAGCAGCGGCTTAGCCATGCTGTCCGCAGGCCGGGTGCCGTGCCCCCTGAGGCGGCTCGTGTCTTGTCGCTCCTGATATTCCATCGCTGCAGGTGACGTCACTCGATTAGGTAGCTTATCGGCATTTCCAGGTTCCAGGGATCCGCGGGGCGGCAGGAAGTACCAATTTCCATCATTGCAGTTCGTCGTCGTTGCAGTCAGACCAAAAAAACACGGCGCAACCTGCAAAAGCAGCAGCAGCGGCTTAGCCATGCTGTCCGCAGGCCGGGTGCCGTGCCCTCTGAGGCGGCTCGTGTGTTGTCGCTCCTGATATTCCGTCGCTGCAGGTGACGTCACTCGATTCGGTAGCTTATCGGTATTTCCAGGTTCCAGGGTTCCGCGGGGCGGCAGGAAGTACCAATTTCCATCATTGCAGTTCGTCGTCGTTGCAGTCAGACCAAAAAAACACGGCGCAACCTGCAAAAGCAGCAGCAGCGGCTTAGCCATGCTGTCCGCAGGCCGGGTGCCGTGCCCTCTGAGGCGGCTCGTGTGTTGTCGCTCCTGATATTCCGTCGCTGCAGGTGACGTCACTCGATTCGGTAGCTTATCGGTATTTCCAGGTTCCAGGGTTCCGCGGGGCGGCAGGAAGTACCAATTTCCATCATTGCAGTTCGTCGTCGTTGCAGTCAGACCAAAAAAACACGGCGCAACCTGCAAAAGCAGCAGCAGCGGCTTAGCCATGCTGTCCGCAGGCCGGGTGCCGTGCCCTCTGAGGCGGCTCGTGTCTTGTCGCTCATGATATTCAATCGCTGCAGGTGACGTCACTCGATTCGGTAGCTTATCGGCATTTCCAGGTTCCAGGGTTCCGCGGGGCGGCAGGAAGTATGAATTTCCATCGTTGCAGTTCGTCGTCGTTGCAGTCAGACCAAAAACACACGGCGCAACCTGCAAAAGCAGCAGCAGCGGTTTAGCCATGCTGTCCGCAGGCCGGGTGCCGTGCCCTCTGAGGCGGCTCGTATTTCGTCGCTGCAGGAGACGTCAGTCGAGTCGGTAGCTTATCGGCATTTCCAGGTTACAGGGTTCCGCGGGGTGGCAGGAAGTATAAATTTCCATCGTTGCAGTTCGTCGTCGTTGCAGTCAGACCAAAAACACACGGCGCAACCTGCAAAAGCAGCAGCAGCGGTTTAGCCATGCTGTCCGCAGGCCGGGTGCCCTGCCCTCTGAGGCGGCTCGTGTCTTGTCGCTCCTGATATTCCATCGCTGCAGGTGACGTCACTCGATTCGGTAGCTTATCGGCATTTCCAGGTTCCAGGGTTCCGCGGGGCGGCAGAAAGTATGAATTTCCATCGTTGCAGTTCGTCGTCGTTGCATCCAGACCAAAAAAACACGGCGCAACCTGCAAAAGCAGCAGCAGAGGTTTAGCCATGCTGTCCGCATGCCGGGTGCCGTGCCCTCTGAGACGGCTCGTGTCTCGTCGCTCCTGATATTCCGTCGCTGCAGGTGACGTCACTCGAGTCGGTAGCTTATCGGCATTTCCAGGTTCCAGGGTTCCGCGGGGCGGCAGGAAGTATGAATTTCCATCGTTGCAGTTCGTCGTCGTTGCAGTCAGACCTAATAAACACGGCGCAACCTGCAAAAGCAGCAGCAGCGGTTTATCCATGCTGTCCGCAGACCGGGTGCCATGCCCTCTGAGGCGGCTCGTGTCTCGTCGCTCCTGATATTCCGTCGCTGCAGGTTACGTCATTCGAGTCGGTAGCTTTTCGGCATTTCCAGGTTCCAGGGTTCCGCGGGGCGGCAGGAAGTATGAATTTCCATCGTTGCAGTTCGTCGTCGTTGCAGTCAGACCAAAAAAACACGGCGCAACCTGCAAAAGCAGCAGCAGCGGTTTAGCCATGCTGTCCGCATGCCGGGTGCCGTGCCCTCTGAGGCGGCTCGTGTCTTGTCGCTCATGATATTCAATCGCTGCAGGTGACGTCACTCGATTCGGTAGCTTATCGGCATTTCCAGGTTCCAGGGTTCCGCGGGGCGGCAGGAAGTATGAATTTCCATCGTTGCAGTTCGTCGTCGTTGCAGTCAGACCAAAAACACACGGCGCAACCTGCAAAAGCAGCAGCAGCGGTTTAGCCATGCTGTCCGTAGGCCGGGTGCCGTGCCCTCTGAGGCGGCTCGTATTTCGTCGCTGCAGGAGACGTCAGTCGAGTCGGTAGCTTATCGGCATTTCCAGGTTACAGGGTTCCGCGGGGTGGCAGGAAGTATAAATTTCCATCGTTGCAGTTCGTCGTCGTTGCAGTCAGACCAAAAAAACACGGCGCAACCTGCAAAAGCAGCAGCAGCGGTTTAGCCATGCTGTCCGCATGCCGGGTGCCGTGCCCTCTGAGACGGCTTGTGTCTCGTCGCTCCTGATATTCCGTCGCTGCAGGTGACGTCACTCGAGTCGGTAGCTTATCGGCATTTCCAGGTTCCAGGGTTCCGCGGGGCGGCAGGAAGTATGAATTTCCATCGTTTCAGTTCGTCGTCGTTGCAGTCAGACCAAAAACACACGGCGCAACCTGCAAAAGCAGCAGCAGCGGTTTAGCCATGCTGTCCGCAGGCCGGGTGCCGTGCCCTCTGAGGCGGCTCGTGTCTTGTCGCTACTGATATTCCGTAGCTGCAGGTGACGTCACTCGAGTCGGTAGCTTATCGGCATTATCCAGGTTCCAGGGATCCGCGGGGCGGCAGGAAGTACCAATTTCCATCGTTGCAGTTCGTCGTCGTTGCAGTCAGACCAAAAAAACACGGCGCACCCTGCAAAAGCAGCAGCAGCGGCTTAGCCATGCTGTCCGCAGGCCGGGTGCCGTGCCCCCTGAGGCGGCTCGTGTCTTGTCGCTCCTGATATTCCATCGCTGCAGGTGACGTCACTCGATTAGGTAGCTTATCGGCATTTCCAGGTTCCAGGGATCCGCGGGGCGGCAGGAAGTACCAATTTCCATCATTGCAGTTCGTCGTCGTTGCAGTCAGACCAAAAAAACACGGCGCAACCTGCAAAAGCAGCAGCAGCGGCTTAGCCATGCTGTCCGCAGGCCGGGTGCCGTGCCCTCTGAGGCGGCTCGTGTGTTGTCGCTCCTGATATTCCGTCGCTGCAGGTGACGTCACTCGATTCGGTAGCTTATCGGTATTTCCAGGTTCCAGGGTTCCGCGGGGCGGCAGGAAGTACCAATTTCCATCATTGCAGTTCGTCGTCGTTGCAGTCAGACCAAAAAAACACGGCGCAACCTGCAAAAGCAGCAGCAGCGGCTTAGCCATGCTGTCCGCAGGCCGGGTGCCGTGCCCTCTGAGGCGGCTCGTGTCTTGTCGCTCATGATATTCAATCGCTGCAGGTGACGTCACTCGATTCGGTAGCTTATCGGCATTTCCAGGTTCCAGGGTTCCGCGGGGCGGCAGGAAGTATGAATTTCCATCGTTGCAGTTCGTCGTCGTTGCAGTCAGACCAAAAACACACGGCGCAACCTGCAAAAGCAGCAGCAGCGGTTTAGCCATGCTGTCCGCAGGCAGGGTGCCGTGCCCTCTGAGGCGGCTCGTATTTCGTCGCTGCAGGAGACGTCAGTCGAGTCGGTAGCTTATCGGCATTTCCAGGTTACAGGGTTCCGCGGGGTGGCAGGAAGTATAAATTTCCATCGTTGCAGTTCGTCGTCGTTGCAGTCAGACCAAAAACACACGGCGCAACCTGCAAAAGCAGCAGCAGCGGTTTAGCCATGCTGTCCGCAGGCCGGGTGCCCTGCCCTCTGAGGCGGCTCGTGTCTTGTCGCTCCTGATATTCCATCGCTGCAGGTGACGTCACTCGATTCGGTAGCTTATCGGCATTTCCAGGTTCCAGGGTTCCGCGGGGCGGCAGAAAGTATGAATTTCCATCGTTGCAGTTCGTCGTCGTTGCATCCAGACCAAAAAAACACGGCGCAACCTGCAAAAGCAGCAGCAGAGGTTTAGCCATGCTGTCCGCATGCCGGGTGCCGTGCCCTCTGAGACGGCTCGTGTCACGTCGCTCCTGATATTCCGTCGCTGCAGGTGACGTCACTCGAGTCGGTAGCTTATCGGCATTTCCAGGTTCCAGGGTTCCGCGGGGCGGCAGGAAGTATGAATTTCCATCGTTGCAGTTCGTCGTCGTTGCAGTCAGACCTAATAAACACGGCGCAACCTGCAAAAGCAGCAGCAGCGGTTTATCCATGCTGTCCGCAGACCGGGTGCCATGCCCTCTGAGGCGGCTCGTGTCTCGTCGCTCCTGATATTCCGTCGCTGCAGGTTACGTCATTCGAGTCGGTAGCTTTTCGGCATTTCCAGGTTCCAGGGTTCCGCGGGGCGGCAGGAAGTATGAATTTCCATCGTTGCAGTTCGTCGTCGTTGCAGTCAGACCAAAAAAACACGGCGCAACCTGCAAAAGCAGCAGCAGCGGTTTAGCCATGCTGTCCGCATGCCGGGTGCCGTGCCCTCTGAGGCGGCTCGTGTCTTGTCGCTCATGATATTCAATCGCTGCAGGTGACGTCACTCGATTCGGTAGCTTATCGGCATTTCCAGGTTCCAGGGTTCCGCGGGGCGGCAGGAAGTATGAATTTCCATCGTTGCAGTTCGTCGTCGTTGCAGTCAGACCAAAAAAACACGGCGCAACCTGCAAAAGCAGCAGCAGCGGTTTAGCCATGCTGTCCGCATGCCGGGTGCCGTGCCCTCTGAGACGGCTCGTGTCTCGTCGCTCCTGATATTCCGTCGCTGCAGGTGACGTCACTCGAGTCGGTAGCTTATCGGCATTTCCAGGTTCCAGGGTTCCGCGGGGCGGCAGGAAGTATGAATTTCCATCGTTTCAGTTCGTCGTCGTTGCAGTCAGACCAAAAACACACGGCGCAACCTGCAAAAGCAGCAGCAGCGGTTTAGCCATGCTGTCCGCAGGCCGGGTGCCGTGCCCTCTGAGGCGGCTCGTGTCTTGTCGCTACTGATATTCCGTCGCTGCAGGTGACGTCACTCGAGTCGGTAGCTTATCGGCATTATCCAGGTTCCAGGGATCCGCGGGGCGGCAGGAAGTACCAATTTCCATCGTTGCAGTTCGTCGTCGTTGCAGTCAGACCAAAAAAACACGGCGCACCCTGCAAAAGCAGCAGCAGCGGCTTAGCCATGCTGTCCGCAGGCCGGGTGCCGTGCCCTCTGAGGCGGCTCGTGTCTTGTCGCTCCTGATATTCCATCGCTGCAGGTGACGTCACTCGATTCGGTAGCTTATCGGCATTTCCAGGTTCCAGGGATCCGCGGGGCGGCAGGAAGTACCAATTTCCATCATTGCAGTTCGTCGTCGTTGCAGTCAGACCAAAAAAACACGGCGCAACCTGCAAAAGCAGCAGCAGCGGCTTAGCCATGCTGTCCGCAGGCCGGGTGCCGTGCGCTCTGAGGCGGCTCGTGTGTTGTCGCTCCTGATATTCCGTCGCTGCAGGTGACGTCACTCGATTCGGTAGCTTATCGGCATTTCCAGGTTCCAGGGTTCCGCGGGGCGGCAGGAAGTATGAATTTTCATCGTTGCAGTTCGTCGTCGTTGCAGTCAGACCAAAAAAACACGGCGCAACGTGCAAAAGCAGCAGCAGCGGTTTAGCCATGCTGTCCGCAGGCCGGGTGCCGTGCCCTCTGAGGCGGCTCTTGTCTTGTCACTCCTGATATTCGTCGCTGTAGGTGATGTCACTCGAGTCGGTAGCTTATCGGCATTTCCACGTTCCAGGGTTCCGCGGGTCGGCAGGAAGTACGAATTTCCATCGTTGCAGTTCGTCGTCGTTGCAGTCAGACCAAAAAACACGGCGCAACCTGCAAAAGCAGCAGCAGCGGTTTAGCCATGCTGTCCGCAGGCCGGGTGCCATGCCCTCTGAGGCGGCTCGTGTCTTGTCGCTCCTGATATTCCATCGCTGCAGGTGACGTCACTCGATTCGGTAGCTTATCGGCATTTCCAGGTTCCAGGGATCCGCGGGGCGGCAGGAAGTACCAATTTCCATCATTGCAGTTCGTCGTCGTTGCAGTGAGACCAAAAAAAAACACGGCGCAACCTGCAAAAGCACCAGCAGCGGTTTAGCCATGCTGTCCGCAGGCCGGGTGCCCTGCCCTCTGAGGCGGCTCGTGTCTCGTCGCTCCTGATATTCCGTCGCTGCAGGTGACGTCACTCGAGTCGGTAGCTTATCGGCATTTCCAGGTTCCAGGGATCCGCGGGGCGGCAGGAAGTACCAATTTCCATCATTGCAGTTCGTCGTCGTTGCAGTCAGACCAAAAAAACACGGCGCAACCTGCAAAAGCAGCAGCAGCGGCTTAGCCATGCTGTCCGCAGGCCGGGTGCCGTGCCCTCTGAGGCGGCTCGTGTGTTGTCGCTCCTGATATTCCGTCGCTGCAGGTGACGTCACTCGATTCGGTAGCTTATCGGTATTTCCAGGTTCCAGGGTTCCGCGGGGCGGCAGGAAGTACCAATTTCCATCATTGCAGTTCGTCGTCGTTGCAGTCAGACCAAAAAAACACGGCGCAACCTGCAAAAGCAGCAGCAGCGGCTTAGCCATGCTGTCCGCAGGCCGGGTGCCGTGCGCTCTGAGGCGGCTCGTGTGTTGTCGCTCCTGATATTCCGTCGCTGCAGGTGACGTCACTCGATTCGGTAGCTTATCGGCATTTCCAGGTTCCAGGGTTCCGCGGGGCGGCAGGAAGTATGAATTTTCATCGTTGCAGTTCGTCGTCGTTGCAGTCAGACCAAAAAAACACGGCGCAACGTGCAAAAGCAGCAGCAGCGGTTTAGCCATGCTGTCCGCAGGCCGGGTGCCGTGCCCTCTGAGGCGGCTCTTGTCTTGTCACTCCTGATATTCGTCGCTGTAGGTGATGTCACTCGAGTCGGTAGCTTATCGGCATTTCCACGTTCCAGGGTTCCGCGGGGCGGCAGGAAGTACGAATTTTCATCGTTGCAGTTCGTCGTCGTTGCAGTCAGACCAAAAAACACGGCGCAACCTGCAAAAGCAGCAGCAGCGGTTTAGCCATGCTGTCCGCAGGCCGGGTGCCGTGCCCTCTGAGGCGGCTCGTGTCTTGTCGCTACTGATATTCCGTAGCTGCAGGTGACGTCACTCGAGTCGGTAGCTTATCGGCATTATCCAGGTTCCAGGGATCCGCGGGGCGGCAGGAAGTACCAATTTCCATCGTTGCAGTTCGTCGTCGTTGCAGTCAGACCAAAAAAACACGGCGCACCCTGCAAAAGCAGCAGCAGCGGCTTAGCCATGCTGTCCGCAGGCCGGGTGCCGTGCCCCCTGAGGCGGCTCGTGTCTTGTCGCTCCTGATATTCCATCGCTGCAGGTGACGTCACTCGATTAGGTAGCTTATCGGCATTTCCAGGTTCCAGGGATCCGCGGGGCAGCAGGAAGTACCAATTTCCATCATTGCAGTTCGTCGTCGTTGCAGTCAGACCAAAAAAACACGGCGCAACCTGCAAAAGCAGCAGCAGCGGCTTAGCCATGCTGTCCGCAGGCCGGGTGCCGTGCCCTCTGAGGCGGCTCGTGTGTTGTCGCTCCTGATATTCCGTCGCTGCAGGTGACGTCACTCGATTCGGTAGCTTATCGGTATTTCCAGGTTCCAGGGTTCCGCGGGGCGGCAGGAAGTACCAATTTCCATCATTGCAGTTCGTCGTCGTTGCAGTCAGACCAAAAAAACACGGCGCAACCTGCAAAAGCAGCAGCAGCGGCTTAGCCATGCTGTCCGCAGGCCGGGTGCCGTGCCCTCTGAGGCGGCTCGTGTGTTGTCGCTCCTGATATTCCGTCGCTGCAGGTGACGTCACTCGATTCGGTAGCTTATCGGTATTTCCAGGTTCCAGGGTTCCGCGGGGCGGCAGGAAGTACCAATTTCCATCATTGCAGTTCGTCGTCGTTGCAGTCAGACCAAAAAAACACGGCGCAACCTGCAAAAGCAGCAGCAGCGGCTTAGCCATGCTGTCCGCAGGCCGGGTGCCGTGCCCTCTGAGGCGGCTCGTGTCTTGTCGCTCATGATATTCAATCGCTGCAGGTGACGTCACTCGATTCGGTAGCTTATCGGCATTTCCAGGTTCCAGGGTTCCGCGGGGCGGCAGGAAGTATGAATTTCCATCGTTGCAGTTCGTCGTCGTTGCAGTCAGACCAAAAACACACGGCGCAACCTGCAAAAGCAGCAGCAGCGGTTTAGCCATGCTGTCCGCAGGCCGGGTGCCGTGCCCTCTGAGGCGGCTCGTGTGTTGTCGCTCCTGATATTCCGTCGCTGCAGGTGACGTCACTCGATTCGGTAGCTTATCGGTATTTCCAGGTTCCAGGGTTCCGCGGGGCGGCAGGAAGTACCAATTTCCATCATTGCAGTTCGTCGTCGTTGCAGTCAGACCAAAAAAACACGGCGCAACCTGCAAAAGCAGCAGCAGCGGCTTAGCCATGCTGTCCGCAGGCCGGGTGCCGTGCGCTCTGAGGCGGCTCGTGTGTTGTCGCTCCTGATATTCCGTCGCTGCAGGTGACGTCACTCGATTCGGTAGCTTATCGGCATTTCCAGGTTCCAGGGATCCGCGGGGCGGCAGGAAGTACCAATTTCCATCATTGCAGTTCGTCGTCGTTGCAGTGAGACCAAAAAAAAACACGGCGCAACCTGCAAAAGCACCAGCAGCGGTTTAGCCATGCTGTCCGCAGGCCGGGTGCCCTGCCCTCTGAGGCGGCTCGTGTCTCGTCGCTCCTGATATTCCGTCGCTGCAGGTGACGTCACTCGAGTCGGTAGCTTATCGGCATTTCCAGGTTCCAGGGATCCGCGGGGCGGCAGGAAGTACCAATTTCCATCATTGCAGTTCGTCGTCGTTGCAGTCAGACCAAAAAAACACGGCGCAACCTGCAAAAGCAGCAGCAGCGGCTTAGCCATGCTGTCCGCAGGCCGGGTGCCGTGCCCTCTGAGGCGGCTCGTGTGTTGTCGCTCCTGATATTCCGTAGCTGCAGGTGACGTCACTCGAGTCGGTAGCTTATCGGCATTTCCAGGTTCCAGGGTTCCGCGGGGCGGCAGGAAGTATGAATTTCCATCGTTGCAGTTCGTCGTCGTTGCAGTCAGACCAAAAAAACACGGCGCAACCTGCAAAAGCAGCAGCAGCGGTTTAGCCATGCTGTCCGCATGCCGGGTGCCGTGCCCTCTGAGACGGCTCGTGTCTCGTCGCTCCTGATATTCCGTCGCTGCAGGTGACGTCACTCGAGTCGGTAGCTTATCGGCATTTCCAGGTTCCAGGGTTCCGCGGGGCGGCAGGAAGTATGGATTTCCATCGTTGCAGTTCGTCGTCGTTGCAGTCAGACATAAAAAACACGGCGCAACCTGCAAAAGCAGCAGCAGCGGTTTATCCATGCTGTCCGCAGGCCGGGTGCCATGCCCTCTGAGGCGGCTCGTGTCTCGTCGCTCCTGATATTCCGTCGCTGCAGGTTACGTCATTCGAGTCGGTAGCTTTTCGGCATTTCCAGGTTCCAGGGTTCCGCGGGGCGGCAGGAAGTATGAATTTCCATCGTTGCAGTTCGTCGTCGTTGCAGTCAGACCAAAAACACACGGCGCAACCTGCAAAAGCAGCAGCAGCGGTTTAGCCATGCTGTCCGCAGGCCGGGTGCCGTGCCCTCTGAGGCGGCTCGTATTTCGTCGCTGCAGGTGACGTCAGTCGAGTCGGTAGCTTATCGGCATTTCCAGGTTACAGGGTTCCGCGGGGTGGCAGGAAGTATGAATTTCCATCGTTGCAGTTCGTCGTCGTTGCAGTCAGACCAAAAAAACACGGCGCAACCTGCAAAAGCAACAGCAGCGGTTTAGCCATGGTGTCCGAATGCCGGGTGCCGTGCCCTCTGAGACGGCTCGTGTCTCGTCGCTCCTGATATTCCGTCGCTGCAGGTGACGTCACTCGAGTCGGTAGCTTATGGGCATTCCCAGGTTCCAGGGTTCCGCGGGGCGGCAGGAAGTATGAATTTCCATCGTTGCAGTTCGTCGTCGTTGCAGTCAGACCAAAAACACACGGCGCAACCTCCAAAAGCAGCAGCAGCGGTTTAGCCATGCTGTCCGCATGCCGGGTGCCTTGCCCTCTGAGACGGCTCGTGTCTTGTCGCTCCTGATATTCCGTCGCTGCAGGTGACGTCACTCGAGTCGGTAGCTTATCGGCATTTCTAGGTTCCAGGGTTCCGCGGGGCGGCAGGAAGTATGAATTTTGATCGTTGCAGTTCGTCGTCGTTGCAGTCAGACCAAAAACACACGGCGCAACCTGCAAAAGCAGCAGCAGCGGTTTAGCCATGCTGTCCGCAGGCCGGGTGCCCTGCCCTCTGAGGCGGCTCGTGTCTCGTCGCTCCTGATATTCCGTCGCTGCAGGTGACGTCACTCGAGTCGGTAGCTTATCGGCATTTCCAGGTTACAGGGTTCCGCGGGGTGGCAGGAAGTATAAATTTCCATCGTTGCAGTTCGTCGTCGTTGCAGTCAGACCAAAAACACACGGCGCAACCTGCAAAAGCAGCAGCAGCGGTTTAGCCATGCTGTCCGCAGGCCGGGTGCCCTGCCCTCTGAGGCGGCTCGTGTCTTGTCGCTCCTGATATTCCATCGCTGCAGGTGACGTCACTCGATTCGGTAGCTTATCGGCATTTCCAGGTTCCAGGGTTCCGCGGGGCGGCAGAAAGTATGAATTTCCATCGTTGCAGTTCGTCGTCGTTGCATCCAGACCAAAAAAACACGGCGCAACCTGCAAAAGCAGCAGCAGAGGTTTAGCCATGCTGTCCGCATGCCGGGTGCCGTGCCCTCTGAGACGGCTCGTGTCACGTCGCTCCTGATATTCCGTCGCTGCAGGTGACGTCACTCGAGTCGGTAGCTTATCGGCATTTCCAGGTTCCAGGGTTCCGCGGGGCGGCAGGAAGTATGAATTTCCATCGTTTCAGTTCGTCGTCGTTGCAGTCAGACCAAAAACACACGGCGCAACCTGCAAAAGCAGCAGCAGCGGTTTAGCCATGCTGTCCGCAGGCCGGGTGCCGTGCCCTCTGAGGCGGCTCGTGTCTTGTCGCTACTGATATTCCGTCGCTGCAGGTGACGTCACTCGAGTCGGTAGCTTATCGGCATTATCCAGGTTCCAGGGATCCGCGGGGCGGCAGGAAGTACCAATTTCCATCGTTGCAGTTCGTCGTCGTTGCAGTCAGACCAAAAAAACACGGCGCACCCTGCAAAAGCAGCAGCAGCGGCTTAGCCATGCTGTCCGCAGGCCGGGTGCCGTGCCCTCTGAGGCGGCTCGTGTCTTGTCGCTCCTGATATTCCATCGCTGCAGGTGACGTCACTCGATTCGGTAGCTTATCGGCATTTCCAGGTTCCAGGGATCCGCGGGGCGGCAGGAAGTACCAATTTCCATCATTGCAGTTCGTCGTCGTTGCAGTCAGACCAAAAAAACACGGCGCAACCTGCAAAAGCAGCAGCAGCGGCTTAGCCATGCTGTCCGCAGGCCGGGTGCCGTGCGCTCTGAGGCGGCTCGTGTGTTGTCGCTCCTGATATTCCGTCGCTGCAGGTGACGTCACTCGATTCGGTAGCTTATCGGCATTTCCAGGTTCCAGGGTTCCGCGGGGCGGCAGGAAGTATGAATTTTCATCGTTGCAGTTCGTCGTCGTTGCAGTCAGACCAAAAAAACACGGCGCAACGTGCAAAAGCAGCAGCAGCGGTTTAGCCATGCTGTCCGCAGGCCGGGTGCCGTGCCCTCTGAGGCGGCTCGTGTCTTGTCACTCCTGATATTCGTCGCTGTAGGTGACGTCACTCGAGTCGGTAGCTTATCGGCATTTCCACGTTCCAGGGTTCCGCGGGGCGGCAGGAAGTACGAATTTTCATCGTTGCAGTTCGTCGTCGTTGCAGTCAGACCAAAAAACACGGCGCAACCTGCAAAAGCAGCAGCAGCGGTTTAGCCATGCTGTCCGCAGGCCGGGTGCCGTGCCCTCTGAGGCGGCTCGTGTCTTGTCGCTCCTGATATTCCATCGCTGCAGGTGACGTCACTCGATTCGGTAGCTTATCGGCATTTCCAGGTTCCAGGGATCCGCGGGGCGGCAGGAAGTACCAATTTCCATCATTGCAGTTCGTCGTCGTTGCAGTCAGACCAAAAAAAAACACGGCGCAACCTGCAAAAGCACCAGCAGCGGTTTAGCCATGCTGTCCGCAGGCCGGGTGCCCTGCCCTCTGAGGCGGCTCGTGTCTCGTCGCTCCTGATATTCCGTCGCTGCAGGTGACGTCACTCGAGTCGGTAGCTTATCGGCATTTCCAGGTTCCAGGGTTCCGCGGGGCGGCAGGAAGTATGAATTTCCATCGTTGCAGTTCGTCGTCGTTGCAGTCAGACCAAAAACACACGGCGCAACCTGCAAAAGCAGCAGCAGCGGTTTAGCCATGCTGTCCGCAGGCCGGGTGCCCTGCCCTATGAGGCGGCTCGTGTCTTGTCGCTCCTGATATTCCGTCGCTGCAGGTGACGTCACTCGATTCGGTAGCTTATCGGCATTTCCAGGTTCCAGGGTTCCGCGGGGCGGCAGGAAGTATGAATTTCCATCGTTGCAGTTCGTCGTCGTTGCAGTCAGACCAAAAAAACACGGCGCAACCTGCAAAAGCAGCAGCAGCGGTTTAGCCATGCTGTCCGCATGCCGGGTGCCGTGCCCTCTGAGACGGCTCGTGTCTCGTCGCTCCTGATATTCCGTCGCTGCAGGTGACGTCACTCGAGTCGGTAGCTTATCGGCATTTCCAGGTTCCAGGGTTCCGCGGGGCGGCAGGAAGTATGGATTTCCATCGTTGCAGTTCGTCGTCGTTGCAGTCAGACCTAAAAAACACGGCGCAACCTGCAAAAGCAGCAGCAGCGGTTTATCCATGCTGTCCGCAGGCCGGGTGCCATGCCCTCTGAGGCGGCTCGTGTCTCGTCGCTCCTGATATTCCGTCGCTGCAGGTTACGTCATTCGAGTCGGTAGCTTTTCGGCATTTCCAGGTTCCAGGGTTCCGCGGGGCGGCAGGAAGTATGAATTTCCATCGTTGCAGTTCGTCGTCGTTGCAGTCAGACCAAAAACACACGGCGCAACCTGCAAAAGCAGCAGCAGCGGTTTAGCCATGCTGTCCGCAGGCCGGGTGCCGTGCCCTCTGAGGCGGCTCGTGTCTTGTCGCTACTGATATTCCGTCGCTGCAGGTGACGTCACTCGAGTCGGTAGCTTATCGGCATTATCCAGGTTCCAGGGATCCGCGGGGCGGCAGGAAGTACCAATTTCCATCGTTGCAGTTCGTCGTCGTTGCAGTCAGACCAAAAAAACACGGCGCACCCTGCAAAAGCAGCAGCAGCGGCTTAGCCATGCTGTCCGCAGGCCGGGTGCCGTGCCCTCTGAGGCGGCTCGTGTCTTGTCGCTCCTGATATTCCATCGCTGCAGGTGACGTCACTCGATTCGGTAGCTTATCGGCATTTCCAGGTTCCAGGGATCCGCGGGGCGGCAGGAAGTACCAATTTCCATCATTGCAGTTCGTCGTCGTTGCAGTCAGACCAAAAAAACACGGCGCAACCTGCAAAAGCAGCAGCAGCGGCTTAGCCATGCTGTCCGCAGGCCGGGTGCCGTGCGCTCTGAGGCGGCTCGTGTGTTGTCGCTCCTGATATTCCGTCGCTGCAGGTGACGTCACTCGATTCGGTAGCTTATCGGCATTTCCAGGTTCCAGGGTTCCGCGGGGCGGCAGGAAGTATGAATTTTCATCGTTGCAGTTCGTCGTCGTTGCAGTCAGACCAAAAAAACACGGCGCAACGTGCAAAAGCAGCAGCAGCGGTTTAGCCATGCTGTCCGCAGGCCGGGTGCCGTGCCCTCTGAGGCGGCTCGTGTCTTGTCACTCCTGATATTCGTCGCTGTAGGTGACGTCACTCGAGTCGGTAGCTTATCGGCATTTCCACGTTCCAGGGTTCCGCGGGGCGGCAGGAAGTACGAATTTTCATCGTTGCAGTTCGTCGTCGTTGCAGTCAGACCAAAAAACACGGCGCAACCTGCAAAAGCAGCAGCAGCGGTTTAGCCATGCTGTCCGCAGGCCGGGTGCCGTGCCCTCTGAGGCGGCTCGTGTCTTGTCGCTCCTGATATTCCATCGCTGCAGGTGACGTCACTCGATTCGGTAGCTTATCGGCATTTCCAGGTTCCAGGGATCCGCGGGGCGGCAGGAAGTACCAATTTCCATCATTGCAGTTCGTCGTCGTTGCAGTCAGACCAAAAAAAAACACGGCGCAACCTGCAAAAGCACCAGCAGCGGTTTAGCCATGCTGTCCGCAGGCCGGGTGCCCTGCCCTCTGAGGCGGCTCGTGTCTCGTCGCTCCTGATATTCCGTCGCTGCAGGTGACGTCACTCGAGTCGGTAGCTTATCGGCATTTCCAGGTTCCAGGGTTCCGCGGGGCGGCAGGAAGTATGAATTTCCATCGTTGCAGTTCGTCGTCGTTGCAGTCAGACCAAAAACACACGGCGCAACCTGCAAAAGCAGCAGCAGCGGTTTAGCCATGCTGTCCGCAGGCCGGGTGCCCTGCCCTATGAGGCGGCTCGTGTCTTGTCGCTCCTGATATTCCGTCGCTGCAGGTGACGTCACTCGATTCGGTAGCTTATCGGCATTTCCAGGTTCCAGGGTTCCGCGGGGCGGCAGGAAGTATGAATTTCCATCGTTGCAGTTCGTCGTCGTTGCAGTCAGACCAAAAAAACACGGCGCAACCTGCAAAAGCAGCAGCAGCGGTTTAGCCATGCTGTCCGCATGCCGGGTGCCGTGCCCTCTGAGACGGCTCGTGTCTCGTCGCTCCTGATATTCCGTCGCTGCAGGTGACGTCACTCGAGTCGGTAGCTTATCGGCATTTCCAGGTTCCAGGGTTCCGCGGGGCGGCAGGAAGTATGGATTTCCATCGTTGCAGTTCGTCGTCGTTGCAGTCAGACCTAAAAAACACGGCGCAACCTGCAAAAGCAGCAGCAGCGGTTTATCCATGCTGTCCGCAGGCCGGGTGCCATGCCCTCTGAGGCGGCTCGTGTCTCGTCGCTCCTGATATTCCGTCGCTGCAGGTTACGTCATTCGAGTCGGTAGCTTTTCGGCATTTCCAGGTTCCAGGGTTCCGCGGGGCGGCAGGAAGTATGAATTTCCATCGTTGCAGTTCGTCGTCGTTGCAGTCAGACCAAAAACACACGGCGCAACCTGCAAAAGCAGCAGCAGCGGTTTAGCCATGCTGTCCGCAGGCCGGGTGCCGTGCCCTCTGAGGCGGCTCGTATTTCGTCGCTGCAGGTGACGTCAGTCGAGTCGGTAGCTTATCGGCATTTCCAGGTTACAGGGTTCCGCGGGGTGGCAGGAAGTATGAATTTCCATCGTTGCAGTTCGTCGTCGTTGCAGTCAGACCAAAAAAACACGGCGCAACCTGCAAAAGCAGCAGCAGCGGTTTAGCCATGGTGTCCGAATGCCGGGTGCCGTGCCCTCTGAGACGGCTCGTGTCTCGTCGCTCCTGATATTCCGTCGCTGCAGGTGACGTCACTCGAGTCGGTAGCTTATGGGCATTCCCAGGTTCCAGGGTTCCGCGGGGCGGCAGGAAGTATGAATTTCCATCGTTGCAGTTCGTCGTCGTTGCAGTCAGACCAAAAACACACGGCGCAACCTGCAAAAGCAGCAGCAGCGGTTTAGCCATGCTGTCCGCATGCCGGGTGCCTTGCCCTCTGAGACGGCTCGTGTCTTGTCGCTCCTGATATTCCGTCGCTGCAGGTGACGTCACTCGAGTCGGTAGCTTATCGGCATTTCTAGGTTCCAGGGTTCCGCGGGGCGGCAGGAAGTATGAATTTTGATCGTTGCAGTTCGTCGTCGTTGCAGTCAGACCAAAAACACATGGCGCAACCTGCAAAAGCAGCAGCAGCGGTTTAGCCATGCTGTCCGCAGGCCGGGTGCCCTGCCCTCTGAGGCGGATCGTGTCTCGTCGCTCCTGATATTCCGTCGCTGCAGGTGACGTCACTCGAGTCGGTAGCTTATCGGCATTTCCAGGTTCCAGGGATCCGCGGGGCGGCAGGAAGTACCAATTTCCATCATTGCAGTTCCTCGTCGTTGCAGTCAGACCAAAAAAAAACACGGCGCAACCTGCAAAAGCACCAGCAGCGGTTTAGCCATGCTGTCCGCAGGCCGGGTGCCCTGCCCTCTGAGGCGGCTCGTGTCTCGTCGCTCCTGATATTCCGTCGCTGCAGGTGACGTCATTCGAGTCGGTAGCTTTTCGGCATTTCCAGGTTCCAGGGTTCCGCGGGGCGGCAGGAAGTATGAATTTCCATCGTTGCAGTTCGTCGTCGTTGCAGTCAGACCAAAAACACACGGCGCAACCTGCAAAAGCAGCAGCAGCGGTTTAGCCATGCTGTCCGCAGGCCGGGTGCCGTGCCCTCTGAGGCGGCTCGTATTTCGTCGCTGCAGGTGACGTCAGTCGAGTCGGTAGCTTATCGGCATTTCCAGGTTACAGGGTTCCGCGGGGTGGCAGGAAGTATGAATTTCCATCGTTGCAGTTCGTCATCGTTGCAGTCAGACCAAAAAAACACGGCGCAACCTGCAAAAGCAGCAGCAGCGGTTTAGCCATGGTGTCCGAATGCCGGGTGCCGTGCCCTCTGAGACGGCTCGTGTCTCGTCGCTCCTGATATTCCGTCGCTGCAGGTGACGTCACTCGAGTCGGTAGCTTATGGGCATTCCCAGGTTCCAGGGTTCCGCAGGGCGGCAGGAAGTATGAATTTCCATCGTTGCAGTTCGTCGTCGTTGCAGTCAGACCAAAAACACACGGCGCAACCTCCAAAAGCAGCAGCAGCGGTTTAGCTATGCTCACCGCATGCCGGGTGCCTTGCCCTCTGAGACGGCTCGTGTCTTGTCGCTCCTGATATTCCGTCGCTGCAGGTGACGTCACTCGAGTCGGTAGCTTATCGGCATTTCTAGGTTCCAGGGTTCCGCGGGGCGGCAGGAAGTATGAATTTTGATCGTTGCAGTTCGTCGTCGTTGCAGTCAGACCAAAAACACACGGCGCAACCTGCAAAAGCAGCAGCAGCGGTTTAGCCATGCTGTCCGCAGGCCGGGTGCGCTGCCCTCTGAGGCGGCTCGTGTCTTGTCGCTCCTGATATTCCATCGCTGAGGTGACGTCACTCGATTCGGTAGCTTATCGGCATTTCCAGGTTCCAGGGATCCGCGGGGCGGCAGGAAGTATGAATTTCCATCGTTGCAGTTCGTCGTCGTTGCAGTCAGACCAAAAACACACGGCGCAACCTGCAAAAGCAGCAGCAGTGGTTTAGCCATGCTGTCCGCAGGCCGGGTGCCGTGCCTTCTGAGGCGGCTCGTGTCTTGTCAATCCTGATATTCGTCGCTGCAGGTGACTTCACTCGATTCGGTAGCTTATCGGCATTTCCAGGTTCCAGGGATCCGCGGGGCGCCAGGAAGTACCAATTTCCATCATTGCAGTTCGTCGTCGTTGCCGTCAGACCAAAAAAAAAACACGGCGCAACCTGCAAAAGCAGCAGCAGCGGTTTAGCCATGCTGTCCGCAGGCCGGGTGTCCTGCCCTCTGAGGCGGCTCGTGTCTCGTCGCTCCAGATATTCGTCGCTGCAGGTGACGTCACTCGAGTCGGTAGCTTATCGGCATTTCCACGTTCCAGGGTTCCGCGGGGCGGCAGGAAGTATGAATTTTCATCGTTGCAGTTCGTCGTCGTTGCAGTCAGACCAAAAAAACACGGCGCAACATGCAAAAGCAGCAGCAGCTGTTTAGCCATGCTGTCCGCAGGCCGGGTGCCATGCCCTCTGAGGCGGCTCGTGTCTTGTCACTCCTGATATTCCGTCGCTGCAGGTGACTTCACTCGATTCGGTAGCTTATCGGCATTTCCAGGTTCTAGGGTTCCGCGGGGCGGCAGGAAGTATGAATTTCCATCGTTGCAGTTCGTCATCGTTGCAGTCAGACCAAAAAAACACGGCGCAACCTGCAAAAGCAGCAGCTGCGGTTTAACCATGCTGTCCGCAGGCCGGGTGCTGTGCCCTCTGAGGCGGCTCGTGTCTTGTCGCTCCTGATATTCCGTCGCTGCAGGTGACGTCACTCGATTCGGTAGCTTATCGGCATTTCCAGGTTCCAGGGTTCCGCGGGACGGCAGGAAGTACGAATTTCCATCGTTGCAGTTCGTCGTCGTTGCAGTCAGACCAAAAACACACGGCGCAACCTGCAAAAGCAGCAGCAGCGGTTTAGCCATGCTGTGCGCAGGCCTGGTGCCGTGCCTCTGAGGCGGCTCGTATTTCGTCGCTGCAGGTGACGTCAGTCGAGACGGTAGCTTATCGGCATTTCCAGGTTCCAGGGTTCCGCGGGGCGGCAGGAAGTATGAATCTCCATCGTTGCAGTTCGTCGTCGTTGCAGTCAGACCAAAAAAACACGGCGCAACCTGCAAAAGCAGCAGCAGCGGTTTAGCCATGCTGTCCGGAGGCCGGGTGCCGTGCCCTCTGAAACGGCTCGTGTCTCGTCGCTCCTGATATTCCGTCACTGCAGGTGACGTCACTCGAGTCGGTAGCTTATCGGCATTTCCAGGTTCCAGGGTTCCGCGGGGCGGCAGGAAGTATGAATTTCCATCGTTGCAGTTCGTCGTCGTTGCAGTCAGACCAAAAAACACGGCGGAACCTGCAAAAGCAGCATGCAGCGGTTTAGCCATGTTGTCCGCAGGCCGGGTGCCGTGCCCTCTGAGGCGGCTCGTGTCTTGTCGCTCCTGATATTCCGTCGCTGCAGGTGACGTCACTCGATTCGGTAGCTTATCGGCATTTCCAGGTTCCAGGGTTCCGCGGGGCGGCAGGAAGTATGAATTTCCATCGTTGCAGTTCGTCGTCGTTGCAGTCAGACCAAAAAAACACGGCGCAACCTGCAAAAGCAGCAGCTGCGGTTTAGCCATGCTGTCCGCAGGCCCGGTGCCGTGCCCTCTGAGGCGGCTCGTGTCTTGTCACTCCTGATATTCCGTCGCTGCAGGTGACTTCACTCGATTCGGTAGCTTATCGGCATTTCCAGGTTCTAGGGTTCCGCGGGGCGGCAGGAAGTACGAATTTCCATCGTTGCAGTTCGTCATCGTTGCAGTCAGACCAAAAAAACACGGCGTAACCTGCAAAAGCAGCAGCTGCGGTTTAACCATGCTGTCCGCAGGCCGGGTGCCGTGCCCTCTGAGGCGGCTCGTGTCTTGTCGCTCCTGATATTCCGTCGCTGCAGGTGACGTCACTCGATTCGGTAGCTTATCGGCATTTCCAGGTTCCAGGGTTCCGCGGGGCGGCAGGAAGTACGAATTTCCATCGTTGCAGTTCGTCGTCGTTGCAGTCAGACCAAAAACACACGGCGCAACCTGCAAAAGCAGCAGCAGCGGTTTAGCCATGCTGTCCGCATGCCGGGTGCCGTGCCCTCTGAGGCGGCTCGTGTCTTGTTGCTTCTGATATTCCGTCGCTGCAGGTGACGTCACTCGAGTCGGTAGCTTATCGGCATTTCCAGGTTCCAGGGTTCCGCGGGGCGGCAGGAAGTACGAATTTCCATCGTTGCAGTTCGTTGTCATTGCAGTCAGACCAAAAAAACACGGCGCAACCTGCAAAAGCAGCAGCAGCGGTTTAGCCATGCTGTGCGCAGGCCTGGTGCCGTGCCTCTGAGGCGGCTCGTATTTCGTCGCTGCAGGTGACGTCAGTCGAGACGGTAGCTTATCGGCATTTCCAGGTTCCAGGGTTCCGCGGGGCGGCAGGAAGTATGAATCTCCATCGTTGCAGTTCGTCGTCGTTGCAGTCAGACCAAAAAAACACGGCGCAACCTGCAAAAGCAGCAGCAGCGGTTTAGCCATGCTGTCCGCAGGCCGGGTGCCATGCCCTCTGAAACGGCTCGTGTCTCGTCGCTCCTGATATTCCGTCACTGCAGGTGACGTCACTCGAGTCGGTAGCTTATCGGCATTTCCAGGTTCCAGGGTTCCGCAGGGCGGCAGGAAGTATGAATTTCCATCGTTGCAGTTCGTCGTCGTTGCAGTCAGACCAAAAAACACGGCGGAACCTGCAAAAGCAGCATGCAGCGGTTTAGCCATGCTGTCCGCAGGCCGGGTGCCGTGCCCTCTGAGGCGGCTCGTGTCTTGTCGCTCCTGATATTCCGTCGCTGCAGGTGACGTCACACGATTCGGTAGCTTATCGGCATTTCCAGGTTCCAGGGTTCCGCGGGGCGGCAGGAAGTATGAATTTCCATCGTTGCAGTTCGTCGTCGTTGCAGTCAGACCAAAAAAACACGGCGCAACCTGCAAAAGCAGCAGCTGCGGTTTAGCCATGCTGTCCGCAGGCCGGGTGCGGTGCCCTCTGAGGCGGCTCGTGTCTCGTCGCTCCTGATATTCCGTCGCTGCAGGTGACGTCCCTCGAGTCGATAGCTTATCGGCATTTCCAGGTTCCAGGGTTCCGCGGGGCGGCAGGAAGTATGAATTTCCATCGTTGCAGTTCGTCGTCGTTGCAGTCAGACCTAAAAAACACGGCGCAACCTGCAAAAGCAGCAGCAGCGGTTTATCCATACTGTCCGCAGGCCGGGTGCCATGCCCTCTGAGGCGGCTCGTGTCTCGTCGCTCCTGATATTCCGTCGCTGCAGGTTACGTCATTCGAGTCGGTAGCTTTTCGGCATTTCCAGGTTCCAGGGTTCCGCGGGGCGGCAGGAAGTACGAATTTCCATCGTTGCAGTTCGTCGTCGTTGCAGTCAGACCAAAAAAATACGGCGCAACCTGCAAAAGCAGCAGCAGCGGTTTAGCCATGCTGTCCGCAGGCCGGGTGCCGTGCCCTCTAAGGCGGCTCGTATTTCGTCGCTGCAGGTGACGTCAGTCGAGTCGGTAGCTTATCGGCATTTCCAGATTACAGGGTTCCGCGGCGTGGCAGGAAGTATAAATTTCCATCGTTGCAGTTCGTCGTCGTTGCAGTCAGACCAAAAAAAACACGGCGCAACCTGCAAAAGCAGCAGCAGCGGTTTAGCCATGCTGTCCGCATGCCGGGTGCCGTGCCCTCTGAGACGGCTCGTGTCTCGTCGCTCCTGATATTCCGTCGCTGCAGGTGACGTCACTCGAGTCGGTAGCTTATCGGCATTTCCAGGTTCCAGGGTTCCGCGGGGCGGCAGGAAGTATGAATTTCCATCGTTGCAGTTCGTCGTCGTTGCAGTCAGACCAAAAACACACGGCGCAACCTGCAAAAGCAGCAGCAGCGGTTTAGCCATGCTGTCCGCAGGCCGGGTGCCCTGCCCTCTGAGGCGGCTCGTGTCTTGTCGCTCCTGATATTCCATCGCTGCAGGTGACGTCACTCGATTCGGTAGCTTATCGGCATTTCCAGGTTCCAGGGATCCGCGGGGCGGCAGGAAGTATGAATTTTCATCGTTGCAGTTCGTCGTCGTTGCAGTCAGACCAAAAACACACGGCGCAACCTGCAAAAGCAGCAGCAGCGGTTTAGCCATGCTGTCCGCATGCCGGGTGCCGTGCCCTCTGAGACGGCTCGTGTCTCGTCGCTCCTGATATTCCGTCGCTGCAGGTGACGTCACTCGAGTCGGTAGCTTATCGGCATTTCCAGGTTCCAGGGTTCCGCGGGGTGGCAGGAAGTATGAATTTCCATCGTTGCAGTTCGTCGTCGTTGCAGTCAGACCAAAAACACACGGCGCAACCTGCAAAAGCAGCAGCAGCGGTTTAGCCATGCTGTCCGCAGGCCGGGTGCCCTGCCCTCTGAGGCGGCTCGTGTCTTGTCGCTCCTGATATTCCATCGCTGCAGGTGACGTCACTCGATTCGGTAGCTTATCGGCATTTCCAGGTTCCAGGGTTCCGCGGGGCGGCAGAAAGTATGAATTTCCATCGTTGCAGTTCGTCGTCGTTGCATCCAGACCAAAAAAACACGGCGCAACCTGCAAAAGCAGCAGCAGAGGTTTAGCCATGCTGTCCGCATGCCGGGTGCCGTGCCCTCTGAAACGGCTCGTGTCTCGTCGCTCCTGATATTCCGTCGCTGCAGGTGACGTCACTCGAGTCGGTAGCTTATCGGCATTTCCAGGTTACAGGGTTCCGCGGGGTGGCAGGAAGTATGAATTTCCATCGTTACAGTTCGTCGTCGTTGCAGTCAGACCAAAAAAACACGGCGCAACCTGCAAAAGCAGCAGCAGCGGTTTAGCCATGCTGTCCGCATGCCGGGTGCCGTGCCCTCTGAGGCGGCTCGTGTCTTGTCGCTCATGATATTCAATCGCTGCAGGTGACGTCACTCGATTCGGTAGCTTATCGGCATTTCCAGGTTCCAGGGTTCCGCGGGGCGGCAGGAAGTATGAATTTCCATCGTTGCAGTTCGTCGTCGTTGCAGTCAGACCAAAAACACACGGCGCAACCTGCAAAAGCAGCAGCAGCGGTTTAGCCATGCTGTCCGCAGGCCGGGTGCCGTGCACTCTGAGGCGGCTCGTATTTCGTCGCTGCAGGGGACGTCAGTCGAGTCGGTAGCTTATCGGCATTTCCAGGTTACAGGGTTCCGCGGGGTGGCAGGAAGTATAAATTTCCATCGTTGCAGTTCGTCGTCGTTGCAGTCAGACCAAAAAAACACGGCGCAACCTGCAAAAGCAGCAGCAGCGGTTTAGCCATGCTGTCCGCATGCCGGGTGCCGTGCCCTCTGAGACGGCTCGTGTCTCGTCGCTCCTGATATTCCGTCGCTGCAGGTGACGTCACTCGAGTCGGTAGCTTATCGGCATTTCCAGGTTCCAGGGTTCCGCGGGGCGGCAGGAAGTATGAATTTCCATCGTTTCAGTTCGTCGTCGTTGCAGTCAGACCAAAAACACACGGCGCAACCTGCAAAAGCAGCAGCAGCGGTTTAGCCATGCTGTCCGCAGGCCGGGTGCCGTGCCCTCTAAGGCGGCTCGTGTCTTGTCGCTACTGATATTCCGTCGCTGCAGGTGACGTCACTCGAGTCGGTAGCTTATCGGCATTATCCAGGTTCCAGGGATCCGCGGGGCGGCAGGAAGTACCAATTTCCATCGTTGCAGTTCGTCGTCGTTGCAGTCAGACCAAAAAAACACGGCGCACCCTGCAAAAGCAGCAGCAGCGGCTTAGCCATGCTGTCCGCAGGCCGGGTGCCGTGCCCTCTGAGGCGGCTCGTGTCTTGTCGCTCCTGATATTCCATCGCTGCAAGTGACGTCACTCGATTCGGTAGCTTATCGGCATTTCCAGGTTCCAGGGATCCGCGGGGCGGCAGGAAGTACCAATTTCCATCATTGCAGTTCGTCGTCGTTGCAGTCAGACCAAAAAAACACGGCGCAACCTGCAAAAGCAGCAGCAGCGGCTTAGCCATGCTGTCCGCAGGCCGGGTGCCGTGCCCTCTGAGGCGGCTCGTGTGTTGTCGCTCCTGATATTCCGTCGCTGCAGGTGACGTCACTCGATTCGGTAGCTTATCGGCATTTCCAGGTTCCAGGGTTCCGCGGGGCGGCAGGAAGTATGAATTTTCATCGTTGCAGTTCGTCGTCGTTGCAGTCAGACCAAAAAAACACGGCGCAACGTGCAAAAGCAGCAGCAGCGGTTTAGCCATGCTGTCCGCAGGCCGGGTGCCGTGCCCTCTGAGGCGGCTCGTGTCTTGTCACTCCTGATATTCGTCGCTGTAGGTGACGTCACTCGAGGCGGTAGCTTATCGGCATTTCCACGTTCCAGGGTTCCGCGGGGCGGCAGGAAGTACGAATTTTCATCGTTGCAGTTCGTCGTCGTTGCAGTCAGACCAAAAAACACGGCGCAACCTGCAAAAGCAGCAGCAGCGGTTTAGCCATGCTGTCCGCAGGCCGGGTGCCGTGCCCTCTGAGGCGGCTCGTGTCTTGTCGCTCCTGATATTCCATCGCTGCGGGTGACGTCACTCGATTCGGTAGCTTATCGGCATTTCCAGGTTCCAGGGTTCCGCAGGGCGGCAGGAAGTATGAATTTCCATCGTTGCAGTTCGTCGTCGTTGCAGTCAGACCAAAAAACACGGCGGAACCTGCAAAAGCAGCATGCAGCGGTTTAGCCATGCTGTCCGCAGGCCGGGTGCCGTGCCCTCTGAGGCGGCTCGTGTCTTGTCGCTCCTGATATTCCGTCGCTGCAGGTGACGTCACACGATTCGGTAGCTTATCGGCATTTCCAGGTTCCAGGGTTCCGCGGGGCGGCAGGAAGTATGAATTTCCATCGTTGCAGTTCGTCGTCGTTGCAGTCAGACCAAAAAAACACGGCGCAACCTGCAAAAGCAGCAGCTGCGGTTTAGCCATGCTGTCCGCAGGCCGGGTGCCGTGCCCTCTGAGGCGGCTCGTGTCTCGTCGCTCCTGATATTCCGTCGCTGCAGGTGACGTCCCTCGAGTCGATAGCTTATCGGCATTTCCAGGTTCCAGGGTTCCGCGGGGCGGCAGGAAGTATGAATTTCCATCGTTGCAGTTCGTCGTCGTTGCAGTCAGACCTAAAAAACACGGCGCAACCTGCAAAAGCAGCAGCAGCGGTTTATCCATAGTGTCCGCAGGCCGGGTGCCATGCCCTCTGAGGCGGCTCGTGTCTCGTCGCTCCTGATATTCCGTCGCTGCAGGTTACGTCATTCGAGTCGGTAGCTTTTCGGCATTTCCAGGTTCCAGGGTTCCGCGGGGCGGCAGGAAGTACGAATTTCCATCGTTGCAGTTCGTCGTCGTTGCAGTCAGACCAAAAAAATACGGCGCAACCTGCAAAAGCAGCAGCAGCGGTTTAGCCATGCTGTCCGCAGGCCGGGTGCCGTGCCCTCTAAGGCGGCTCGTATTTCGTCGCTGCAGGTGACGTCAGTCGAGTCGGTAGCTTATCGGCATTTCCAGATTACAGGGTTCCGCGGCGTGGCAGGAAGTATAAATTTCCATCGTTGCAGTTCGTCGTCGTTGCAGTCAGACCAAAAAAAACACGGCGCAACCTGCAAAAGCAGCAGCAGCGGTTTAGCCATGCTGTCCGCATGCCGGGTGCCGTGCCCTCTGAGACGGCTCGTGTCTCGTCGCTCCTGATATTCCGTCGCTGCAGGTGACGTCACTCGAGTCGGTAGCTTATCGGCATTTCCAGGTTCCAGGGTTCCGCGGGGCGGCAGGAAGTATGAATTTCCATCGTTGCAGTTCGTCGTCGTTGCAGTCAGACCAAAAACACACGGCGCAACCTGCAAAAGCAGCAGCAGCGGTTTAGCCATGCTGTCCGCAGGCCGGGTGCCCTGCCCTCTGAGGCGGCTCGTGTCTTGTCGCTCCTGATATTCCATCGCTGCAGGTGACGTCACTCGATTCGGTAGCTTATCGGCATTTCCAGGTTCCAGGGATCCGCGGGGCGGCAGGAAGTATGAATTTTCATCGTTGCAGTTCGTCGTCGTTGCAGTCAGACCAAAAACACACGGCGCAACCTGCAAAAGCAGCAGCAGCGGTTTAGCCATGCTGTCCGCATGCCGGGTGCCGTGCCCTCTGAGACGGCTCGTGTCTCGTCGCTCCTGATATTCCGTCGCTGCAGGTGACGTCACTCGAGTCGGTAGCTTATCGGCATTTCCAGGTTCCAGGGTTCCGCGGGGTGGCAGGAAGTATGAATTTCCATCGTTGCAGTTCGTCGTCGTTGCAGTCAGACCAAAAACACACGGCGCAACCTGCAAAAGCAGCAGCAGCGGTTTAGCCATGCTGTCCGCAGGCCGGGTGCCCTGCCCTCTGAGGCGGCTCGTGTCTTGTCGCTCCTGATATTCCATCGCTGCAGGTGACGTCACTCGATTCGGTAGCTTATCGGCATTTCCAGGTTCCAGGGTTCCGCGGGGCGGCAGAAAGTATGAATTTCCATCGTTGCAGTTCGTCGTCGTTGCATCCAGACCAAAAAAACACGGCGCAACCTGCAAAAGCAGCAGCAGAGGTTTAGCCATGCTGTCCGCATGCCGGGTGCCGTGCCCTCTGAGACGGCTCGTGTCTCGTCGCTCCTGATATTCCGTCGCTGCAGGTGACGTCACTCGAGTCGGTAGCTTATCGGCATTTCCAGGTTACAGGGTTCCGCGGGGTGGCAGGAAGTATGAATTTCCATCGTTACAGTTCGTCGTCGTTGCAGTCAGACCAAAAAAACACGGCGCAACCTGCAAAAGCAGCAGCAGCGGTTTAGCCATGCTGTCCGCATGCCGGGTGCCGTGCCCTCTGAGGCGGCTCGTGTCTTGTCGCTCATGATATTCAATCGCTGCAGGTGACGTCACTCGATTCGGTAGCTTATCGGCATTTCCAGGTTCCAGGGTTCCGCGGGGCGGCAGGAAGTATGAATTTCCATCGTTGCAGTTCGTCGTCGTTGCAGTCAGACCAAAAACACACGGCGCAACCTGCAAAAGCAGCAGCAGCGGTTTAGCCATGCTGTCCGCAGGCCGGGTGCCGTGCACTCTGAGGCGGCTCGTATTTCGTCGCTGCAGGGGACGTCAGTCGAGTCGGTAGCTTATCGGCATTTCCAGGTTACAGGGTTCCGCGGGGTGGCAGGAAGTATAAATTTCCATCGTTGCAGTTCGTCGTCGTTGCAGTCAGACCAAAAAAACACGGCGCAACCTGCAAAAGCAGCAGCAGCGGTTTAGCCATGCTGTCCGCATGCCGGGTGCCGTGCCCTCTGAGACGGCTCGTGTCTCGTCGCTCCTGATATTCCGTCGCTGCAGGTGACGTCACTCGAGTCGGTAGCTTATCGGCATTTCCAGGTTCCAGGGTTCCGCGGGGCGGCAGGAAGTATGAATTTCCATCGTTTCAGTTCGTCGTCGTTGCAGTCAGACCAAAAACACACGGCGCAACCTGCAAAAGCAGCAGCAGCGGTTTAGCCATGCTGTCCGCAGGCCGGGTGCCGTGCCCTCTAAGGCGGCTCGTGTCTTGTCGCTACTGATATTCCGTCGCTGCAGGTGACGTCACTCGAGTCGGTAGCTTATCGGCATTATCCAGGTTCCAGGGATCCGCGGGGCGGCAGGAAGTACCAATTTCCATCGTTGCAGTTCGTCGTCGTTGCAGTCAGACCAAAAAAACACGGCGCACCCTGCAAAAGCAGCAGCAGCGGCTTAGCCATGCTGTCCGCAGGCCGGGTGCCGTGCCCTCTGAGGCGGCTCGTGTCTTGTCGCTCCTGATATTCCATCGCTGCAAGTGACGTCACTCGATTCGGTAGCTTATCGGCATTTCCAGGTTCCAGGGATCCGCGGGGCGGCAGGAAGTACCAATTTCCATCATTGCAGTTCGTCGTCGTTGCAGTCAGACCAAAAAAACACGGCGCAACCTGCAAAAGCAGCAGCAGCGGCTTAGCCATGCTGTCCGCAGGCCGGGTGCCGTGCCCTCTGAGGCGGCTCGTGTGTTGTCGCTCCTGATATTCCGTCGCTGCAGGTGACGTCACTCGATTCGGTAGCTTATCGGCATTTCCAGGTTCCAGGGTTCCGCGGGGCGGCAGGAAGTATGAATTTTCATCGTTGCAGTTCGTCGTCGTTGCAGTCAGACCAAAAAAACACGGCGCAACGTGCAAAAGCAGCAGCAGCGGTTTAGCCATGCTGTCCGCAGGCCGGGTGCCGTGCCCTCTGAGGCGGCTCGTGTCTTGTCACTCCTGATATTCGTCGCTGTAGGTGACGTCACTCGAGTCGGTAGCTTATCGGCATTTCCACGTTCCAGGGTTCCGCGGGGCGGCAGGAAGTACGAATTTTCATCGTTGCAGTTCGTCGTCGTTGCAGTCAGACCAAAAAACACGGCGCAACCTGCAAAAGCAGCAGCAGCGGTTTAGCCATGCTGTCCGCAGGCCGGGTGCCGTGCCCTCTGAGGCGGCTCGTGTCTTGTCGCTCCTGATATTCCATCGCTGCAGGTGACGTCACTCGATTCGGTAGCTTATCGGCATTTCCAGGTTCCAGGGATCCGCGGGGCGGCAGGAAGTACCAATTTCCATCATTGCAGTTCGTCGTCGTTGCAGTCAGACCTAAAAAACACGGCGCAACCTGCAAAAGCAGCAGCAGCGGTTTATCCATAGTGTCCGCAGGCCGGGTGCCATGCCCTCTGAGGCGGCTCGTGTCTCGTCGCTCCTGATATTCCGTCGCTGCAGGTTACGTCATTCGAGTCGGTAGCTTTTCGGCATTTCCAGGTTCCAGGGTTCCGCGGGGCGGCAGGAAGTACGAATTTCCATCGTTGCAGTTCGTCGTCGTTGCAGTCAGACCAAAAAAATACGGCGCAACCTGCAAAAGCAGCAGCAGCGGTTTAGCCATGCTGTCCGCAGGCCGGGTGCCGTGCCCTCTAAGGCGGCTCGTATTTCGTCGCTGCAGGTGACGTCAGTCGAGTCGGTAGCTTATCGGCATTTCCAGATTACAGGGTTCCGCGGCGTGGCAGGAAGTATAAATTTCCATCGTTGCAGTTCGTCGTCGTTGCAGTCAGACCAAAAAAAACACGGCGCAACCTGCAAAAGCAGCAGCAGCGGTTTAGCCATGCTGTCCGCATGCCGGGTGCCGTGCCCTCTGAGACGGCTCGTGTCTCGTCGCTCCTGATATTCCGTCGCTGCAGGTGACGTCACTCGAGTCGGTAGCTTATCGGCATTTCCAGGTTCCAGGGTTCCGCGGGGCGGCAGGAAGTATGAATTTCCATCGTTGCAGTTCGTCGTCGTTGCAGTCAGACCAAAAACACACGGCGCAACCTGCAAAAGCAGCAGCAGCGGTTTAGCCATGCTGTCCGCAGGCCGGGTGCCCTGCCCTCTGAGGCGGCTCGTGTCTTGTCGCTCCTGATATTCCATCGCTGCAGGTGACGTCACTCGATTCGGTAGCTTATCGGCATTTCCAGGTTCCAGGGATCCGCGGGGCGGCAGGAAGTATGAATTTTCATCGTTGCAGTTCGTCGTCGTTGCAGTCAGACCAAAAACACACGGCGCAACCTGCAAAAGCAGCAGCAGCGGTTTAGCCATGCTGTCCGCATGCCGGGTGCCGTGCCCTCTGAGACGGCTCGTGTCTCGTCGCTCCTGATATTCCGTCGCTGCAGGTGACGTCACTCGAGTCGGTAGCTTATCGGCATTTCCAGGTTCCAGGGTTCCGCGGGGTGGCAGGAAGTATGAATTTCCATCGTTGCAGTTCGTCGTCGTTGCAGTCAGACCAAAAACACACGGCGCAACCTGCAAAAGCAGCAGTAGCGGTTTAGCCATGCTGTCCGCAGGCCGGGTGCCCTGCCCTCTGAGGCGGCTCGTGTCTTGTCGCTCCTGATATTCCATCGCTGCAGGTGACGTCACTCGATTCGGTAGCTTATCGGCATTTCCAGGTTCCAGGGTTCCGCGGGGCGGCAGAAAGTATGAATTTCCATCGTTGCAGTTCGTCGTCGTTGCATCCAGACCAAAAAAACACGGCGCAACCTGCAAAAGCAGCAGCAGAGGTTTAGCCATGCTGTCCGCATGCCGGGTGCCGTGCCCTCTGAGACGGCTCGTGTCTCGTCGCTCCTGATATTCCGTCGCTGCAGGTGACGTCACTCGAGTCGGTAGCTTATCGGCATTTCCAGGTTACAGGGTTCCGCGGGGTGGCAGGAAGTATGAATTTCCATCGTTACAGTTCGTCGTCGTTGCAGTCAGACCAAAAAAACACGGCGCAACCTGCAAAAGCAGCAGCAGCGGTTTAGCCATGCTGTCCGCATGCCGGGTGCCGTGCCCTCTGAGGCGGCTCGTGTCTTGTCGCTCATGATATTCAATCGCTGCAGGTGACGTCACTCGATTCGGTAGCTTATCGGCATTTCCAGGTTCCAGGGTTCCGCGGGGCGGCAGGAAGTATGAATTTCCATCGTTGCAGTTCGTCGTCGTTGCAGTCAGACCAAAAACACACGGCGCAACCTGCAAAAGCAGCAGCAGCGGTTTAGCCATGCTGTCCGCAGGCCGGGTGCCGTGCACTCTGAGGCGGCTCGTATTTCGTCGCTGCAGGGGACGTCAGTCGAGTCGGTAGCTTATCGGCATTTCCAGGTTACAGGGTTCCGCGGGGTGGCAGGAAGTATAAATTTCCATCGTTGCAGTTCGTCGTCGTTGCAGTCAGACCAAAAAAACACGGCGCAACCTGCAAAAGCAGCAGCAGCGGTTTAGCCATGCTGTCCGCATGCCGGGTGCCGTGCCCTCTGAGACGGCTCGTGTCTCGTCGCTCCTGATATTCCGTCGCTGCAGGTGACGTCACTCGAGTCGGTAGCTTATCGGCATTTCCAGGTTCCAGGGTTCCGCGGGGCGGCAGGAAGTATGAATTTCCATCGTTTCAGTTCGTCGTCGTTGCAGTCAGACCAAAAACACACGGCGCAACCTGCAAAAGCAGCAGCAGCGGTTTAGCCATGCTGTCCGCAGGCCGGGTGCCGTGCCCTCTAAGGCGGCTCGTGTCTTGTCGCTACTGATATTCCGTCGCTGCAGGTGACGTCACTCGAGTCGGTAGCTTATCGGCATTATCCAGGTTCCAGGGATCCGCGGGGCGGCAGGAAGTACCAATTTCCATCGTTGCAGTTCGTCGTCGTTGCAGTCAGACCAAAAAAACACGGCGCACCCTGCAAAAGCAGCAGCAGCGGCTTAGCCATGCTGTCCGCAGGCCGGGTGCCGTGCCCTCTGAGGCGGCTCGTGTCTTGTCGCTCCTGATATTCCATCGCTGCAAGTGACGTCACTCGATTCGGTAGCTTATCGGCATTTCCAGGTTCCAGGGATCCGCGGGGCGGCAGGAAGTACCAATTTCCATCATTGCAGTTCGTCGTCGTTGCAGTCAGACCAAAAAAACACGGCGCAACCTGCAAAAGCAGCAGCAGCGGCTTAGCCATGCTGTCCGCAGGCCGGGTGCCGTGCCCTCTGAGGCGGCTCGTGTGTTGTCGCTCCTGATATTCCGTCGCTGCAGGTGACGTCACTCGATTCGGTAGCTTATCGGCATTTCCAGGTTCCAGGGTTCCGCGGGGCGGCAGGAAGTATGAATTTTCATCGTTGCAGTTCGTCGTCGTTGCAGTCAGACCAAAAAAACACGGCGCAACGTGCAAAAGCAGCAGCAGCGGTTTAGCCATGCTGTCCGCAGGCCGGGTGCCGTGCCCTCTGAGGCGGCTCGTGTCTTGTCACTCCTGATATTCGTCGCTGTAGGTGACGTCACTCGAGTCGGTAGCTTATCGGCATTTCCACGTTCCAGGGTTCCGCGGGGCGGCAGGAAGTACGAATTTTCATCGTTGCAGTTCGTCGTCGTTGCAGTCAGACCAAAAAACACGGCGCAACCTGCAAAAGCAGCAGCAGCGGTTTAGCCATGCTGTCCGCAGGCCGGGTGCCGTGCCCTCTGAGGCGGCTCGTGTCTTGTCGCTCCTGATATTCCATCGCTGCAGGTGACGTCACTCGATTCGGTAGCTTATCGGCATTTCCAGGTTCCAGGGATCCGCGGGGCGGCAGGAAGTACCAATTTCCATCATTGCAGTTCGTCGTCGTTGCAGTCAGACCAAAAAAAAACACGGCGCAACCTGCAAAAGCAGCAGCAGCGGTTTAGCCATGCTGTCCGCAGGCCGGGTGCCCTGCCCTCTGAGGCGGCTCGTGTCTCGTCGCTCCTGATATTCCGTCGCTGCAGGTGACGTCACTCGAGTCGGTAGCTTATCGGCATTTCCAGGTTCCAGGGTTCCGCGGGGCGGCAGGAAGTATGAATTTCCATCGTTGCAGTTCGTCGTCGTTGCAGTCAGACCAAAAACACACGGCGCAACCTGCAAAAGCAGCAGCAGCGGTTTAGCCATGCTGTCCGCAGGCCGGGTGCCCTGCCCTCTGAGGCGGCTCGTGTCTTGTCGCTCCTGATATTCCGTCGCTGCAGGTGACGTCACTCGATTCGGTAGCTTATCGGCATTTCCAGGTTCCAGGGTTCCGCGGGGCGGCAGGAAGTATGAATTTCCATCGTTGCAGTTCGTCGTCGTTGCAGTCAGACCAAAAAAACACGGCGCAACCTGCAAAAGCAGCAGCAGCGGTTTAGCCATGCTGTCCGCATGCCGGGTGCCGTGCCCTCAGAGACGGCTAGTGTCTCGTCGCTCCTGATATTCCGTCGCTGCAGGTGACGTCACTCGAGTCGGTAGCTTATCGGCATTTCCAGGTTCCAGGGTTCCGCGGGGCGGCAGGAAGTATGAATTTCCATCATTGCAGTTCGTCGTCGTTGCAGTCAGACCTAAAAACACGGCGCAACCTGCAAAAGCAGCAGCAGCGGTTTATCCATGCTGTCCGCAGGCCGGGTGCCATGCCCTCTGAGGCAGCTCGTGTCTCGTCGCTCCTGATATTCCGTCGCTGCAGGTTACGTCATTCGAGTCGGTAGCTTTTCGGCATTTCCAGGTTCCAGGGTTCCGCGGGGCGGCAGGAAGTACGAATTTCCATCGTTGCAGTTCGTCGTCGTTGCAGTCAGAACAAAAACACACGGCGCAACCTGCAAAAGCAGCAGCAGCGGTTTAGCCATGCTGTCCGCAGGCCGGGTGCCGTGCCCTCTGAGGCGGCTCGTGTCTTGTCGCTTCTGATATTCCGTCGCTGCAGGTGACGTCACTCGAGTCGGTAGCTTATCGGCATTTCCAGGTTCCAGGGTTCCGCGGGGCGGCAGGAAGTACGAATTTCCATCGTTGCAGTTCGTTGTCATTGCAGTCAGACCAAAAAAACACGGCGCAACCTGCAAAAGCAGCAGCAGCGGTTTAGCCATGCTGTGCGCAGGCCTGGTGCCGTGCCTCTGAGGCGGCTCGTATTTCGTCGCTGCAGGTGACGTCAGTCGAGACGGTAGCTTATCGGCATTTCCAGGTTCCAGGGTTCCGCGGGGCGGCAGGAAGTATGAATCTCCATCGTTGCAGTTCGTCGTCGTTGCAGTCAGACCAAAAAAACACGGCGCAACCTGCAAAAGCAGCAGCAGCGGTTTAGCCATGCTGTCCGCAGGCCGGGTGCCGTGCCCTCTGAAACGGCTCGTGTCTCGTCGCTCCTGATATTCCGTCACTGCAGGTGACGTCACTCGAGTCGGTAGCTTATCGGCATTTCCAGGTTCCAGGGTTCCGCAGGGCGGCAGGAAGTATGAATTTCCATCGTTGCAGTTCGTCGTCGTTGCAGTCAGACCAAAAAACACGGCGGAACCTGCAAAAGCAGCATGCAGCGGTTTAGCCATGCTGTCCGCAGGCCGGGTGCCGTGCCCTCTGAGGCGGCTCGTGTCTTGTCGCTCCTGATATTCCGTCGCTGCAGGTGACGTCACTCGATTCGGTAGCTTATCGGCATTTCCAGGTTCCAGGGTTCCGCGGGGCGGCAGGAAGTATGAATTTCCATCGTTGCAGTTCGTCGTCGTTGCAGTCAGACCAAAAAAACACGGCGCAACCTGCAAAAGCAGCAGCTGCGGTTTAGCCATGCTGTCCGCAGGCCGGGTGCCGTGCCCTCTAAGGCGGCTCGTATTTCGTCGCTGCAGGTGACGTCAGTCGAGTCGGTAGCTTATCGGCATTTCCAGATTACAGGGTTCCGCGGCGTGGCAGGAAGTATAAATTTCCATCGTTGCAGTTCGTCGTCGTTGCAGTCAGACCAAAAAAAACACGGCGCAACCTGCAAAAGCAGCAGCAGCGGTTTAGCCATGCTGTCCGCATGCCGGGTGCCGTGCCCTCTGAGACGGCTCGTGTCTCGTCGCTCCTGATATTCCGTCGCTGCAGGTGACGTCACTCGAGTCGGTAGCTTATCGGCATTTCCAGGTTCCAGGGTTCCGCGGGGCGGCAGGAAGTATGAATTTCCATCGTTGCAGTTCGTCGTCGTTGCAGTCAGACCAAAAACACACGGCGCAACCTGCAAAAGCAGCAGCAGCGGTTTAGCCATGCTGTCCGCAGGCCGGGTGCCCTGCCCTCTGAGGCGGCTCGTGTCTTGTCGCTCCTGATATTCCATCGCTGCAGATGACGTCACTCGATTCGGTAGCTTATCGGCATTTCCAGGTTCCAGGGATCCGCGGGGCGGCAGGAAGTATGAATTTTCATCGTTGCAGTTCGTCGTCGTTGCAGTCAGACCAAAAACACACGGCGCAACCTGCAAAAGCAGCAGCAGCGGTTTAGCCATGCTGTCCGCATGCCGGGTGCCGTGCCCTCTGAGACGGCTCGTGTCTCGTCGCTCCTGATATTCCGTCGCTGCAGGTGACGTCACTCGAGTCGGTAGCTTATCGGCATTTCCAGGTTCCAGGGTTCCGCGGGGTGGCAGGAAGTATGAATTTCCATCGTTGCAGTTCGTCGTCGTTGCAGTCAGACCAAAAACACACGGCGCAACCTGCAAAAGCAGCAGCAGCGGTTTAGCCATGCTGTCCGCAGGCCGGGTGCCCTGCCCTCTGAGGCGGCTCGTGTCTTGTCGCTCCTGATATTCCATCGCTGCAGGTGACGTCACTCGATTCGGTAGCTTATCGGCATTTCCAGGTTCCAGGGTTCCGCGGGGCGGCAGAAAGTATGAATTTCCATCGTTGCAGTTCGTCGTCGTTGCATCCAGACCAAAAAAACACGGCGCAACCTGCAAAAGCAGCAGCAGAGGTTTAGCCATGCTGTCCGCATGCCGGGTGCCGTGCCCTCTGAGACGGCTCGTGTCTCGTCGCTCCTGATATTCCGTCGCTGCAGGTGACGTCACTCGAGTCGGTAGCTTATCGGCATTTCCAGGTTACAGGGTTCCGCGGGGTGGCAGGAAGTATGAATTTCCATCGTTGCAGTTCGTCGTCGTTGCAGTCAGACCAAAAAAACACGGCGCAACCTGCAAAAGCAGCAGCAGCGGTTTAGCCATGCTGTCCGCATGCCGGGTGCCGTGCCCTCTGAGGCGGCTCGTGTCTTGTCGCTCATGATATTCAATCGCTGCAGGTGACGTCACTCGATTCGGTAGCTTATCGGCATTTCCAGGTTCCAGGGTTCCGCGTGGCGGCAGGAAGTATGAATTTCCATCGTTGCAGTTCGTCGTCGTTGCAGTCAGACCAAAAACACACGGCGCAACCTGCAAAAGCAGCAGCAGCGGTTTAGCCATGCTGTCCGCAGGCCGGGTGCCGTGCACTCTGAGGCGGCTCGTATTTCGTCGCTGCAGGGGACGTCAGTCGAGTCGGTAGCTTATCGGCATTTCCAGGTTACAGGGTTCCGCGGGGTGGCAGGAAGTATAAATTTCCATCGTTGCAGTTCGTCGTCGTTGCAGTCAGACCAAAAAAACACGGCGCAACCTGCAAAAGCAGCAGCAGCGGTTTAGCCATGCTGTCCGCATGCCGGGTGCCGTGCCCTCTGAGACGGCTCGTGTCTCGTCGCTCCTGATATTCCGTCGCTGCAGGTGACGTCACTCGAGTCGGTAGCTTATCGGCATTTCCAGGTTCCAGGGTTCCGCGGGGCGGCAGGAAGTATGAATTTCCATCGTTTCAGTTCGTCGTCGTTGCAGTCAGACCAAAAACACACGGCGCAACCTGCAAAAGCAGCAGCAGCGGTTTAGCCATGCTGTCCGCAGGCCGGGTGCCGTGCCCTCTGAGGCGGCTCGTGTCTTGTCGCTACTGATATTCCGTCGCTGCAGGTGACGTCACTCGAGTCGGTAGCTTATCGGCATTATCCAGGTTCCAGGGATCCGCGGGGCGGCAGGAAGTACCAATTTCCATCGTTGCAGTTCGTCGTCGTTGCAGTCAGACCAAAAAAACACGGCGCACCCTGCAAAAGCAGCAGCAGCGGCTTAGCCATGCTGTCCGCAGGCCGGGTGCCGTGCCCTCTGAGGCGGCTCGTGTCTTGTCGCTCCTGATATTCCATCGCTGCAAGTGACGTCACTCGATTCGGTAGCTTATCGGCATTTCCAGGTTCCAGGGATCCGCGGGGCGGCAGGAAGTACCAATTTCCATCATTGCAGTTCGTCGTCGTTGCAGTCAGACCAAAAAACACGGCGCAACCTGCAAAAGCAGCAGCAGCGGCTTAGCCATGCTGTCCGCAGGCCGGGTGCCGTGCCCTCTGAGGCGGCTCGTGTGTTGTCGCTCCTGATATTCCGTCGCTGCAGGTGACGTCACTCGATTCGGTAGCTTATCGGCATTTCCAGGTTCCAGGGTTCCGCGGGGCGGCAGGAAGTATGAATTTTCATCGTTGCAGTTCGTCGTCGTTGCAGTCAGACCAAAAAAACACGGCGCAACGTGCAAAAGCAGCAGCAGCGGTTTAGCCATGCTGTCCGCAGGCCGGGTGCCGTGCCCTCTGAGGCGGCTCGTGTCTTGTCACTCCTGATATTCGTCGCTGTAGGTGACGTCACTCGAGTCGGTAGCTTATCGGCATTTCCACGTTCCAGGGTTCCGCGGGGCGGCAGGAAGTACGAATTTTCATCGTTGCAGTTCGTCGTCGTTGCAGTCAGACCAAAAAACACGGCGCAACCTGCAAAAGCAGCAGCAGCGGTTTAGCCATGCTGTCCGCAGGCCGGGTGCCGTGCCCTCTGAGGCGGCTCGTGTCTTGTCGCTCCTGATATTCCATCGCTGCAGGTGACGTCACTCGATTCGGTAGCTTATCGGCATTTCCAGGTTCCAGGGTTCCGCGGGGCGGCAGAAAGTATGAATTTCCATCGTTGCAGTTCGTCGTCGTTGCATCCAGACCAAAAAAACACGGCGCAACCTGCAAAAGCAGCAGCAGAGGTTTAGCCATGCTGTCCGCATGCCGGGTGCCGTGCCCTCTGAGACGGCTCGTGTCTCGTCGCTCCTGATATTCCGTCGCTGCAGGTGACGTCACTCGAGTCGGTAGCTTATCGGCATTTCCAGGTTACAGGGTTCCGCGGGGTGGCAGGAAGTATGAATTTCCATCGTTGCAGTTCGTCGTCGTTGCAGTCAGACCAAAAAAACACGGCGCAACCTGCAAAAGCAGCAGCAGCGGTTTAGCCATGCTGTCCGCATGCCGGGTGCCGTGCCCTCTGAGGCGGCTCGTGTCTTGTCGCTCATGTTATTCAATCGCTGCAGGTGACGTCACTCGATTCGGTAGCTTATCGGCATTTCCAGGTTCCAGGGTTCCGCGGGGCGGCAGGAAGTATGAATTTCCATCGTTGCAGTTCGTCGTCGTTGCAGTCAGACCAAAAACACACGGCGCAACCTGCAAAAGCAGCAGCAGCGGTTTAGCCATGCTGTCCGCAGGCCGGGTGCCGTGCACTCTGAGGCGGCTCGTATTTCGTCGCTGCAGGGGACGTCAGTCGAGTCGGTAGCTTATCGGCATTTCCAGGTTACAGGGTTCCGCGGGGTGGCAGGAAGTATAAATTTCCATCGTTGCAGTTCGTCGTCGTTGCAGTCAGACCAAAAAAACACGGCGCAACCTGCAAAAGCAGCAGCAGCGGTTTAGCCATGCTGTCCGCATGCCGGGTGCCGTGCCCTCTGAGACGGCTCGTGTCTCGTCGCTCCTGATATTCCGTCGCTGCAGGTGACGTCACTCGAGTCGGTAGCTTATCGGCATTTCCAGGTTCCAGGGTTCCGCGGGGCGGCAGAAAGTATGAATTTCCATCGTTTCAGTTCGTCGTCGTTGCAGTCAGACCAAAAACACACGGCGCAACCTGCAAAAGCAGCAGCAGCGGTTTAGCCATGCTGTCCGCAGGCCGGGTGCCGTGCCCTCTGAGGCGGCTCGTGTCTTGTCGCTACTGATATTCCGTCGCTGCAGGTGACGTCACTCGAGTCGGTATCTTATCGGCATTATCCAGGTTCCAGGGATCCGCGGGGCGGCAGGAAGTACCAATTTCCATCGTTGCAGTTCGTCGTCGTTGCAGTCAGACCAAAAAAACACGGCGCACCCTGCAAAAGCAGCAGCAGCGGCTTAGCCATGCTGTCCGCAGGCCGGGTGCCGTGCCCTCTGAGGCGGCTCGTGTCTTGTCGCTCCTGATATTCCATCGCTGCAAGTGACGTCACTCGATTCGGTAGCTTATCGGCATTTCCAGGTTCCAGGGATCCGCGGGGCGGCAGGAAGTACCAATTTCCATCATTGCAGTTCGTCGTCGTTGCAGTCAGACCAAAAAAACACGGCGCAACCTGCAAAAGCAGCAGCAGCGGCTTAGCCATGCTGTCCGCAGGCCGGGTGCCGTGCCCTCTGAGGCGGCTCGTGTGTTGTCGCTCCTGATATTCCGTCGCTGCAGGTGACGTCACTCGATTCGGTAGCTTATCGGCATTTCCAGGTTCCAGGGTTCCGCGGGGCGGCAGGAAGTATGAATTTTCATCGTTGCAGTTCGTCGTCGTTGCAGTCAGACCAAAAAAACACGGCGCAACGTGCAAAAGCAGCAGCAGCGGTTTAGCCATGCTGTCCGCAGGCCGGGTGCCGTGCCCTCTGAGGCGGCTCGTGTCTTGTCACTCCTGATATTCGTCGCTGTAGGTGACGTCACTCGAGTCGGTAGCTTATCGGCATTTCCACGTTCCAGGGTTCCGCGGGGCGGCAGGAAGTACGAATTTTCATCGTTGCAGTTCGTCGTCGTTGCAGTCAGACCAAAAAACACGGCGCAACCTGCAAAAGCAGCAGCAGCGGTTTAGCCATGCTGTCCGCAGGCCGGTTGCCGTGCCCTCTGAGGCGGCTCGTGTCTTGTCGCTCCTGATATTCCATCGCTGCAGGTGACGTCACTCGATTCGGTAGCTTATCGGCATTTCCAGGTTCCAGGGATCCGCGGGGCGGCAGGAAGTACCAATTTCCATCATTGCAGTTCGTCGTCGTTGCAGTCAGACCAAAAAAAAACACGGCGCAACCTGCAAAAGCAGCAGCAGCGGTTTAGCCATGCTGTCCGCAGGCCGGGTGCCCTGCCCTCTGAGGCGGCTCGTGTCTCGTCGCTCCTGATATTCCGTCGCTGCAGGTGACGTCACTCGAGTCGGTAGCTTATCGGCATTTCCAGGTTCCAGGGTTCCGCGGGGCGGCAGGAAGTATGAATTTCCATCGTTGCAGTTCGTCGTCGTTGCAGTCAGACCAAAAACACACGGCGCAACCTGCAAAAGCAGCAGCAGCGGTTTAGCCATGCTGTCCGCAGGCCGGGTGCCCTGCCCTCTGAGGCGGCTCGTGTCTTGTCGCTCTTGATATTCCGTCGCTGCAGGTGACGTCACTCGATTCGGTAGCTTATCGGCATTTCCAGGTTCCAGGGTTCCGCGGGGCAGCAGGAAGTATGAATTTCCATCGTTGCAGTTCGTCGTCGTTGCAGTCAGACCAAAAAAACACGGCGCAACCTGCAAAAGCAGCAGCAGCGGTTTAGCCATGCTGTCCGCATGCCGGGTGCCGTGCCCTCAGAGACGGCTAGTGTCTCGTCGCTAATGATATTCCGTCGCTGCAGGTGACGTCACTCGAGTCGGTAGCTTATCGGCATTTCCAGGTTCCAGGGTTCCGCGGGGCGGCAGGAAGTATGAATTTCCATCGTTGCAGTTCGTCGTCGTTGCAGTCAGACCTAAAAACACGGCGCAACCTGCAAAAGCAGCAGCAGCGGTTTATCCATGCTGTCCGCAGGCCGGGTGCCATGCCCTCTGAGGCAGCTCGTGTCTCGTCGCTCCTGATATTCCGTCGCTGCAGGTTACGTCATTCGAGTCGGTAGCTTTTCGGCATTTCCAGGTTCCAGGGTTCCGCGGGGCGGCAGGAAGTATGAATTTCCATCGTTGCAGTTCGTCGTCGTTGCAGTCAGACCAAAAACACACGGCGCAACCTGCAAAAGCAGCAGCAGCGGTTTAGCCATGCTGTCCGCAGGCCGGGTGCCGTGCCCTCTGAGGCGGCTCGTATTTCGTCGCTGCAGGTGACGTCAGTCGAGTCGGTAGCTTATCGGCATTTCCAGGTTACAGGGTTCCGCGGGATGGCAGGAAGTATGAATTTCCATCGTTGCAGTTCGTCGTCGTTGCAGTCAGACCAAAAAAACACGGCGCAACCTGCAAAAGCAGCAGCAGCGGTTTAGCCATGGTGTCCGAATGCCGGGTGCCGTGCCCTCTGAGACGGCTCGTGTCTCGTCGCTCCTGATATTCCGTCGCAGCAGGTGACGTCACTCGAGTCGGTAGCTTATGGGCATTCCCAGGTTCCAGGGTTCCGCGGGGCGGCAGGAAGTATGAATTTCCATCGTTGCAGTTCGTCGTCGTTGCAGTCAGACCAAAAAAAAACACGGCGCAACCTGCAAAAGCAGCAGCAGCGGTTTAGCCATGCTGTCCGCAGGCCGGGTGTCCTGCCCTCTGAGGCGGCTCGTGTCTCGTCGCTCCTGATATTCCGTCGCTGCAGGTGACGTCACTCGAGTCGGTAGCTTATCGGCATTTCCAGGTTCCAGGGTTCCGCGGGGCGGCAGGAAGTATGAATTTCCATCGTTGCAGTTCGTCGTCGTTGCAGTCAGACCAAAAACACACGGCGCAACCTCCAAAAGCAGCAGCAGCGGTTTAGCCATGCTGTCCGCATGCCGGGTGCCTTGCCCTCTGAGACGGCTCGTGTCTTGTCGCTCCTGATATTCCGTCGCTGCAGGTGACGTCACTCGAGTCGGTAGCTTATCGGCATTTCTAGGTTCCAGGGTTCCGCGGGGCGGCAGGAAGTATGAATTTCCATCGTTGCAGTTCGTCGTCGTTGCAGTCAGACCAAAAACACACGGCGCAACCTGCAAAAGCAGCAGCAGCGGTTTAGCCATGCTGTCCGCAGGCCGGGTGCCCTGCCCTCTGAGGCGGCTCGTGTCTTGTCGCTCCTGATATTCCATCGCTGCAGGTGACGTCACTCGATTCGGTAGCTTATCGGCATTTCCAGGTTCCAGGGTTCCGCGGGGCGGCAGGAAGTATGAATTTCCATAGTTGCAGTTCGTCGTCGTTGCAGTCAGACCAAAAACACACGGCGCAACCTGCAAAAGCAGCAGCACGGTTTAGCCATGCTGTCCGCAGGCCGGGTGCCGTGCCCTCTGAGGCGGCTCGTATTTCGTCGCTGCAGGTGACGTCAGTCGAGTCGGTAGCTTATCGGCATTTCCAGGTTACAGGGTTCCGCGGGGTCGCAGGAAGTATAAATTTCCATCGTTGCAGTTCGTCGTCGTTGCAGTCAGACCAAAAACACACGGCGCAACCTGCAAAAGCAGCAGCAGCGGCTTAGCCATGCTGTCCGCATGCCGGGTGCCGTGCCCTCTTAGGCGGCTCGTGTCTTGTCGCTCCTGTTATTCCATCGCTGCAGGTGACGTCACTCGAGTCGGTAGCTTATCGGCATTTCCAGGTTCCAGGGATCCGCGGGGCGCCAGGAAGTACCAATTTCCATCATTGCAGTTCGTCGTCGTTGCAGTCAGACCAAAAAAAAAACACGGCGCAACCTGCAAAAGCAGCAGCAGCGGTTTAGCCATGCTGTCCGCAGGCCGGGTGCCGTGCCCTCTGAGACGGCTCGTGTCTCGTCGCTCCTGATATTCCGTCGCTGCAGGTGACGTCACTCGAGTCGGTAGCTTATCGGCATTTCCAGGTTCCAGGGATCCGCGGGGCGGCAGGAAGTATGAATTTCCATCGTTGCAGTTCGTCGTCGTTGCAGTCAGACCAAAAACACACGGCGCAACCTGCAAAAGCAGCAGCAGCGGTTTAGCCATGCTGTCCGCAGGCCGGGTGCCGTGCCTTCTGAGGCGGCTCGTGTCTTGTCAATAATGATATTCGTCGCTGCAGGTGACTTCACTCGATTCGGTAGCTTATCGGCATTTCCAGGTTCCAGCGATCCGCGGGGCGCCAGGAAGTACCAATTTCCATCATTGCAGTTCGTCGTCGTTGCAGTCAGACCAAAAAAAAAACACGGCGCAACCTGCAAAAGCAGCAGCAGCGGTTTAGCCATGCTGTCCGCAGGCCGGGTGTCCTGCCCTCTGAGGCGGCTCGTGTCTCGTCGCTCCAGATATTCGTCGCTGCAGGTGACGTCACTCGAGTCGGTAGCTTATCGGCATTTCCACGTTCCAGGGTTCCGCGGGGCGGCAGGAAGTATGAATTTTCATCGTTGCAGTTCGTCGTCGTTGCAGTCAGACCAAAAAAACACGGCGCAACCTGCAAAAGCAGCAGCTGCGGTTTAACCATGCTGTCCGCAGGCCGGGTGCCGTGCCCTCTGAGGCGGCTCGTGTCTTGTCGCTCCTGATATTCCGTCGCTGCAGGTGACGTCACTCGATTCGGTAGCTTATCGGCATTTCCAGGTTCCAGGGTTCCGCGGGACGGCAGGAAGTACGAATTTCCATCGTTGCAGTTCGTCGTCGTTGCAGTCAGACCAAAAACACACGGCGCAACCTGCAAAAGCAGCAGCAGCGGTTTAGCCATGCTGTGCGCAGGCCCGGTGCCGTGCCTCTGAGGCGGCTCGTATTTCGTCGCTGCAGGTGACGTCAGTCGAGACGGTAGCTTATCGGCATTTCCAGGTTCCAGGGTTCCGCGGGGCGGCAGGAAGTATGAATCTCCATCGTTGCAGTTCGTCGTCGTTGCAGTCAGACCAAAAAAACACGGCGCAACCTGCAAAAGCAGCAGTAGCAGTTTAGCCATGCTGTCCGGAGGCCGGGTGCCGTGCCCTCTGAAACGGCTCGTGTCTCGTCGCTCCTGATATTCCGTCACTGCAGGTGACGTCACTCGATTCGGTAGCTTATCGGCATTTCCAGGTTCCAGGGTTCCGCGGGGCGGCAGGAAGTATGAATTTCCATCGTTGCAGTTCGTCGTCGTTGCAGTCAGACCAAAAACACACGGCGCAACATGCAAAAGCAGCAGCAGCGGTTTAGCCATGCTGTCCGCAGGCCGGGTGCCGTGCCCTCTGAGGCGGCTCGTATTTCGTCGCTGCAGGTGACGTCAGTCGAGTCGGTAGCTTATCGGCATTTCCAGGTTACAGGGTTCCGCGGGGTGGCAGGAAGTATAAATTTCCATCGTTGCAGTTCGTCGTCGTTGCAGTCAGACCAAAAAAACACGGCGCAACCTGCAAAAGCAGCAGCAGCGGTTTAGCCATGCTGTCCGCATGCCGGGTGCCGTGCCCTCTGAGACGGCTCGTGTCTCGTCGCTCCTGATATTCCGTCGCTGCAGGTGACGTCACTCGAGTCGGTAGCTTATCGGCATTTCCAGGTTCCAGGGTTCCGCGGGGCGGCAGGAAGTATGAATTTCCATCGTTTCAGTTCGTCGTCGTTGCAGTCAGACCAAAAACACACGGCGCAACATGCAAAAGCAGCAGCAGCGGTTTAGCCATGCTGTCCGCAGGCCGGGTGCCGTGCCCTCTGAGGCGGCTCGTGTCTTGTCGCTACTGATATTCCGTCGCTGCAGGTGACGTCACTCGAGTCGGTAGCTTATCGGCATTATCCAGGTTCCAGGGATCCGCGGGGCGGCAGGAAGTACCAATTTCCATCGTTGCAGTTCGTCGTCGTTGCAGTCAGACCAAAAAAACACGGCGCACCCTGCAAAAGCAGCAGCAGCGGCTTAGCCATGCTGTCCGCAGGCCGGGTGCCGTGCCCTCTGAGGCGGCTCGTGTCTTGTCGCTCCTGATATTCCATCGCTGCAAGTGACGTCACTCGATTCGGTAGCTTATCGGCATTTCCAGGTTCCAGGGATCCGCGGGGCGGCAGGAAGTACCAATTTCCATCATTGCAGTTCGTCGTCGTTGCAGTCAGACCAAAAAAACACGGCGCAACCTGCAAAAGCAGCAGCAGCGGCTTAGCCATGCTGTCCGCAGGCCGGGTGCCGTGCCCTCTGAGGCGGCTCGTGTGTTGTCGCTCCTGATATTCCGTCGCTGCAGGTGACGTCACTCGATTCGGTAGCTTATCGGCATTTCCAGGTTCCAGGGTTCCGCGGGGCGGCAGGAAGTATGAATTTTCATCGTTGCAGTTCGTCGTCGTTGCAGTCAGACCAAAAAAACACGGCGCAACGTGCAAAAGCAGCAGCAGCGGTTTAGCCATGCTGTCCGCAGGCCGGGTGCCGTGCCCTCTGAGGCGGCTCGTGTCTTGTCACTCCTGATATTCGTCGCTGTAGGTGACGTCACTCGAGTCGGTAGCTTATCGGCATTTCCACGTTCCAGGGTTCCGCGGGGCGGCAGGAAGTACGAATTTTCATCGTTGCAGTTCGTCGTCGTTGCAGTCAGACCAAAAAACACGGCGCAACCTGCAAAAGCAGCAGCAGCGGTTTAGCCATGCTCTCCGCAGGCCGGGTGCCGTGCCCTCTGAGGCGGCTCGTGTCTTGTCGCTCCTGATATTCCATCGCTGCAGGTGACGTCACTCGATTCGGTAGGTTATCGGCATTTCCAGGTTCCAGGGATCCGCGGGGCGGCAGGAAGTACCAATTTCCATCATTGCAGTTCGTCGTCGTTGCAGTCAGACCAAAAAAAAACACGGCGCAACCTGCAAAAGCAGCAGCAGCGGTTTAGCCATGCTGTCCGCAGGCCGGGTGCCCTGCCCTCTGAGGCGGCTCGTGTCTCGTCGCTCCTGATATTCCGTCGCTGCAGGTGACGTCACTCGAGTCGGTAGCTTATCGGCATTTCCAGGTTCCAGGGTTCCGCGGGCGGCAGGAAGTATGAATTTCCATCGTTGCAGTTCGTCGTCGTTGCAGTCAGACCAAAAACACACGGCGCAACCTGCAAAAGCAGCAGCAGCGGTTTAGCCATGCTGTCCGCAGGCCGGGTGCCCTGCCCTCTGAGGCGGCTCGTGTCTTGTCGCTCCTGATATTCCGTCGCTGCAGGTGACGTCACTCGATTCGGTAGCTTATCGGCATTTCCAGGTTCCAGGGTTCCGCGGGGCGCCAGGAAGTATGAATTTCCATCGTTGCAGTTCGTCGTCGTTGCAGTCAGACCAAAAAAACACGGCGCAACCTGCAAAAGCAGCAGCAGCGGTTTAGCCATGCTGTCCGCATGCCGGGTGCCGTGCCCTCTGAGACGGCTCGTGTCTCGTCGCTCCTGATATTCCGTCGCTGCAGGTGACGTCACTCGAGTCGGTAGCTTATCGGCATTTCCAGGTTCCAGGGTTCCGCGGGGCGGCAGGAAGTATGAATTTCCATCGTTGCAGTTCGTCGTCGTTGCAGTCAGACCTAAAAACACGGCGCAACCTGCAAAAGCAGCAGCAGCGGTTTATCCATGCTGTCCGCAGGCCGGGTGCCATGCCCTCTGAGGCAGCTCGTGTCTCGTCGCTCCTGATATTCCGTCGCTGCAGGTTACGTCATTCGAGTCAGTAGCTTTTCGGCATTTCCAGGTTCCAGGGTTCCGCGGGGCGGCAGGAAGTATGAATTTCCATCGTTGCAGTTCGTCGTCGTTGCAGTCAGACCAAAAACACACGGCGCAACCTGCAAAAGCAGCAGCAGCGGTTTAGCCATGCTGTCCGCAGGCCGGGTGCCGTGCCCTCTGAGGCGGCTCGTATTTCGTCGCTGCAGGTGACGTCAGTCGAGTCGGTAGCTTATCGGCATTTCCAGGTTACAGGGTTCCGTGGGGTGGCAGGAAGTATGAATTTCCATCGTTGCAGTTCGTCGTCGTTGCAGTCAGACCAAAAAAACACGGCGCAACCTGCAAAAGCAGCAGCAGCGGTTTAGCCATGGTTTCCGAATGCCGGGTGCCGTGCCCTCTGAGACGGCTCGTGTCTCGTCGCTCCTGATATTCCGTCGCTGCAGGTGACGTCACTCGAGTCGGTAGCTTATGGGCATTCCCAGGTTCCAGGGTTCCGCGGGGCAGCAGGAAGTATGAATTTCCATCGTTGCAGTTCGTCGTCGTTGCAGTCAGACCAAAAAAAAACACGGCGCAACCTGCAAAAGCAGCAGCAGCGGTTTAGCCATGCTGTCCGCAGGCCGGGTGCCCTGCCCTCTGAGGCGGCTCGTGTCTCGTCGCTCCTGATATTCCGTCGCTGCAGGTGACGTCACTCGAGTCGGTAGCTTATCGGCATTTCCAGGTTCCAGGGTTCCGCGGGGCGGCAGGAAGTATGAATTTCCATCGTTGCAGTTCGTCGTCGTTGCAGTCAGACCAAAAACACACGGCGCAACCTCCAAAAGCAGCAGCAGCGGTTTAGCCATGCTGTCCGCATGCCGGGTGCCTTGCCCTCTGAGACGGCTCGTGTCTTGTCGCTCCTGATATTCCGTCGCTGCAGGTGACGTCACTCGAGTCGGTAGCTTATAGGCATTTCTAGGTTCCAGGGTTCCGCGGGGCGGCAGGAAGTATGAATTTCCATCGTTGCAGTTCGTCGTCGTTGCAGTCAGACCAAAAACACACGGCGCAACCTGCAAAAGCAGCAGCAGCGGTTTAGCCATGCTGTCCGCAGGCCGGGTGCCCTGCCCTCTGAGGCGGCTCGTGTCTTGTCGCTCCTGATATTCCATCGCTGCAGGTGACGTCACTCGATTCGGTAGCTTATCGGCATTTCCAGGTTCCAGGGTTCCGCGGGGCGGCAGGAAGTATGAATTTCCATCGTTGCAGTTCGTCGTCGTTGCAGTCAGACCAAAAACACACGGTGCAACCTGCAAAAGCAGCAGCACGGTTTAGCCATGCTGTCCGCAGGCCGGGTGCCGTGCCCTCTGAGGCGGCTCGTATTTCGTCGCTGCAGGTGACGTCAGTCGAGTCGGTAGCTTATCGGCATTTCCAGGTTACAGGGTTCCGCGGGGTCGCAGGAAGTATAAATTTCCATCGTTGCAGTTCGTCGTCGTTGCAGTCACACCAAAAACACACGGCGCAACCTGCAAAAGCAGCAGCAGCGGCTTAGCCATGCTGTCCGCATGCCGGGTGCCGTGCCCTCTTAGGCGGCTCGTGTCTTGTCGCTCCTGATATTCCATCGCTGCAGGTGACGTCACTCGAGTCGGTAGCTTATCGGCATTTCCAGGTTCCAGGGATCCGCGGGGCGCCAGGAAGTACCAATTTCCATCATTGCAGTTCGTCGTCGTTGCAGTCAGACCAAAAAAAAACACGGCGCAACCTGCAAAAGCAGCAGCAGCGGTTTAGCCATGCTGTCCGCAGGCCGGGTGCCGTGCCCTCTGAGAAGGCTCGTGTCTCGTCGCTCCTGATATTCCGTCGCTGCAGGTGACGTCACTCGAGTCGGTAGCTTATCGGCATTTCCAGGTTCCAGGGATCCGCGGGGCGGCAGGAAGTATGAATTTTCATCGTTGCAGTTCGTCGTCGTTGCAGTCAGACCAAAAACACACGGCGCAACCTGCAAAAGCAGCAGCAGCGGTTTAGCCATGCTGTCCGCAGGCCGGGTGCCGTGCCTTCTGAGGCGGCTCGTGTCTTGTCAATCCTGATATTCGTCGCTGCAGGTGACTTCACTCGATTCGGTAGCTTATCGGCATTTCCAGGTTCCAGGGATCCGCGGGGCGCCAGGAAGTACCAATTTCCATCATTGCAGTTCGTCGTCGTTGCAGTCAGACCAAAAAAAAACACGGCGCAACCTGCAAAAGCAGCAGCAGCGGTTTAGCCATGCTGTCCGCAGGCCGGGTGTCCTGCCCTCTGAGGCGGCTCGTGTCTCGTCGCTCCAGATATTCGTCGCTGCAGGTGACGTCACTCGAGTCGGTAGCTTATCGGCATTTCCACGTTCCAGGGTTCCGCGGGGCGGCAGGAAGTATGAATTTTCATCGTTGCAGTTCGTCGTCGTTGCAGTCAGACCAAAAAAACACGGCGCAACCTGCAAAAGCAGCAGCTGCGGTTTAACCATGCTGTCCGCAGGCCGGGTGCCGTGCCCTCTGAGGCGGCTCGTGTCTTGTCGCTCCTGATATTCCGTCGCTGCAGGTGACGTCACTCGATTCGGTAGCTTATCGGCATTTCCAGGTTCCAGGGTTCCGCGGGACGGCAGGAAGAACGAATTTCCATCGTTGCAGTTCGTCGTCGTTGCAGTCAGACCAAAAACACACGGCGCAACCTGCAAAAGCAGCAGCAGCGGTTTAGCCATGCTGTGCGCAGGCCCGGTGCCGTGCCTCTGAGGCGGCTCGTATTTCGTCGCTGCAGGTGACGTCAGTCGAGACGGTAGCTTATCGGCATTTCCAGGTTCCAGGGTTCCGCGGGGCGGCAGGAAGTATGAATTTCCATCGTTGCAGTTCGTCGTCGTTGCAGTCAGACCAAAAACACACGGCGCAACCTGCAAAAGCAGCAGCAGCGGTTTAGCCATGCTGTCCGCAGGCCGGGTGCCGTGCCCTCTGAGGCGGCTCGTATTTCGTCGCTGCAGGGGACGTCAGTCGAGTCGGTAGCTTATCGGCATTTCCAGGTTACAGGGTTCCGCGGGGTGGCAGGAAGTATAAATTTCCATCGTTGCAGTTCGTCGTCGTTGCAGTCAGACCAAAAAAACACGGCGCAACCTGCAAAAGCAGCAGCAGCGGTTTAGCCATGCTGTCCGCATGCCGGGTGCCGTGCCCTCTGAGACGGCTCGTGTCTCGTCGCTCCTGATATTCCGTCGCTGCAGGTGACGTCACTCGAGTCGGTAGCTTATCGGCATTTCCAGGTTCCAGGGTTCCGCGGGGCGGCAGGAAGTATGAATTTCCATCGTTTCAGTTCGTCGTCGTTGCAGTCAGACCAAAAACACACGGCGCAACCTGCAAAAGCAGCAGCAGCGGTTTAGCCATGCTGTCCGCAGGCCGGGTGCCGTGCCCTCTGAGGCGGCTCGTGTCTTGTCGCTACTGATATTCCGTCGCTGCAGGTGACGTCACTCGAGTCGGTAGCTTATCGGCATTATCCAGGTTCCAGGGTTCCGCGGGGCGGCAGGAAGTACCAATTTTCATCGTTGCAGTTCGTCGTCGTTGCAGTCAGACCAAAAAAACACGGCGCACCCTGCAAAAGCAGCAGCAGCGGCTTAGCCATGCTGTCCGCAGGCCGGGTGCCGTGCCCTCTGAGGCGGCTCGTGTCTTGTCGCTCCTGATATTCCATCGCTGCAAGTGACGTCACTCGATTCGGTAGCTTATCGGCATTTCCAGGTTCCAGGGATCCGCGGGGCGGCAGGAAGTACCAATTTCCATAATTGCAGTTCGTCGTCGTTGCAGTCAGACCAAAAAAACACGGCGCAACCTGCAAAAGCAGCAGCAGCGGCTTAGCCATGCTGTCCGCAGGCCGGGTGCCGTGCCCTCTGAGGCGGCTCGTGTGTTGTCGCTCCTGATATTCCGTCGCTGCAGGTGACGTCACTCGATTCGGTAGCTTATCGGCATTTCCAGGTTCCAGGGTTCCGCGGGGCGGCAGGAAGTATGAATTTTCATCGTTGCAGTTCGTCGTCGTTGCAGTCAGACCAAAAAAACACGGCGCAACGTGCAAAAGCAGCAGCAGCGGTTTAGCCATGCTGTCCGCAGGCCGGGTGCCGTGCCCTCTGAGGCGGCTCGTGTCTTGTCACTCCTGATATTCGTCGCTGTAGGTGACGTCACTCGAGTCGGTAGCTTATCGGCATTTCCACGTTCCAGGGTTCCGCGGGGCGGCAGGAAGTACGAATTTTCATCGTTGCAGTTCGTCGTCGTTGCAGTCAGACCAAAAAACACGGCGCAACCTGCAAAAGCAGCAGCAGCGGTTTAGCCATGCTGTCCGCAGGCCGGGTGCCGTGCCCTCTGAGGCGGCTCGTGTCTTGTCGCTCCTGATATTCCATCGCTGCAGGTGACGTCACTCGATTCGGTAGCTTATCGGCATTTCCAGGTTCCAGGGATCCGCGGGGCGGCAGGAAGTACCAATTTCCATCATTGCAGTTCGTCGTCGTTGCAGTCAGACCAAAAAAAAACACGGCGCAACCTGCAAAAGCAGCAGCAGCGGTTTAGCCATGCTGTCCGCAGGCCGGGTGCCCTGCCCTCTGAGGCGGCTCGTGTCTCGTCGCTCCTGATATTCCGTCGCTGCAGGTGACGTCACTCGAGTCGGTAGCTTATCGGCATTTCCAGGTTCCAGGGTTCCGCGGGGCGGCAGGAAGTATGAATTTCCATCGTTGCAGTTCGTCGTCGTTGCAGTCAGACCAAAAACACACGGCGCAACCTGCAAAAGCAGCAGCAGCGGTTTAGCCATGCTGTCCGCAGGCCGGGTGCCCTGCCCTCTGAGGCGGCTCGTGTCTTGTCGCTCCTGATATTCCGTCGCTGCAGGTGACGTCACTCGATTCGGTAGCTTATCGGCATTTCCAGGTTCCAGGGTTCCGCGGGGCGGCAGGAAGTATGAATTTCCATCGTTGCAGTTCGTCGTCGTTGCAGTCAGACCAAAAAAACACGGCGCAACCTGCAAAAGCAGCAGCAGCGGTTTAGCCATGCTGTCCGCATGCCGGGTGCCGTGCCCTCTGAGACGGCTCGTGTCTCGTCGCTCCTGATATTCCGTCGCTGCAGGTGACGTCACTCGAGTCGGTAGCTTATCGGCATTTCCAGGTTCCAGGCTTCCGCGGGGCGGCAGGAAGTATGAATTTCCATCGTTGCAGTTCGTCGTCGTTGCAGTCAGACCTAAAAACACGGCGCAACCTGCAAAAGCAGCAGCAGCGGTTTATCCATGCTGTCCGCAGGCCGGGTGCCATGCCCTCTGAGGCAGCTCGTGTCTCGTCGCTCCTGATATTCCGTCGCTGCAGGTTACGTCATTCGAGTCGGTAGCTTTTCGGCATTTCCAGGTTCCAGGGTTCCGCGGGGCGGCAGGAAGTATGAATTTCCATCGTTGCAGTTCGTCGTCGTTGCAGTCAGACCAAAAACACACGGCGCAACCTGCAAAAGCAGCAGCAGCGGTTTAGCCATGCTGTCCGCAGGCCGGGTGCCGTGCCCTCTGAGGCGGCTCGTATTTCGTCGCTGCAGGTGACGTCAGTCGAGTCGGTAGCTTATCGGCATTTCCAGGTTACAGGGTTCCGTGGGGTGGCAGGAAGTATGAATTTCCATCGTTGCAGTTCGTCGTCGTTGCAGTCAGACCAAAAAAACACGGCGCAACCTTCAAAAGCAGCAGCAGCGGTTTAGCCATGGTGTCCGAATGCCGGGTGCCGTGCCCTCTGAGACGGCTCGTGTCTCGTCGTTCCTGATATTCCGTTGCTGCAGGTGACGTCACTCGAGTCGGTAGCTTATCGGCATTTCCAGGTTCCAGGGATCCGCGGGGCGCCAGGAAGTACCAATTTCCATCATTGCAGTTCGTCGTCGTTGCAGTCAGACCAAAAAAAAACACGGCGCAACCTGCAAAAGCAGCAGCAGCGGTTTAGCCATGCTGTCCGCAGGCCGGGTGCCGTGCCCTCTGAGACGGCTCGTGTCTCGTCGCTCCTGATATTCCGTCGCTGCAGGTGACGTCACTCGAGTCGGTAGCTTATCGGCATTTCCAGGTTCCAGGGATCCGCGGGGCGGCAGGAAGTATGAATTTCCATCGTTGCAGTTCGTCGTCGTTGCAGTCAGACCAAAAACACACGGCGCAACCTGCAAAAGCAGCAGCAGCGGTTTAGCCATGCTGTCCGCAGGCCGGGTGCCGTGCCTTCTGAGGCGGCTCGTGTCTTGTCAATCCTGATATTCGTCGCTGCAGGTGACTTCACTCGATTCGGTAGCTTATCGGCATTTCCAGGTTCCAGGGATCCGCGGGGCGCCAGGAAGTACCAATTTCCATCATTGCAGTTCGTCGTCGTTGCAGTCTGACCAAAAAAAAAACACGGCGCAACCTGCAAAAGCAGCAGCAGCGGTTTAGCCATGCTGTCCGCAGGCCGGGTGTCCTGCCCTCTGAGGCGGCTCGTGTCTCGTCGCTCCAGATATTCGTCGCTGCAGGTGACGTCACTCGAGTCGGTAGCTTATCGGCATTTCCACGTTCCAGGGTTCCGCGGGGCGGCAGGAAGTATGAATTTTCATCGTTGCAGTTCGTCGTCGTTGCAGTCAGACCAAAAAAACACGGCGCAACCTGCAAAAGCAGCAGCTGCGGTTTAACCATGCTGTCCGCAGGCCGGGTGCCGTGCCCTCTGAGGCGGCTCGTGTCTTGTCGCTCCTGATATTCCGTCGCTGCAGGTGACGTCACTCGATTCGGTAGCTTTTCGGCATTTCCAGGTTCCAGGGTTCCGCGGGACGGCAGGAAGTACGAATTTCCATCGTTGCAGTTCGTCGTCGTTGCAGTCAGACCAAAAACACACGGCGCAACCTGCAAAAGCCGCAGCAGCGGTTTAGCCATGCTGTGCGCAGGCCCGGTGCCGTGCCTCTGAGGCGGCTCGTACTTCGTCGCTGCAGGTGACGTCAGTCGAGACGGTAGCTTATCGGCATTTCCAGGTTCCAGGGTTCCGCGGGGCGGCAGGAAGTATGAATCTCCATCGTTGCAGTTCGTCGTCGTTGCAGTCAGACCAAAAAAACACGGCGCAACCTGCAAAAGCAGCAGTAGCGGTTTAGCCATGCTGTCCGGAGGCCGGGTGCCGTGCCCTCTGAAACGGCTCGTGTCTCGTCGCTCCTGATATTCCGTCCCTGCAGGTGACGTCACTCGAGTCGGTAGCTTATCGGCATTTCCAGGTTCCAGGGTTCCGCGGGGCGGCAGGAAGTATGAATTTCCATCGTTGCAGTTCATCGTCGTTGCAGTCCGACCAAAAAACACGGCGGAACCTGCAAAAGCAGCATGCAGCGGTTTAGCCATGTTGTCCGCAGGCCGGGTGCCGTGCCCTCTGAGGCGGCTCGTGTCTTGTCGCTCCTGATATTCCGTCGCTGCAGGTGACGTCACTCGATTCGGTAGCTTATCGGCATTTCCAGGTTCCAGGGTTCCGCGGGGCGGCAGGAAGTATGAATTTCCACCGTTGCAGTTCGTCGTCGTTGCAGTCAGACCAAAAAAACACGGCGCAACCTGCAAAAGCAGCAGCTGCGGTTTAGCCATGCTGTCCGCAGGCCGGGTGCCGTGCCCTCTGAGGCGGCTCGTGTCTTGTCACTCCTGATATTCCGTCGCTGCAGGTGACTTCACTCGATTCGGTAGCTTATCGGCATTTCCAGGTTCTAGGGTTCCGCGGGGCGGCAGGAAGTACGAATTTCCATCGTTGCAGTTCGTCATCGTTGCAGTCAGACCAAAAAAACACGGCGTAACCTGCAAAAGCAGCAGCTGCGGTTTAACCATGCTGTCCGCAGGCCGGGTGCCGTGCCCTCTGAGGCGGCTCGTGTCTTGTCGCTCCTGATATTCCGTCGCTGCAGGTGACGTCACTCGATTCGGTAGCTTATCGGCATTTCCAGGTTCCAGGGTTCCGCGGGGCGGCAGGAAGTACGAATTTCCATCGTTGCAGTTCGTCGTCGTTGCAGTCAGACCAAAAACACACGGCGCAACCTGCAAAAGCAGCAGCAGCGGTTTAGCCATGCTGTCCGCAGGCCGGGTGCCGTGCCCTCTGAGGCGGCTCGTGTCTTGTCGCTTCTGATATTCCGTCGCTGCAGGTGACGTCACTCGAGTCGGTAGCTTATCGGCATTTCCAGGTTCCAGGGTTCCGCGGGGCGGCAGGAAGTACGAATTTCCATCGTTGCAGTTCGTCGTCATTGCAGTCAGACCAAAAAAACACGGCGCAACCTGCAAAAGCAGCAGCAGCGGTTTAGCCATGCTGTGCGCAGGCCTGGTGCCGTGCCTCTGAGGCGGCTCGTATTTCGTCGCTGCAGGTGACGTCAGTCGAGACGGTAGCTTATCGGCATTTCCAGGTTCCAGGGTTCCGCGGGGCAGCAGGAAGTATGAATCTCCATCGTTGCAGTTCGTCGTCGTTGCAGTCAGACCAAAAAAACACGGCGCAACCTGCAAAAGCAGCAGCAGCGGTTTAGCCATGCTGTCCGCAGGCCGGGTGCCGTGCCCTCTGAAACGGCTCGTGTCTCGTCGCTCCTGATATTCCGTCACTGCAGGTGACGTCACTCGAGTCGGTAGCTTATCGGCATTTCCAGGTTCCAGGGTTCCGCAGGGCGGCAGGAAGTATGAATTTCCATCGTTGCAGTTCGTCGTCGTTGCAGTCAGACCAAAAAACACGGCGGAACCTGCAAAAGCAGCATGCAGCGGTTTAGCCATGCTGTCCGCAGGCCGGGTGCCGTGCCCTCTGAGGCGGCTCGTGTCTTGTCGCTCCTGATATTCCGTCGCTGCAGGTGACGTCACTCGATTCGGTAGCTTATCGGCATTTCCAGGTTCCAGGGTTCCGCGGGGCGGCAGGAAGTATGAATTTCCATCGTTGCAGTTCGTCGTCGTTGCAGTCAGACCAAAAAAACACGGCGCAACCTCCAAAAGCAGCAGCTGCGGTTTAGCCATGCTGTCCGCAGGCCGGGTGCCGTGCCCTCTGAGGCGGCTCGTGTCTCGTCGCTCCTGATATTCCGTCGATGCAGGTGACGTCACTCGAGTCGGTAGCTTATCGGCATTTCCAGGTTCCAGGGTTCCGCGGGGCAGCAGGAAGTATGAATTTTCATCGTTGCAGTTTGTCGTCGTTGCAGCCAGACCAAAAAAACACGGCGCAACCTGCAAAAGCAGCAGCGGCGGTTTAGCCATGCTGTCCGCAGGCCGGGTGCCGTGCCCTCTGAGGCGGCTCGTGTCTCGTCGCTCCTGATATTCCGTCGCTGCAGGTGACGTCACTCGATTCGGTAGCTTATCGGCATTTCCAGGTTCCAGGGTTCCGCGGGGCGGCGGGAAGTATGAATTTCCATCGTTGCAGTTCGTCGTCGTTGCAGTCAGACCAAAAACACACGGCGCAACCTGCAAAAGCAGCAGCAGCGGTTTAGCCATGCTGTCCGCAGGCCGGGTGCCGTGCCCTCTGAGGCGGCTCGTGTCTCGTCGCTCCTGATATTCCGTCGCTGCAGGTGACGTCACTCGAGTCGGTAGCTTATCAGCATTTTCAGGTTCCAGGGTTCCGCGGGGCGGCGGGAAGTACGAATTTCCATCGTTGCTGTTCGTCGTCGTTGCAGTCAGACCAAAAAAACACGGCGCAACCTGCAAAAGCAGCAGCAGCGGTTTAGCCATGCTGTCCGCAGGCCGGGTGCCGTGCCCTCTGAGGCGGCTCGTGTCTCGTCGCTCCTGATATTCCGTCGCTGCAGGTGACGTCACTCGCGTCGGTAGCTTATCGGCATTTTCAGGTTCCAGGGTTCCGCGGGGCGGCAGGAAGTATGAATTTCCATCGTTGCAGTTCGTCGTCGTTGCAGTCAGACCAAAAAAACACGGCGCAACCTGCAAAAGCAGCAGCAGCGGTTTAGCCATGCTGTCCGCATGCCGGGTGCCGTGCCCTCTGAGGCGGCTCGTGTCTCGTCGCTCCTGATATTCCGTCGCTGCAGGTGACGTCACTCGAGTCGGTAGCTTATCGGCATTTTCAGGTTCCAGGGTTCCGCGGGGCGGCAGGAAGTACGAATTTCCATCGTTGCAGTTCGTCATCGTTGCAGTCAGACCAAAAAAACACGGCGCCACCTGCAAAAGCAGCAGCAGCGGTTTAGCCATGCTGTCCGCAGGCCGGGTGCCGTGCCCTCTGAGGCGGCTCGTGTCTCGTCGCTCCTGATATTCCGTCGCTGCAGGTGACGTCACTCGAGTCGGTAGCTTGTCGGCATTTCCAGGTTCCAGGGTTCCGCGGGGCGGCAGGAAGTATGAATTTCCATCGTTGCAGTTCGTCGTCGTTGCAGTCAGACCAAAAAAACACGGCGCAACCTGCAAAAGCAGCAGCAGCGATTTAGCCATGCTGTCCGCAGGCCGGGTGCCGTGCCCTCTGAGGCGGCTCGTGTCTTGTCGCTCCTGATATTCCGTCGCTGCAGGTGACGTCACTTGATTCGGTAGCTTATCGGCAATTCCAGGTTCCAGGGTTCCGCGGGGCGGCAGGAAGCACGAATTTCCATCGTTGCAGTTCGTCGTCGTTGCAGTCAGACAAAAAAAACACGGCGCAACCTGCAAAAGCAGCACCAGCGGTTTAGCCATGCTGTCCGCAGGCCGGGTGCCGTGCCCTCTGAGGCGGCTCGTGTCTCGTCGCTCCTGATATTCCGTCGCTGCAGGTGACGTCACTCGAGTCGGTAGCTTATCGGCATTTTCAGGTTCCAGGGTTCCGCGGGGCGGCAGGAAGTACGAATTTCCATCGTTGCAGTTCGTCGTCGTTGCAGTCAGACCAAAAAAATACGGCGCAACCTGCAAAAGCAGCAGCAGCGGTTTAGCCATGCTGTCCGCAGGCCGGGTGCCGTGCCCTCTGAGGCGGCTCGTGTCTCGTCGCTCCTGATATTCCGTCGCTGCAGGTGACGTCACTCGAGTCGGTAGCTTATCGGCATTTCCAGGTTCCAGGGTTCCGCGGGGCGGCAGGAAGTATGAATTTCCATCGTTGCAGTTCGTCGTCGTTGCAGTCAGACCAAAAAAACACGGCGCAACCTGCAAAAGCAGCAGCAGCGGTTTAGCCATGCTGTCCGCAGGCCGGCTGCCATGCCCTCTGAGGCGGCTCGTGTCTTGTCGCTCCTGATATTCCGTCGCTGCAGGGGACGTCACTCGATTCGGTAGCTTATCGGCATTTCCAGGGTCCAGGGTTCCGCGGGGCGGCAGGAAGTACGAATTTCCATCGTTGCAGTTCATCGTCGTTGCAGTCAGACCAAAAAAAAACACGGCGCAACCTGCAAAAGCAGCAGCAGCGGTTTAGCCAAGCTGTCCACAGGCCCGGTGCCGTGCTCTCTCGTTAAAGGAGCATATGATAATATGGAGCATGATGCCGTTCTTAAGGCACAACAAGCAGTGGGGCTTGGAGACAGCGTCCACCTGTGGGTGTGGAGTTACCTTTCGAGGAGGTCATTCTTGGTAATTACTCAAGATGGCCAAACGTGAGTGTGCTATACCCACCGAGGTGGCCCCCAAGCAGGCTCGCTACCCCCACGTTAACTAAACACTCATCGTCCCGGCAACTTCGCTTCCAAGAAAGGTTCATCTGCCAATTCACGAGAATGACAATTGCATGTAGGCAGACGGAGTGACACGACGGCAGGTCGCGCACCCGCAACAGGCTGTAGACTTGCCAAAGTCTTATTTACACACAAAAGGGTTCGAAGTGTTTCCTAGGTACTGCGCCGTGCTTGCGTTATAATGGAAGCCCATGTAGGCAAAACCTTTGCCAAATAATGGCGAAAAGGTCTGTTATGTAAAATGTCACATGTTTTTTGGCGTTAATGTCGATAGAGACCTTTCTTGGAGACCGCACGTACCTGGTATGTAGACGGGGCTGTCTGTAGTAACCAATATTCTTCAGTTTATTGACGGAAATACGCAGAAAACGCCCTTGAAATTATTATTGCGGCTATTTATTGCACTATTCCTGGGTTCCCTAAGGTACAGCCTGCCTCTACTTTTAGATACAGGCCACACAAACATTCACAAACTGCAGGAAATACAAGCGCAGGCCCTCCGAACTTGTCTAGGCCTACCACGGTGCACGTCAACTGCTGCAACCATTTCCGTGGCCCGTGGTCAACTTTTCTCCACCTACCTGACACTTGATACCCTCCGGGTGCATTGGAGACACTTAAACGGATTGCCTGTTTACTACGTTGCGAATATTTCATCGAAATGCCCACATGCATGCTTCGCTAAGGTTGTAGCTGCCCAGATCACTAGCCTACCAACCAACTACACTCCTGCAAGAAGAACGCTGGTCCCACTTTGGTGTACGCTGCAGGTCCTAGCATGCCTTACTATTCTAGAGTTTACGAAGCAAGAATATCCGACGCCAGCACTATAGCAGCTAACCCTCCTCTATCTACACGAGCGATACACTCATTGCACCAATATTTACACCGATGGCTCGGTAACAACCTCTGTCTCGGCCGGCGCTCTGGTTACACTATGACGGTCGATGGCCACGAAATTCAAGTTAGTCCAACCCAACACTTCCATGTCTACTGAACCTACCGCCATCCATTGAGCAAGCCTCATGCCAAAGATGAACAATCTTCGTTGGCTCCAAGCCAGCGCTCCAATCGCTTAGGCAAGCGCTGTGCAATCGATCTCATTCACAGCTGCTGACCGAGATATGGCTATTGTATGAACATGCTGCTCAAGCGGGTCACGACACTGCCTTGCAGTGGCTTCCCAGTCACCGCGGCATAGTCGGCAATGGAAGCGCAGACGCTGTCTCAGCTTGGCACAGCAAACGTTGGAGACCATATATATTTATCATCTAGGACGGACGCCGGTAGGACTATCCGCAGACTTGCGCGGGAGACCACGATAGCCAAATGAACTACCCAACACTTCACGAGCTCTGTTCATTCCCTGGACCCGCATCTTCAGCAAGCTCGGCCTTCAGGCCTCTCACGGACTGTTGCAACCGTTCTTAGCCATCTCTGGCTTGATCGGGCCTTCACAAATACACATTCCATTTCTTTGGAATGGCAGACAGTGAGAAGTGTTAAGTCTGTGACACACCAGAGGCCACACGCCATCTTTTTTGCGAATGTCCGTGTTTAACTTTTGCAAGAAGGAAACTCCCCTCAACTTTGCGGAAGCTTGATTCTAGGTGGCCGTTCTCTAAGGAGAAAATCCTGGGCCACTGGCCTTCACCGTCGTCTACGCACAAGGCTACAAAGGTGCTCGTGTGCTTCCTAAAAACAACGAACTTGAACAGCATACTGTAGCACAAGACTACTCTCTATGAATTCAGTAAACTCTATGGCCTATATTGTCGTAACGCTGGCTACACCTCTTTGCGCTCTCTCTTTACCTTCCCTTTCTTTTACGGTTTTTCATCTTTTATCGCATTGTTCCACTGTCCCACGTGAGGAATAGCAAACTAGGCCACAGCCTGGCTTGCATTCCTGCCTTTCCTATACCTTTGATGTTTCCTCATCCTCTATTTTGATAAGATATGTGTGAGCTGATGCACGGTACATTGGCACAGAAGGTTGAAATCAGCAGTCTCGCTAAAACGGCACCTAAAAACGACGCTATTTGACCGAAAAGTCTCGTATAATGCCGCACTTAACCCATCTGCACCAGGGTTTAAATTGTCGATTGGGTCTTGTACTTCTTTTGATGTAATTTATTTCTCTTGTCGTTTTTATGTTCAATTGTTGAGCCTCGGCATGTTGTCTAGAACCTTTTGAAAGTTTTAATGTCGACAGGCCAAAAATCAAAAAGCACCTGATTATATTCTACGAAAGCACGTGCGTGGTGCTGGCTATATTAGATCTTAGCCGTTTCATTCAATTTTGGCTATTCTATTTCGCCCAGACGTGCTTTTGTGACACCCTATGCCCTCCCAGTAGGCCTTTCTCTGACTATCGCTTGGTCAACTCTTGCGCGCACAAATTCTCTTTGATAGCCGCCCTCGTCAATACCATCCAGTTTTTATTTTGCCTATCGTAGTCTTTCAACACGCCTGGAAATGAGGTTTGCTGCTCCGAAAGCTTTTCAATGTTGCTCGTAACGTCGTTTCCTTCATTTTGCTTATACTTTCTGCAACTAGTTTGCTCAATGGCTTTAATTTTATTGCTTGTTTACTGAGGTCCAATATTTCTGAAAACGTACTGTGGCCTTCTTTTTATAGTTTGTTGAGCTAGTCTTTTAAACCTTCGCTGAAATTTTCGACATTATTATTGGCTCCGGTTAGCTTCCACAACTACCACGTAAAAGTGTCATGCCGTTTTTGTTTCCTATTCTGCATGCCACAAGAAAATGATCAGTAAAGCACATTGGCAATACCTTGTAGTTGGGGCATTTTTGCAGCTTGTCCAACTACAAGAATATTCTGTGCAGTCGGGCAAGGCTTGTGCTTCGAAGCTTCGGGGATACCATACTTCTCTGCTCCTTCGATGCATTCGGCCAGATCATCTAACCCGAATTCCGTGATCTGCTCACACAACAACTCAGTGCTCGGCTCCTTAAGGGGCCGGCTGCTTGCGTTGTCTCGTGCGGGTAATACGTTATCAAAGTCTCATAATATTACTATCTGCCTATAATTACAAATATGCGGTCGTACATAGGTGAAAAAGTTAACCCGTTCGTATGTTCAATTCGGAGCGTGAACCACACAACTCTACTCCGGGGGCCACCAAAGAAAAAGTCCCCAACCACCAATCTTTCTAGCCAACACGACGTTATGGTTTAGACGACCAAGCCCGGTACCTTTCCCACAAGATGCACGTATACATCCAAAGTCCCAACCGCATGGCTAACGCGTGTAGTACCTCGATGTGAAACGCCGCACCATGCTCAGTGTGTGCCTCCCCGTAAACGTTAGTTTCCTGATCTGATATATAATCAACGTCATGCTCCCTTAGCAGTCAGTTTATTTGGCTTTGTTCTCATTTTTCTTGAAAAATTCCTGGCATTGACTGTAGCTATGTTCAGTGTGTGATCCCTATATATTTACTCACACAGAGTACGATAGCGTGAGGGTTGAATTTCGCGTCTAGCGCCAGGCTAGGGGCGTCGTCTTCTACGAACGCTCGCAGCGATGAGAGAGGCAGACGATGTACTCACCGAATATAGCTGTGGGTTTACCCCTTCTTTCTCGCTGAATGCCACATGGTTGCATCAAGCGACCACTCGAGATATGGTTTGCTCCACCCAGGCTTCATGTAGTGGCCATGTGCCCGCCATGGCCATGCGCTCACAGTCAGGAAAAATTGCAGCGCGCTCACATCTACGCGATCCATCTCACTTCTCCTTGCTCACTGCCGCCTATCTATGAATTACTTGTATTTCGGATACGCAGTAAACAGCTAAACGACCGCTTCGTACGACACAAACCAGAAACAGTTTCGATTGCGCTTGTCGCAGACGACCTGTTTGTCTTGCGCAGCTGCCAGAAAATTTATCTGCATCACAGTGTATATAAGCCCGATCTTAACGTCGTACTGAAGAGAAATACCAAAGGACCTGTTACAGGTACCGTGTAACGTATATGGGACATCTTGGAGACAGCGCACCTAATCACGGGCACTAGAGAAAGAAACGAGACACCACAGCGTTTACTCACAACTGATTTTATTAGAACAGACATAAACTTAAATACTACAACCTAAACCCATGTGATCAGACATCATACATACGCCACAATCCAGCGTATTATTTCCAAAACATAACAGGCATGAAACAGACTGTGTGGATGAAGGCGCGTGTTATATTTGCGTTACAGAGCGATTTAAAAATTCAAACTCACTCTCATGTAAATGGATCGACAGCACACTAAAACACCACACCCCTATTTTTATATTATATGCCTCAATATTCTCGCGTGTTAAGTTATCCCTGTGCACAGATAATTTAACCCTTTCCTGGAACGCAGGCTCGCACTTGCACTTGCATACGTGTTGAGCCACGTGCCAGTAGGTGTCTCCTCCTAAAGACCTTTTGTGTTCCAGCAACCTAAAAATGATACTTAAGTATTTAGGTGTGTTTCTGTTATAATAAAAATCGACTGAGTCAGCGCTGTGGTTTTTCGTTTCTTTCGGTAGTGTCTGTGTTTAAGTGCGCTACCTTCAAGATGTCCCATATGCATTACCAACTACCATAGTTGTCACTCCTTCTACAGTATAACGTGTTAACAGAAGAGGGCTGTAGTCAGCTGCGGTGTGTGGTGTATAAAGATACGCTTTCATTGTTAGACCATGCTGCAGTTAACAATGACTTTTTATGTTCCAAAAAAATTTCTTGTTTTTTTGTGTGAAGCCACATATATTGCACATTTCGAGAAATTTATACCTGTAGACCCCGTAACACAGGAGGGCTGTAGTCAGCTGCGGTGTGTGGTGTATAAAGATACGCTTACAAATTTAGACCATGCTGCAGTTAAAAATGTTATGTTCGAAAATATTTTCTTGTTTTCTTGAGTGGGGCCACAGATATTGCAGATTTCGACAAATATATACCTGTAAACCCAGCTCCAGGTGGAACCAAACTTGATAGCTTAAACAAACTGTCTTCTTATTAAATTAGGTATTTTCTTGCTACAGAAACACAAAAATTATGCTCCCTCGGTATATCGGCCGTTGGATACAGACGCCTAGCAGAAAGTAAGATAGATTTCTCAAATACATTCAGGTTCGCAACCATTTCGAAACAACCAAATCTGTTAAGCTCTTTATACTTGTCAAAATTATAACGCGTAACAGAACAAACACGTTTGCGGCAAAAAAGAAGCGTAACAATTACGCATAGAAAAATGGGGCACAGAAAAATACGTACATATTAGGTAGCAAATTTGTACGTTTTTTTTACATCCTATTAAAAGCTGAGGTGTAGCGGTGAAAGCGTTCAATGCGAGATCGGACGCTGCGTGAAAACACTGGTGTTCTCAAATTTGCTGAAAAGAAATCAAAAGCGACACCCTCATCCATTTAGAGTGATTTGTTCCGCAGAAGTATTTGTGAGGGTGTGAAGAAGTTTTGAGGGCGTGGCTACTACAGCGGTGTCCAAATATCCTCTGGTACGCGCAACATTCTCGGTGACATAAGGGTACTTCATAAAGGTGCCACGAAATATCAGGAACGTGTTTGTAGAAATAAACCAAACTTCACAATAAAGAAAAATTCTGGATCTAAAAAACTTTGCCAATAACCACAAGTGGTGGGTGAGAAAATCTAATTTGAAATTTCTAAGAATATCAAAGCAAACGAGACGTCTTGGCTGAGTCACTAAAATTTTCTATATTGGTTGAGACTGGTGCAAGAGCTTTGCACCACATGTCGTCGAAACCTGCGAAGACGTCTATCATTATCATCACTGTAACCCTGTAAACTCTACGAAATGCACTGCTGCAGGTGGCCAAAAACCTGACCTCAACATCACTTAAACAGAAATGTAACAAAGGGCACTAAAGTGCTTTTTGAGCAGATAATCAGTGCGTGAAAGAAATTCCTTATCTGGCGTCGCTGCAATCAGTTGCAAGTTTACTGAAAAGCACAATGATGTTGACGAGGTTGTCGTCGTCCCCATCATAAGAGGCCTCGAATGGATTAGCAAGGCTTGGTTCGTGATACGTTGCATTATCCTGAACCAGCGTGTAGAACTAACCAGACAAACAAAACTCTTTGCAGAAAGCAACAAAAACACCTTGTTTTCCACATGAATATTAAATAAATTATCTTTCTTAGAAATATTTTCACCATTCATTTTAAGTTATTAGTTTGGAAAGACACATGGTTCCCAAAATAATATTATCAGCTTTCCCATTTATGTTGCATTTGAACTATACTGCCCTTCAAGCCGGAAACTTGGGTTCTCATATAAGTCCGAAATATTTGCTAGCGCTAAGGGTTATCTGAATTTGCTGGTTCGCCGGATAAATGTAAAATATTTTTTCGAACATAAATGTCCTATGTAGGTTGTGCAGTTTAATCAATGTGCTAAAACCAAATATCTTACGAATTATGCAGCGTTGATTTTAACATGAAGGGGTTGTTACATAACCATAAAAATGGAAAACCTTGTTCCTTTCAAATTTCTTCCACTTTCAAAGTGGTTTTGTTGCTTGCCGAAAATTTATTGCTATTACCTGATCTTGTTTTATAAACTCGTATTCGTAGTGCGAAAACACGCGAAATATCTTGGAGCTTACGTGACCACCACAAAGTATTCACTTCTAGTCACCAATGCCACAATTAATCTAAGGCGTGCCATTTGGTACGTATGAAATCACCGCTCTATCGCAGCACTTTTGGCAAGATCTTTTTTGCAAATATTTGGATTGTTTTGTGTAATAAAAATTTTCTAGTATATCTAAGTCACTCTGCAATAATACGTATTCTTGGACAGTAGTATTGGCTAGCTGACAATCTAATAGGCCTTTTTTTAATCTGTATGTTGCTACCACTATTTGACGTAAAACTACACCGGCCAGTTTAGTGCTTTTTCAAAATTAAGGAATCCCGCCTAAGGAAATTTACGGGCACCAGGCCTAACTATTTCAATAGAGTGCTCTCCGGTATCGCTTACACGATTGCCACTACTCTGAAAAAAAGTGAAAACAATGCTATAATAAGCTTGCTTTTCTAACTTAATCTTGGCTGCGGAGACAAAATGGACAAAAGTGCCAGCACGTGATTTAGCATACGTATTTATTGACACTTAAATTTTCGCAATGTTTATTCATCACTACTGAGCATACTGTGGTAAACCCTAAGCATCTGGGTCACGGTTTCCTCTGTAGATGGGTGCACGCCTTGCTCAGAGGAAAATGGACAGCCACACAAACCAGTTTAAGTTTAATATAGCTTTAGGTGGTTCTGTGTGGCTTACCGACCCTAAGTACAGAAACACCGTCACTTGTCAGGCTGACGAATTAGGTAAGATTTGAAAGCAGGCTGTCCCTGAACGTAGTGTACAATGTTTATTTACAAACAAAACATCTTAATAGTGTCGAATTTATGTAGTAGAGGTAAGCTTCAGTTTATAACAAGCCATAAAAACTTTTTCAAGTCGGTCTCAAGAAGTAGAAACTTACTTTACGAGCTGTCTAAGGCAATGCCACTGGGCCGGTGCTATGCAGCCGAAGCGCTGTCGGTCGCTCTTGTGCAGAGGTGCTTGGGGAGACGCACGTGCTCCGCTGGGCTTGAGCCCCTTGTTGATCTGCGGCGCGGGTACAATGTTGAGAATTATAGACCTTAAAAGCAGCCGTAATAAAAAAAGGGGGTATAGCGAGGCAATACCCATGTGCAACCGATTCGGCAAGCAGGAAACGTAACACTGCTGAATCTCGGATAATTTCTAGGCAGCCCTCAAATCTAGGCAGCCCTCAAAAAGCTTTGTTCATTTTCTTTGCTCTCAAGGGACAAAAAGACAAAATGAGTGGGTGCTTAGGAGTACCCTAAATAAAAACCTTCACGGTTTACTGGACTTTCAGGTCATGAAAGTCTCTAAGCTCAGTAAGCCTAACAGATACGATACGGTTGTAGCCGCCGCTGCTGTCATCTTCAGCCGCCTGCCTAAGCATTTGTGGCGTAGTGCTGGGACCGAGAAGTGGCTGCGTACAAACCACCAGACACCGCTTGGAGAAAAAAATCCCCGCCAGTGACAACGCTGCAGTGCCCGCTGCGTCGGTTCTTCCCAGCCGCGCCGCTCGTCCTCTTTGCGTGCCGTGTACTACGGGCGAGGCCTCTACCGCGATCGAGTTAACAATGCCATCAGCAGCCGGTTCTTTCAGAGCGGGTGCGATCGTGAAGCCTCGGAAGCTACAAACGGGACCATTCTCATCCGCCGTGAGGCAATGTGACACCTCGCAGCTCGGGCCTCGCCGTCTCCTTGGCAAGATGCGTCGTCCCGCTTTCGAGGGGAGTGCCCGCTACAGGCGTATTTTGTGGTCAGTGTTCCTAGTGTTTGTGGTGGACGCGTGGTTTTCACCTCACCATGCCTGACCCTGTGAGTGCAATTGTTGCTCAACGGGAGACGATTGACCGCCGAATGCTTCGTGATGGGCGTTGATCTGTGCACGTACCGTATTCGAGTAGGTTGATTTGTTCACTCCAATCATTGTACGTGTACTATTCGTCCGGTTTGGCGTCAACCCGAAACTCTTACTCGACGTCTGATTAATTAGGCATGGTTCTGGCTGGTCCTATCTTGTCTTGCCCACTTGCTCGTATGTGCTGGTGACGTGGAAAAAACCCTGGGTTGGAGAAATTGGATCAGGTGTTGACACTTGTTAATTAACTGACAACATCAAACGACAAATTTCAGGAGGAGGTAGCTGGCAAACTGAAAGAACTCCTGCTCAATGTGATAGGTATCAAGAGGCGCCTCTCTGAGCTCGAGCAATCTGATTTTGTCAGGAAACTTGGTGTAGAATACGGTAGTGTCTGCTCCCTTCTACAAACTCAAGCGATCAGCTCAGGAACATTGACTCAAAGCAAACTCAGCGATCGAGCCTTGTTGTCGACGACCTAGACAACTGCATAGGGCGAAATAGCCCGATTTTTAAGGGCCTACCTGAGACCAGTCCTGAAAAGTGGGCAGAGACTGAAGAAACGATTACCAAGTTTGTTAGTGAAAACTTGAACATACACAACGGTGAGATCAAGCGGGCACGCAGAATAGGTGAATGGAAAGCAGGAACTGTCTGCTCTGTAGTTGCCAAATGTCTCAACTTTAAAGGCAAACATAACTAAGAGACGGATTGTCGCCACGTGTCTGGTTTTAGGAAGACTTTTTGCCGAGAATGCAATTAATCAGAAAAGAGCTTATAGACTTTGCCCACGCAGCGAAGCGACCAGGTGAAAAATTCAAGATACTTTCTGAGAAACTTTTCTTGAATGGCCGAATTCACCACCGTGACCCGGTAACTAATATTGTCGTGCCCTCGTATTGACGCAGAAACCCTGCTACGGAATGGAGTGAGGCACTTTTAGCGGAGTCAAGCACCACTGCTGCTAAAAAAAGTGACTGAAAAATCGCTCGTCTTCCAAGCTGTCAATCCTCCTGGCAAATTATCGCAGCCTATTTATAAACGAGACCTCCTATGCTCGTTCACTGAATCTTTTCGCGGATATTGTGCTTGGAACTGAAACGTGGCTTTTTTTTCTGATGTTAGCGATTGCGAGTTGTCATTGGCTAAACACTTTTCCGTATTTAAGAATGGTAGAACAGTGTCTCGAGGTGGTGGTGTTATTTTGGCCATTAAAACAATTTGCAAGCCCATATAGTCGGTACAATTTCATGTATAGAGATCCTAAGGGTGATAGTACGCATATCGGCCTCTGTCAGTTATGCTTTCGTGGTGTGCTACCATCTACAACATCCTTCCCTCAAATTTATTGAGCACCCAAAGGAATCGCTCTGCTTTATACAAAACAAGTACCCAAAATACCCAATATTTCTTGCTGGAGACTTCAATTACTCACGGATTGTTTGGCAGTCAGGCATACCACATGCCAGCACAAAAAGGCACGGATGTCAAGAATTTGTTGATCTGTTATCTTCCTTTAGTTTAAATCAAATGGTCAGATGGCCTACACGTGTCGACACAATTTTAGATCTTGTGGTGACCACAGAACCAATCAATATGCTAGTACATGTTTTAAAACACATCAGCGATCACAACGTAGTACATTATTAGATACCTTTTCAAAGCTCCGAAACCGAGAATAAAAAGAAAACAATTTTTGATTACAACCTCGCGAATCACAGGATGGTAGAAACTGAATTGCTATCATTTTACGCGCAGTTGTTCATATAACTTTCTCTCAGAAAAGTAAATAAAAACTGACAAATTGTTTGCGTTAAGCTTCTGGAACTGAAACAAAATACTTCGAAGAGTGACTATCACGTCATTGACGCAGAGCAGGTGGTTTACTACCGGCGTTAAACACGTCATCAAAAAGAAAAAGCGACTTTATTCCAAGGCCAGACCATCTGATTCAGCTAATGACTGGAAGTGCTACCAAGAATACTAAACTGCGCAAAGCAGAAGTCGATGCAGCCAAAAAAATGTTTTAACAACGATATATCAACTCTACTGGAGACCAACACGAGAAAATTATGGAAAGTGACAATCCCAAAGTACTCATCATCATCATCATCCCAAAAATTGTCTAAAAATGGTACAGCCCTTTTCTCATCAGAGCGTGCACAGGAATTCAACTCTGTTTTTGTTCTCCGTTTACAAATAAAAGCTCAATACCAGCCACTCTCATTATACAGTCGGTAAATTCAGCAATGGATGACTTGCTTATCACTCACAAGGGTATTGCTGCAGCCATTGATAAACCCCGGATCAACTCTGCACCAGTCCCCCCAGAAATATGCACCGAACTACTAAAAATGACTAAAGTGGTAGTATCACTGATCTTAGCTGCTGTATTTCAGCAGTCGATAGCCACAGAATGCGTACCGTTTGCATGTAGAATTGCCTTTGTTATCCCCATCTTCAAGTCAGGCCACCCCTCTGTGCCTGTAATTACAGATCGATCCTCCTTAACCAGAATATTGTGCCAACTTTTAAAACACATAATACAATCTGAGCTATTGAGCTAGCTAACAAAACACAGCTTCTTTTGTTCTAATCAGCAACGTTTTTCGAGAGGCCGTTCTTGTGAAACTCAGTTATTAGAATAAATGACTGATCTCTATAGTGGAGTACATTCGTATTCACAATTAGATGCCATATTCATACATTTCGCCAAAGCCTTCGGCAAGGTCCTTCACATCCGCCTAATGAAAAAACACACTACTCTTAATATCAACAGTAAGATTAACAGGTGGATTAGGAACTTCTTAACCCATCGGTTTCAGTCAGTAACCTTTAATAACCATTCCTCCTCTTTAGCTCAAGTAACTTCCGGTGTTTCACAGTGGTTAGTCTTGGGTTCTTATTTTTAATGTATATCAATGATATTACAGTAATATCTGTTCTACTATTAGATCATTTCCTAAGATTTCCCAAGAACCCCAAGATTTCCCCAAATCCCCAGGATTTCTTATCCTTGCAAGCAGACCTTATTGAACTAAAGAAATGGTGTACAGATTGGCAGATGGAAGTAAATGTGCCCAAAACACACGCCATAACACTTACCAAAACTAGCGCGTCTGAGCCCTGCCAATATTTTCGCAATAGTTTGCCTATGCAAACCGTAACATGGTAAAATACTTGGGGGTCCGCCTACATCTTATCTAACCTGGAATCACCATATCGAAACAATACCAGGCAAAGCTTCTAAATCACTCAGATTCATTAGGCGCAATCTGCATTCAGCTAACACATCCATAAAGCTTCTGGCCGATCAAACACTTGTTCGATCAACGAATAAATATGCAGCGCTAATACGGAACCCCCACCAGTCGTATCTTGTAATTAAACTGGAGGCACTCCAAAAATAAAGTTGCCCCATTCATTCTCAGGAACAACACACGAACTTGAAGTATCACAGAAATGAAACAATCCCTAAATTTAGCACCTCTACAACAACGCCGACTTTATAGTTTAATCAGTTTTTCATAGGCTATACCACAGCCAGTCTTCTTTCGCTTCCTCGCACATAAGACCCGCTGGTCGCGTTCGTTCCCGTGTAGATCATGCATTCAAAGTATAACCAATATGCGCACATACCAGCCTATTTTTCTCTTACTTGCCACTCTTACTTGCTATTCATCACTGGAATCAGCTCCCAGGTAACATCGTCACCTTCATTAACCACGACGCATTTATCAAACAGTTACAGTTATTCCTCAGTGTGAAAGTAATTTTTCAGTGTTTGTGTCTTTTTGAACCTCTTAGATTGGTTCAATGTTGGATGTTTGTGTCATTTTCAACTATGCATTTGGCATGTATGATTTTGTATTCGCATTCCTAGGAATGTTGCTATTGTTAATGTTACAATGTGTTTTCTTTTTTATTGCGGCCCCTATGTTACGCCCGTCTGGGCCTTTAGGGTAAATGAATAAAAATAGAGGTATAATATGGTGTTGCATCAGATGCGCAGATGCACACGAATAGGACAGCATGAAACTTAACACCGGCAAAATAAATACCAAGAAAACGCAGCACTCAAACATAACTAATTATAACACTATGATGCGACCACTCTGCTCATTTCGTTGACAAGTGAAGCACAGACAACCTCAGTGTTCCGTGGCAGAAGCCACAAATAACAAAGGCTCCTGGAGTATAAGGAAGAGGCTGCATAGCGAAGCGATGCATAAAATGGTGGACATAAGTGAGAGTCGGCAAGTAGGAACCTTACACCGCTGTATTGTAGACCAAAATTTCAGAACACCACTTAATGCAATGAAATAAAAAATTGGTGAAGCGCCCACTGGGTTCGGCCTTCACTGCGAAGTGACGCAAAGACAAAGTCCGTGTTTTGTTAAGGAAAGCTCGAATAAATAAAGCGCGCGTCGTGCTAGGAACAGGGAATATTGTGAGGCAATGCATCACATGGTACAGCTGTAAACGTGTAACCAAGCAGCAAACTCAGCAGGCTGAATTGTAGATAATATTTAAGGAATCCTTCAAGTAAGAAGACTGTGAAGCAACCGCTCTCATCGCTGCCGTCACTGTCAAGTCCAACAAAGACAAACGGAGCCACCCGTTATACGAACAAGGGCTCACGTGGTTTTGGGAGTTGGTAATGGCGAGGGGATTCATCGGACGGATGAGATGCACCCAAGTCGAAAAGCTGGAAACGTACCGCCGCAGAACTGCAGGCAGGTCCTGGGGCAGCCCTCAAAACACTCAAATACCACTACTGTGAGGGAACCATTGTTTTCGCTTCCTGTCCGGCCCAGTGACACAAATATGATCTGATTTTCCGTTTGATAGCACCTTGATTAAAAGAGCCACACGTGAGGCTGGAAACAGGCATATCGCTTGGCGATGTATTAGAGTGTGCAGATGCATCCGAGTTTAAAAGCAGTAACTTAACACGGCCTAATTTTAGACAATATTTAGGGCAGCCCTCAAACCTACCAAAAAAAGGGGAGCGTGATGTGACCATCCTGTTCGCTTTCTTTTATAAAACGTTTCACAAAGATAAACTGAGGGTTAGATTTAGGAGTCGCTTCCACCAGAAAAGCCCTACCTGTTTATAGGAACACCTAGTAGAGCCATGCCACCGAACGGATGGTAGAGATGTCCCCGAGTCGGTAAGCAGAAAACTTACCTCCAATAACTAGTGGAGAAAATAAAAAGTAGCACTGAAAACATTTCTGTTGGAAGACTGATTGGACCAGTGTTTGCTGCATAAGCTGCCAATTAAACCAAAGGTGAACTGATTGTTCTGTTATTATAGCCACAAATAAAAAAGATACAACGAGTACTTTGAACAGAAGGTACGTCGAGGCAATGCATCAGATGGTACAGAAGCACCACAGTTGGTAAGCACGCAACTTATCACCTCTGAATTGTAGACAATATCAAGGGAAGCCATCGCACCTTCAAATAAGCAGACGTTAGGTGATTTCAAGCGTTCTGGTCGCGACTGTGATTGCTGCCTTCGCTTCCAACTGACACAAAGCAGCATTCAGTGTTCAATAATAGGAGCCAATTTAAAATAGGCACACGTGGTCCTAGGAAGCGGGGGTGTAGCCAGGCGCTATATTCAGAATGTGCTAATGCAACCTAGTCAGGAATCAGGAGACGCCTCTGAATTGTAGACAATTTTTATGACAACCCTCAAAACTTTGAAATAAGAAGACTGCAATTCCACAGCTGTTTTGGGGCGGTGCCCCTTAGGGGCTGGGGCTGTTGGCGTCACCAGTCGCTGTCATCGTTGTAATTGTCGTGTCAGGTAGGCACGTTGCTAGCACTCCGGGACACTCGTTTACGGCGTGCCCTACAGGACGTCGCACCGTGTACTAAAACCCCACCTGGACTCTCGTTTACGCCTCGCGCTCGAACGCTTCGTGTTTCAAAGAAACGAGACTTTTCCATCAAAGCTTTTACAACCAAAATATTTTTGCAGAAAGCAACCGAAAACCTCAACTTTTAGCCCTGAATATTTTAGAAAATTATATTCCATAGAGAGATTTTCATCGTTCATTTGAATTTATTGTTGAGGAGAGAAACAGGGTTCTCAAATTATTATATCTCAGCTCTCTCATTTATGGTGCGTTTCAACTAAATTGCCATTCAAACAGGAAACTTGGGTTGTTATATTGGTCCGAAATATTCGCTAGCGCCAAGGGGGACCCGAATTTGCTGGTACGCACGATGATTTTGAAACATTTTTCTGAACTTAAATTGGATTTGTAAGTTGTTGTTTATTCAATGAGCTAAAACAATAATTACTATAAACTGTGCAGCTGTAATTTTAACATAAAAGGGCTTCTTAAATTGCCGTAAAAAAGAAAAATTGTGTCTCAAATTTGTGCCTCTTTGAAAGCTATTTTGTGGCTTGCAGATTATTTATAGCCGACATGATATAAGTTACCTGACCGCGCACGATAACCGAGTGGAATGACTTACCATCAAACATTACTAACACGGGTGACAATGTGTGATCCTTTTGCGGTATTATCCCTTGTTTTCACTGCAAACAGTGAAAGAAGGAACTTATTTTCTTGCTTTTGTATAAAAAAGCGTATGTTTATGGTTCGCCGTGTTTGCCTAATTTATTTATTCACAGGCGTTTTTGGTGATGTCGTTTCTTTATGCCTTAATGCCCGTGCGCTTGTTGTAAGCCTGATTGCGCTTTGTTGCACTCTTTTGATTTTCTTCCTACTTGTTTAGTTTATTTTTGCATCTATTTGTTAGGGTAGTTTAAAATTTCTGCCTGATATTATTTATTTTGATTATTTAGGATTGTGCGGAAAGAATATTGACCCTAAATTTTACTCTAATCTATTTATTATATGTATAGTTTTTTCAGTTTGCGTGTTTTGTGGTGTTAGAATCATTTTAATGTACCTGTATGTGTTATAGCCCCCCCATAAGTAATACCCTTCTGTGAGAGGGCCCTTAGGGTTATTCTGAATAATTAAATAAATAAGCATATATGTTTTATCAACGCGTATTCGTAGTGCGAAAACAGGCGAAATATCTTGAAGCCTACGTGACCACCACAGAATCTTGACGTTTAGTCGCCAGTGCCACAATAAATCTAAGATGAAACCAACTGCAGCGGTTTCTTTTCCGTGAGCAAAAACGAGAAGGCACCAAGTATACACGTAGACTTTGCATGCGCTGCCCCTTCTCATGTTTTACGTGAGTTGAGATGGCCAAAAATTTTTTTGGCCTTCGCTGCAAGGCAGTGCAAAGACGATCTCAGTGTTCTAATATAGGAGCAAATCAAAAAGGGATAACGCGGTCCCGGGAACAGGGAGCAGCAAACTAACCACCACTGAAGTGTAGACAAATTCAGGGTATCGTTCAAACCTTTCAAACAAAAAATGAGAGGCGACCAATCTCCTCGCTGCCTTCAGAGACAAGTAAAACAAAAACATGCTGATAGATTTCTATTTTTCTACGGGATCTCTATAAGTAAAAGAGCCATAAGTGACCGGGGGAACAGAATATTTGTCCCAGGCAAGTAGCCTCTGGTCCAAATGCTGCCAATTCGGTAAGCTAGAAACACAATACCGATGAATTGCAGACAGTTTTTACGAAAGCCGTTCAATCATTCAAAAAGAAAGCTTTTACCGTAACAATAGGTTTGCTGCCTTCGCTGTCTGGTGGAGAAATACCAAACTGAGGGATCTCTTAAAAAAGGAACCTAAAAAGGCCCACGTGCTCTTCTGAACATGGGCATGGCGAGACGATGCATTCGATGGTGCATAGGCACCCAAGTTGGCGAGCAGGCAACTTCGTACCGCTAATTTGTAGACTGTTGGACAACCGTCAAACAATCCAGACTGTGAGGTGACCGCTCTCTTTCCTTTCTTCCTATTCAAGTGACACACCGACGAACTGAGGTTCCGGTTAGGGGCATCCTAAACAAAATACCCGCTAGTGGTCAAGCGAACAGGGATAAGAGAAGGCGATTCTACACATAGACCTGGTACAACCAAGTCGGCAAACAGGAAATTAAGACAGATGTAATTTAGCCATTTTCTAGGTCAGCCCTCAAGTAATCCAAATAAGCAGAATGTAAGGCGACCACCCAGATCGCTTGCGTTACTGCCAAGTAACACCAATACCTACCTAATGTTAGGTTTAGGAGCTGCTTCAATAAAAAGGCCCGGCTGGTTCCTGTGAACACGAGAACGAGGAGGCGATGATTTAGATTGTGCAGGTGCACGCGTATCGGCAAGAAGGACAATTTACACCGCAGATTTTTAGAGAGTATTCAGCCAAGCCATCAAACCTATCTTAGAAGAACAATGCGATGTATCCGCCCTTTTCGTAGTATTCGCTCTTAATAACGTAAAGTCGATCTCACTCTTACATCACAAGAGCCTCTTAAAAATGCACACCTCTTCGTGAAAACACAGGGTATGGCAAGGTGATCCAACAGATGGGGCAGATCCAGTCGAGTCGCCTAGAGGAAACACCGCTAAATTGTCACCAATTTCAAAAAAGCTTTCAAAAAAGATGACTGTGAGGTGACTGCTCTGTTTGCTGCCTTCCCGGCTAAGTGACGAAAAAACGAAGTGAGTTTTTGAATATACGTACAAATTTAAAAAAAGGCACATGTGGTCCAGTGAACAGCACAAGTACCACCACAGAATTGTAGTCCATTTTAACGGTAAACCTTAAACAGTTTAACTAGAAGATTGTCAGCCGACCACTTTCGTTGCTGCCAGCCTGCCAAGGAACACAAACACCAACTGAGTGTTCGAATATATGGGACAATAAAAAAGCGGCAGATTGTTCTGAGCAAAAAGTGTATGACGAGGCCAGGCATCAGGTGGTGCAGATGAACCCTCATCGGAAAAAAGGAAACTTATTACCACTAATTTTTCACATTTTTCAAGCAACCCTCAAACATTTCAAAGAAGGCTGAAGCGACTGAAGCGGCTGCCTTCTACGTTTGCTGGCAGGTGAAGCAAAAACTTTTGAATGCATTGTTATAGATCCACATGAATAACAACAAAACTCTATAAGAAAGGGTGGGAAGGCCGACCGGCTTGGGGATGAATGGTATTGGGGGGAGTTGTAAAGCTGGCATTCGGCGGTCGACATTTCAGGAACGGGCCAACTACCGCACAGAATGCAGCATCTGCCCTGCGTTTTCTTTTTTGCCCGGCGTTTTCTGCTCGGCGTTTTCTGCCCTGTGCCCTATATTTTCTCCCGGCAATATCTTTTCCACAATCCGCTAAACTCCAGGCGGGAGACACATTAAAGGGAGCGCTCGGAGGCCGGGATACTGCCACAACATGCGGTATGCAGTGGGCATGAGTCCTTTGCAGCAGGAGCTGCAGGCAACAGCGGCCAGATGCTGCGGTTTATACACACCATACTGCTGACGTTTTGACACATAAGCACGCCACTTGTTCAGCACATCATCAGTGAGCGCGGCACCAGCCGGTGAATGTGCAAGAGCACTTCTGCACGATTGGACATTCCAACGGACGGGGAAGCACGGTCAAGGTAGAAATAAATTCCGGAGGGACTGATTCTCTAGCTCCTGACTGCACCCTTGGGTTCTGTTTGGTCGGAATGGTATTGTGGGATTGGGAGGGTCAGCGCCAGGGTGGAGCAGTTTTCAACAACGTGCCGCTTCGCGAGTGGCTGAGCGTCTCCAGTTGCGGCCTGGAGGAGGGGGGGGGGGCGGGGGGGATCCAGGCCGCACGGATGTGCCGCGCGGATGTGCCGAGGTAAACCCGTAAATAACTTTAGGAAATCGCGGTGTATTTTCTCCAGTAGCTGAAGTGGTTCTTTCGTAATGCAAATTTATGTAGTAGTGTAGCGGGCCTTGGAAGTCAGCACGGGCTGCGTAAGTGGGTGCAGGACCTTTCTTGTTGTTCTCGGAGCGGAATCAAATTTTCTTAATGATATGAAGCTACTGCTTCATTACTGAAGATCCCCTCTAGCCACCTGTGGTCTCCAGGGTTAAGCATTCAGCGTTATATGCATTTCTGCAGGCAGGTGGTCAAGCCCCCCAATGACGAAGTCTTTTGTGTCTTCCGAAGAAAAACTCCCTAAATTTGGGGGCAGGCGTCTCTCAATTGTACCAAGTCCTAGCTGAATTGTGGCAATTACGCACTTCGTGGTGAGCGTAGTACATCGATGGTGAACACAGATGGTGATGCCATGAGCACACATAGTGTTCTGCCGGTGTTGAATGTTGTAAAGATGTTTTTAGTCTTTCGCATTACTAGGTTAAACTGAGTGTCCGAGAGGATGGCTCCTTACGGTATAGCACTGGTAATGGTGGAAAGACACGTGGATGGTTAATATGCCTTGAAATTTTATGTCCGGCCCTACCTGCACCGCTGTCTTGGAGAGCACCGACAATGGCGATGTGCCAAACGGTGTCAAAAGCCTTCTTGATGTAGCATGCCATTACCACGGCTTGGATATTGGAATACATCGGCGCATCTTGCACGTCAAGTCACGGCGCAAGAACAGACTCTCGTTGGTCCAAAGACCCAGTCAAAACACAGTTTGTCTGCGCTGTAGTGCGCCTCTACGATTGTATGCTTAGAATATAAACCTGGTGAGAACCATGTGCTGAAGAATCTTGAAAAGTGTGGAAGTCAGGTATTTGAGAGGCATGTTGTTGGTATTGTCACGTGACAACGCAAAGATAGGTAGTCAGGAAGAAGGTGCGTTTGCAAATAACACCATAATCACTGGGAGAGAGGCAGATTGATGGGGTGAACCAGTGCAGCGGGAGAGCGTACTTCGTCTACCTTCTCTTCATGCCATTGGTCATCGACTAGCGTTTTTCCACCGGAGCATATACCAATATAGGGAGATATTGGCCACATAGATATGCGGTTATGTTCCATGTAAGTTTCTCGGGAAGCTGCCCAACGTCCGTGACACAACTTCCAAGCCGCAGAAGTACCGTCACGGTGACTGTTATGAAGGAGGAGCAGTAGCAGGTTGATTCCGCTGGTGGTACAGCTTGAGGCGGCTCACGGGAAGGAGCTTAGGGGCTGAGTGCCCAGAAGAGGTCAGAGGCAACAAAGGCACAATATTATTCATCTCTTATTTGTAGGAGCGCTTCCAGTCGACTGGCAGCTCACGGGCATACACAGAGCATTTATGTATGGCAACCGCAGCATTTTCGCATCTTCAAACAAGTCTGAAGCATGCAATATATAATTACATCTTTGCCAGGGTCGCATGTCACGCTCATATTGATCGCCACCGGCACTGCTTCCATTTATTGTGGAGTGAGCGGCGCATTTTGGGTGACACAATTCTATGGTGGTTGCCAGTGATTCACAGTCGGTGACAGAACAATACTGTCTTGCGGAAAAAGTATCACAGCCGCCTCTTCCTCTAATTCTACAGCGGAAAGACTGGTTGCCAGAAATATGGAGCGGAACGTATGCGCCGTATTGGTCTTCCCTGTGAAAGTACAAAATGGGTAACATAGAAACATTAAACCAGTCTTTTTACTGAACGAAGTGCAGCTGTCGAGCCACCGCAATCGTGCAAGTTGGTGGGCGTACTGTCCAGCCTGAGCCGCCTTTTTTGTTCAGTGAGAAGATCTTTAAGAGCCTTCTATTGCTAAAGTTCTGAATGCATATTGGTTCCCTTGTTTTCCATAGATTTACAAGGCTTTTGTCCAGTAACGGCATGTCTTCGTTCCATTGAATTCGCTCCTAGAATCCTAACTGTCGCGCTTAGACTTTTCTTTGATCGAAAGATTGATTTCGTACTCGGCCATACGATGAAGAAAAACACCGCCATTGATAGCTTGTATAGTACGCTTGTGCTGCCTAAGACTTCGTACATTTACCTGCCGCCATATGGTGTAGTGCTCAGAGCTCGTAGGATCGGCTCTGCTGTGCACTCTTCAACGCAATCGTGCAAGATGTTGGAATCGTGAAAGTACAAAAGAAGAAGGTGTATTTGCAAATAACACCATAGTCACCGGGGGAGAGGCAGGTTGATGGGGCGAACAAAGTGCAGCGGGAGATCGTACTTAGTCTACCTTCTCTTCATTCCGTTGGTCATCGACTACCGTTTCTCCACCGGAGCACATACCAATATAGGGAGATATTGGCCACATGGATATGCGGTTATCCTCCACGTAAGTTCCTCGGGAAGCTGGCCAAAGTCTGTGACACAACTTCCAAGCCGCAGAAGTACCGTAGAAGTACCACCATGCTCTGCCGATGTGAGATCTACGGTGGTATAGCCCTGCCTGGCGTGAATTTCACACCCCGTAGGATATACAAAGACATTGATGAGTGGGAGGTGAGGCGCTTGAACAGTGTTAAGTCGGCTGCCCCATGCGTCAGAGTTGCTGTAACACACGTGTGACAGGAGGTATGGAGAGGCTGTGTATCGAGATGGTGCCGAAGAGACAATGTTTTCAAGCCGGATACGTAACACTGCTAAATTTTATACAATGTTTTTGACAGCACTGAAAACATTGTAATAGGAAGAGTGCAAAGCAACTGCCCTGATCGTTTCCTTTTCTGCAGAGTGATGCAAAGATGAGCAGAATGTTCCTGTTTTGAGCCACTTGAACAAATAAGCACATGTGGTCATGGGAATCGTGGGAGCAGAGAGGCTGCGCCTCAGACGGTGCAGATGCAGCCGAGTCGGCAAGCAGAAAACTAAGCACCACTGAGGTGTTGAAAATTCCGGGCAAACCTTCAAACGTTTCAATAATTAAGACTACGAGGCGACTACGCGATCGCTGTTTTCACTTTCAAGTGAAGCAAAATCAAACTCAGTGTTGTGTTCAAGCAGCCACTTTATAACTAAGGCATACCTGGTCCTGGAAGCAAAGGTTTGGTGGAAAATGCATCAGACGGTGGAGAAGGTAACAATTCATCAAGCGCGGAATTACACAGTTAAAATGTAGACTATTTTTATTGCAGCATTCGGACATTTTGAAGATATGGATTGTGAGGCGGTGCTCTGTACGATGCTTTCTGTGCGAATTGAGGATAAACGATTGGGTGTTCTGTTGTCATATGAACTATATAAAAAAGGGAAACGTAGTTCAGGGAACAGGAATATTGAGATTAGATGCAAGAAATGGTGCAGATGAAACAAACCAGCAGGCAATCGGCATACCACCGGTGAATAGAAGACAGTTTCAAGGGCAGCAATCACGCCTTTCAGCTACGAAACCCGATGTTGACCGCTTCTTTGCTGCTTGCATTGCTAAGTTACGCAAAGCCCAACTGGGTGTTTTGTTTTAAGACCGACCACAAAAGTCACTACTTGTCCAAGGAACAGGGTAGGAGAGGAGAAGCATAGGATGGTGCAGATGCAAAACGTTGATTAACACAAAACTGAACACGGCTCAATTAAAGATAATTTCCAGGGCTGCCCTCAAACCTCTCAAATAATAAAACTGTGACGAGACTGCTCGGTTTCGGGCCTTCGCTTGGAGTAATGCAAAGACGAAATCAGTTTTGCATTTTTGGAGCAACTGAAAAGGGCACACATGCACCCGAGTCGGAAAGCATGACACTTACTACCAAAAAAATTTAAAATATTTGCAGAAAAGTCTCTACCCTTTCAAATAGGTGTACTCTGACGCGACCGCACTATTTTTTGCCTTGACTGGAAAATGAAAAAGACGAACAGTGTTTTGTCATAGGAGCCACCAGAAAAAACGCCCCATATTGTTTTTGGAACGGATAGGGGATAACGGAACGGATAAAATTCAGCTGATGCACCAGAGTAAGCAAGCAAGCGACATCATTTTGATCATCATAATCAACATCATCACACCCTATCTACCCTCATTGCAGGGAAAAGGCTTTTCTCATTTATCTCCAACGGTTGCAATCCTGTTCTAACTCCGCCCAATTGATCCACATAAACTTCTTGATCTCATCTGCCCATCTAACTTTCGGCCGCCTCCTGTTACGCTTGCTTCTCTTGCGATCCACTCTGTTCCCCTTAATAACCAACGTTTATTTGCCTTCGCATTACATGTTCTGCCCACGTCCATTTCGTCTGCATAATTTCTACTAGTATATCTTTATGACCTGTTTGTTGCCAGACACACTCCATTCTCTTCTTGTCCTTTAATGTTACACCTATCATCTTCCGTTCCAATGCTGGCTGAGTAATGCTCAATTTATATTGCACCCTCTTAGTGAACCTCCAAATTTCGGCCCCGTAGGTGAGTACTGGCAATATGCAGTGGTCACACACTTCCTTCTTCCGGGATACTGGCAGGTTGCCAATCATTATCTGGAAATGCAAGCCGAATGCAGTGCACCTCATTCCTTCCTTTCTATTTGTCTCTGCCTCATGTTTGGGATCCGGGATCACTTTTCCTAAGCTGATATATACCCTTACCACTTCCACTGCATCGCCACCTGTCTCAAACTTCTGTGCTGTCCCGAAGTTATTGATCATTGCTTTTGTTTTGTGCATATTAATTTCAAGCAGACGGTTCTACTCTGTCGTGTGAGGCAAGCATGCTTTGCAATTCGTCCACCTAGTTACATAGCAAGGCAACGTCATCAGCAAATCTGAGGTTCCTGACGTTTTTTCTATTACCCATTACTTCCACCGTTTGCCAATTCATTGCTCGAAATGCTTCGTGTCAACATGCTGTGAATTACATTGGGGAGACTGTCTCACGTGGTCTGATGCCCTTCCTTATTGGTGTTTTCTTCTTTCTTTATGGAAGGTGACGCTAGCTCTACAACCATGGTAGCTGTCCTGAAGTAATCTTATATAATGCTCGTCTACACCCTGGTTCCGTAATGCCTGAATGACTGCTGAGGTTTCGGCCGAGTCCAATGGTTTCTCATAATCTATGAAGGCCACTTATAGAGGTTTTGTATACTCTGCGCTCTTCTGTTTTACCGGATTGATCGTGTAAATATGGTCCAATTTATTTTTGCCTTTACGAAACCCTGCTTGTTGTTGAGGCTATTGATAAATACCTTGTAGACGACTGACAGTAAGCTGATCGGCCTGTAGTTTTTCAAGTCCTTGATGAACTTTTCTTATGAATTAGGATGCTTTTTACCATCTTCAAAGCTTCTGTACACTCGCGTTGATTAGGCATTGTGGGTACAGAATTGCCAGAGTTGTAGAAAAATTTGCCCGACATCCTCCAAAAGGTTTGCTGTTATCAGATCTTCCCGAGGTGCTTTCCTCTCTTATTTCTTTCAAAACCTTCCTTAATTCTTCTGTTGTTACTGGGAGGGACGTCTATCTCCTGTGAACTATATTCTCTTTACGCCTTATCCTGACAACTTCCCGTAATTCCTTACTATTGTACCAATCTCTATCGAACTCATTCGCTAGTATGACTATTTTATCCCTATGGGTGATGACATTGCCTTGCTTGTCTGGTGCATGCGTTCTGTGTTTCCCCACGCCTACACGCCTCTTTACTGCTTTAAGGCTATCTTTGTGCTAAAAAGCATATTCGATCCTCTCTATATATACTTCCGTATTTCGGCTGGGTTACCCTTATTTATTTGTAACTTCGAAAGCTCCGGAAGTTTTATTATCTCAGTTGAGGTGGTGATTTTCATGGTTTGTCGTTGCCTAATTTGATTTTTTTCCAAATGGAAATTTTACCAGTATCCTCTCTAGCCATCGTGCCCCCGAATTCTACTGCACACTCCGTGATAATGCGTGAAAGAGTGTCACTGGCTTCCTGGGTCGTCACCTCCACGGTAAGAGCTAAATATTAGTTTTGCAGCGCGATCCTGAATTCGTAAACTGTACGGCTTTCTCTGAGCCTAGTTTTTAGCAGAAAATATACAACCACTGAATTCCAGACAGTTTCCTGGGCAGCTCAAAACCCTTTCAATTAGGATGGCTGTGAGGTGACTGCTGTGTTGCCTCCTTCTGATATCAACCAAGACAAAGATGGGCTGAGTGTGTTCTAAAAATTATATTCAATAAAATGCCATAAATGTCGCAGAGAAGAGGATTTTAGAAGAGGCCAGGAAGCAGATGCTGAACATGTACCAAATTCGACAAGCAAAGTCTGAACTCCGCTGAATGGCTGATAATTTTCTTGGCAGTCTCTAAGTCTTTATAAGGGAGACTGTGTGGTGCCCGATGTGATTGCTACCTTCGCTTCCAAGGGACAGAAAGACGATCTGAGTGTTCCAATATAGGAAAAGAGGGACTTATGAGAAGCAAACCGTGGCCTATGAACAGGGCAAATGCTGAGGCAATTCACCATATGGTCCAGATGTACTTGTGTTGGCAAGCCAGAAAGGAATATTGTTGAATTGTGAAGACATTCCAGTGCCGCCCTCAAACGTTTTAAATAATAGAAGTCTGAGGTTACCACTCTGTTCGCTTCCTTGGCTGCAGAGGTACCAATTCAAGGAAACAGTATTCCGTTTCGGAGCGCACAAAAAGGCGCACTTGGTCCGTGGAACGAGGGTAGGCGAGGTAATACATCATTTGGTATACATTCACCCAGTTCTGCAAGCATAAAATTTACAATTACTGAATTGTATGCAATCTCTAAAGCAGCCCACAAATCATTCATTTAAGAGAACTCTGAGGTGACTCATTTCTTCGCTATCTTCGCCGCCAAGTGATTCAAGGAGAAACTGAGTGTTTCGTCATAGTACCTATTTCAATAAAAATGGCCAACGTGGTTCTTAGAACAGAAGGTCAGCAAGCGAGGCACCATTGGATGCAGATGCATTCAAGCTGGCAAACAGAATACGTACTACTGCTGAATCGGTCACAATTTCAAAGGGAGCACCCAAGCCTGTGCAATTAGAGTACTCTCAGGTGGCCACATATTCGCTCGTTGCGGTACCTAGAACACAAAGACGGGCCGATAGTTTTCTTATAGAACACACTTGAATAATGGAGCCAGAAGTGGCCCTTAGTAGAGCATTTTTTGTGAGCTGTAATACAAGATGGTGCATATACAGCCAAGTCAGCAAGCAGGAACCTAATCATGCTCATTCGTATGCAATTTTTATGGCTAACCTCAGTCCCTGGAAACGAGCAGAATGCCAATCAACCGCTCGGTTTCCTCCTTCTGATGTCAGGTGACGCAAAACCGAACTTGGTGTTTTAATATAGGAGACATCAGAATAAAATTGATACAAATTCCACAGAACAAGGGTGCTGCAAGGCGGTGAACCAGATGGTGGAGATGCACAGAAGTTTGGCGACCAGAAATATTTACCACCACGGAATATGACACAATATCTAGAACCAATCCGACAACTTTCCAAAATTTCTCCAAGGCGAGAACTCTCCAAGGCGGGAATTTATACCTTCGATTCGAAGTGACGCGAACACGAACTGAATCATTCTAATAAAGGAGACAGTACACGAAAAGTCACACCTGATCCTTAGAACGGGGTGTATAGCCTGTCGATGCATCAGACGTTGCAGTTGTACCCGATTCGGCAAGCACAGAACGTACGACTGCTATGTCGTAGAGTATTCCCAGGGCATCACAAACCTTTTACACTTGAATACTTTCAGGTGTCCATCCGGTAAGCTGCCTTTGCTGCCAAGTGACCTAATGTTCTCCTATTGGAGCTGCTTGAATAAAAAATGCTGAAGCGGTCTTGGGAACAAGTGGTATGGCGAGGCGATGCTTCAGGTTGAGCCGTTTCACCAGAGTCGGAAATCAGAATACTTACCACGACTGAATTGCGGTCAGTTTCCAGAACAGCTGAAAGCTTTCAAATGAGGAGACAGTGATGTGGGCGCTCTTTTCGGAGGTTCAGGTTCGAAGTAACACAAGAGAGAGAGAGAGAGAGAGAGAGCAACTTTATGGGTCTCCTGCAGTAACCCCTATCATCCCACCCTCTTAGGCGGGTTCTTGGGGGGACGTGGCCGGACGACTTCGTAGCGGGGAGAGCCGCTCCCGGCGGGCTTCAGCGTACTTGGGATAACCCTTTCTGCTTCCATCCCGTCCGGTCGCTGCTTCTCGAGCACCGCTAGGATCTGCCGGATGGCCGTGTGTTGGACGCCGTAGTCTTCGGATCTCTTCGCCTCCTCCGTGAGGGGCGGGAGAACGTCTGCACTGTTGTCTGCGTTCGCGCACTCACAGTCTTACAGGATGTGGGCCAACGTGGCCCTCTCCCTCCCGCACAGTCTGTACAAGTCTGTTACGTATACCTCTGGCCACAGGTGCTTTGCTCACACTGGGGTTATCACGGAATTAGTCTGCGATTGGCGTAATACCACCGCCTCCTCCCGCGTCAGACGAGGTTGGGGCAGGGCCATCGTGCTTCTGGCTAACCGGTACCGCAGGGTTACCTCACTGTAAGAGTCTATGATGTCCTTCTGGGGGTGATCCACCACTTCGGCGGCGGCCGTTACCGGGGAGTGGCCGGCGAGTCCACGCGCCACGGCGTTGGCCGTGTCGTTGGGGTTGGCGAGCCCCAGCGAGCTCGCCACTCCTTCGCCCGCGTGTGCGGGAAACCACTTTATCACTGCACTGGTGATTACTCCGTTGGCCTCGACCTTGCGCAGGATGCGCGCGGCCGCACTGCACACTCGGTGTTTCGCAAAGTTGCGCACTGCCGTTCGCGAGTCGCAAAACACCGTCTTCGTTCTGGGGTCCGCGATGGCGAGGGCCACGGCCACTTCTTCGGCCCGGCTGGGCACCGTGGTTCGTACGCTTGCCCCCTGCCTGGTCTCACCCGTTTTGGCTCCGATCACGATGACGCTAAAGGCGTCGCCGATGTTCTTGTAACTGGCCGCATCCACGAACATGGCTCCCTCATCGCTGGCGTGTAGTGCGATCAGCGCCTTGGCTCTCGCCTCTCTTCTTTCTTAGTGGAACGTCGGAGTCATGTACCGCGGGATCGGACTCACGACGATGCGCTTGCCCAGCTCCCGCGGTATCTGCTCCTGCATACGGTGGTCGTCAACCTTGGCTCCGATGCCTAGTTGTTTGAGGATAGATCTGCCGGTCCTGGTTTCCGACAGTCTGATGAGCTGCGCCGTCTGCTGTGCCACGGCGATCTCTTCGAGGCTCTTGTGGAGTCATAGGGCTTCGAGTTTCTGCGTGCTCGTGCACCCTCTGAGCCCTAATGCTGATTTGTAAGCTTTGCGGATCATCGCATCGATCTTCTTCCGCTCGCACTGCCGCCAATTATGGAAGGCGCCGACGTGTGTGATATGGCTGATCACGAAGGCTTCAACCAGTCTGAGGAGTCGTGCTTCCTTCATCACGCTTTTTCTATTGGCGGCGCGGCGTATGAGACGCAGTGCCGTGCTAGTCTTAGATTCGAGCTTGGAGACCGTTGCCCGTTGATTTTGCTGCGCTCGATGATCATGCCCAGAACTCTAATCTTGGTTACCTCGGGGATGATGTCGCAGTCTCGGATGGTTTGCTATATGCGGCTCGCTTCCTCGGTGGGATCACCATCAGCTCCGACTTTGCCGGTGAGCACACCAGCCCTGAGCCCTTCAGTTGGTCCTCTATCATTTTTACTGCTTCTTGTAGGGTATTCTCTATGTGGGCGTCACTGCCGCCTGTGACCCACAGCGTCACATCGTCGGCATAAACCCTGTGGCGCACCCCTTCAACGCTTCGCAGCCGGTTGGCGACCCCGTTCATGACCAGGTTAAAGAGCAGCGGCGAGATTACCGCACCCTGCGGTGTCCCCTCGCTGCCGAGCGTTTTCTCTGGTAGTTGGAGATCCCCGGCGGAGATGCGAGTTGTTCTGTCGGTCAGGAAATTCCGAATGTAATTGTAAGATCTCTGTCCCATGTTCAGGTGCGACAGCTGGGCGAGAATCGCAGAGTGCCGGACTTTGTCGACGGCGCTCTGCAGGTCCAGGCCCAGTATTGCCCTGTTGTCGCTGGTGTGCGTTTCGTAGTCCACTATCTCCTTCTTGAGTTGGAGCATGGCGTCTTGCGTTCCAAGCTTGCTTCGAAAGCCGACGAGAGAATCCGTGTAGAGCTCCGCCTCTTCGAGCTACTGCTGCCATCTGGTCATTAAGACATCCTCTAGCAATTTGCCCACGCACGATATTAAGGATATTGGCCGTAGGTTCTCGATGTCGGGTGGCTTGCCCGGTTTTGGAATGAGGATGGTTTTGGCATCCTTCCACTGGCGTGGTAGCTTGCCGTCACTCCAGCATTTATTGAGGTACGCCGTCAGCATCGTCACAGCCGCGCCGTTCAAGTTTGTGAGCGCATTGTTGCTGACGCGGTCTGGGCCCGACGCCGAACGCCTGTTCAGGTCTTGCATCGCGTTTCGGACCTCCCATTCCTCGATGTCTCGGTCAACATCGATTTTCTCTGCCCCTTGGTATTTTGGGTGCTTTCGCTTCGGGGAAACTGGGAGGTATTTGGCGTCGAGTCTCCTCTTCACCTTCGCTTCCCCGTTCTCCGCAACCACCTTGTGTATAATTCTGCCGAGCTTCTACTGTTGTTCTCCCGTGGTCTGGGTGTCGTTGAGGAGGTGCCGGAGCAGGCGCCACGTCTTGCCCAGGTGGAGCTGGCCGTCCGCCTCTCTGAACGTTTGCTCCCACTGCTGCCGGCCGAACTCCTTGCTGTGTTTCTCTATTTCCCTGTTGATTTCCGCGATCTTTTTGCCGAGCCTTCTGTTGGTTCGTTGTTGGTTCCACCTTCTCTTGATGGCAATCTTCGCCTCGATGGGGTGAGGCCAATCTGCTGTCCATTTCGTGTATGTCGTCGTCCGTTTCTATCTCTGTCTTCACCTCCTCGGCCCTTTCTAATATCGCCTTCGACCACGCTTCTATATCTTCTATGTTGCCATGCTGGCTTGGAAGCTTACGCCGAAACTCCTCCCAGTTCGTGTATCTGTGTGTTCGTTTCTCTTGGCTTGCAGCGTTCCCCAGCGGGACCCGGATCACAATGACCATGTTGTCGCTGCCGAAGTAGTGTTTGGTGTTTCTCGACATTGCGGTGTCGTTTTCATAGATCTTTACGAAGGTCAGGTCCGGGGTGGTGTCCCTGGCGACCGAATTGCCCGTTCTTGTGGGGGTCTCCGGGTTCGTGATTAGCGTTAGCCCCGCGCCCGTGGCGTCTTGCAGTAGGTCTCTCCCCTTTTCGGTTGTCTTATCGTAGCGCCAGTCGTAGTGTTGTGCGTTAAATTCGCCCCCTATTACAATCGTGCCTTTCTTCGTCGCACGTAGCGCCCTTTGCATGAGCGAGCGGAACCTTTGCTTTCTATGTCTGGGGCTGCTGTACACGTTGACCGCCAGCACGCTTGTTTTTCTCTTCTTCTTCCCAACGATAACCTCTACTGCGTTGTGTCGGTCCAGCCACTGGTGGTCAGCTCGTGCTCGAGGAAGACGATGCCCTTGCGGACGAATGTGCACACCCCGCCTGCTGGTTTGCGTATTGCAAACGTTTTCCTGTTTTCGTTTAGGGGCTTGGCCGCCTTGGCGTGTGCTCTGTAGCCTTGAAGTTGGGGTGTTTCGGTGCATAGTGTTTCCTGAATGATAATGACGTCCGGTTTCGTTTTCATTCCCCGTAATGGTCCTGTTAGCGTTGCCCTCTTATTGTGATAGCCGTTACAATTCCACTTCCAAATCGGGAGGTCCCTAACCGGCTGCTGGCCTGTTACTGCCTCTTTGTCTGGCTTGGCGTTTGCTTTTGCTGTTGGGTTCATAGTTGCTGTATTTGGGTGGTGATCTCGGTTTGGGCGTTCTGCACAAATGTCTGCATCTTGGCTTCCATACTCTGCATGAACGTTTGCATCTGCGTCTGCAGTTGTAGCGTTCCGCTTTGTATTTCTTCGAACGTCTTCTGTACTTTGTTGAACGTTTCCTTCATCGTGTGTACAATTTGTTTCCGCTCTCTGTCCATGCGGTCGAGCCTGGCCATGAGCTCTCTCTCTTTGGTATTCTCGATAATCCTCTTTTTGTTGCTGGGTTCCTTTGGCTGCTCCTCGTCGCTGTCGAACTGCTTTTGGTAGCCTCTTCCTCGGGGATGGCTGGTTCCTCCTTCCCCTTGGGTGACTTTGTTGGTGTTTTCTTCTTCGGGGGCGGGAGGGGTATCTGCTCCACCTCTTGCTCCTGTTGCGGGGTCGGCAGCGGCAGTGGCGCTTGACTCGCCCTTATTGCTTCTAGTAGTTTGTCGATCCTTGCGTCCATCTTCTCTTCCATCTGCTGTAGTAGCCTTTCGTTGTTTTCGCTGATCATGTCGTATATTTCTCGCCTTGTCACGGGCGGTTCTCCGGTGTTCTGGTGTTGGCATGGTGGCTGCTGCTTGCTGCGAGGCGTTTCTTCCGACTTGGTTCTCTTAACTGCAGCCGACCACTTGAGCTTCCTGTCTTCCCGCTGCGACGGCGGCGGCGGCGACAGCGGCAGGCGTTTCAGCTGGCTCTCGTGTCTTCCGCAGCTGTTGCTGCGCCGTTAGCTTTCGTTGCGGTCGCTTTTCTCCCTGCTCGGGAGCTGTGAAAAGTCCAATGACGTCATAGGTGGTCTCGCCTTCTGCAGCTCTTGCTGTTCGTGTTCCTCTCGGCGCTCCCATTGTCTTTTCGTGACGACGAAGGGAACCTTGAACTGGTTTTTGCAAATTCCATCAGCCTGTCGGATGCGCTCCTCCACATAGCTTGCAACGTGGCTTGCATGCCTTTTCGTGGTCCGCGTCGGGGTTGGCCGCCCCGCACGCCAAGCATACTCTGGTCTCTGGGGTTGGACAAACGTCGATGCGGTGCCTGACTTTTCCGCAACATCTACACACTTCATGATGTGTTCTGTAAAGCCCGCACTTGAGCAGTGCCGCTCGGTATTTTACGTACCGGGGCACTCTCTGTCCTTCAAAGAGGGCGATGACCGCAGTAGAATGTCCAATCCTGTGTGCCTCTAGCGCCGTTGGGTTATACTTTGTCACGAGCACCTCATTTATGTCTTCGGGCGTTTTGTCAATTGCGATACCTCTGATGACTCCCTTCGCCGTCCCTTCGGGCGCGGTTCTGTAGGCGGAAACCTCGAATTCCATGTGGCCCAATTCGACGGTCCTGATCTCAGTGTAAATTTCGGCTCTCTGCTCGCTCGGCACGCTGACGACTAAGATGTTCTGCGCCGCATTATTGCACACCATGTCTTTTCCCTGGTATTCTTTCGCCGTCCCCGCAGCCGCCATAATGGCGTCCGTGACGACCGACGTGTCGATTCTAGCGACGTTCAGACCACCCCTGAGCCTAATCACGATCTTATGGTCGTCTCTGGGGATAGTCGCCGGCATACGGGCTGCTTTCTTGATATTCTCGGGAACTCGCTTGACAAAGTTAACTCTCTCCTTGGGTCTCGATTGCCGTTCCGCGGTGAAGATGGTCTCTCACCTTGCGGCTCCTGGGCCTTGCGCATTTTTCTACTCGCCGCGGTCCATCCGCTCGACTCGCCGAGTGTCGCGTCGCGGCCTCCTACTTGAACGTACGTCTTCCCTCCATCGTTGCCGACTATCGTTGCTTGCAGGGCTTTAGTTGCCGGGCCCTCGCACACCTCCATCGTCGATGTCGATGCCATTTTGTCCGTAGTCATCGGGTAGGCCTAACTCCGGGGGGCGACCGCCCTGGTGGCCGTACTCGTGCGCTAAGCCTAAGGCCTAGTAACGATTGCTCGCCTCGAATTTTCGAAGTCCGAAAAGAGGCGAAAATTCACATACCACTTGCGCGATGTTGGTAACGGCTGGTTCCTCGTACCGTACCGCACACTTTGGTAACAATTAAAATGTGGTATCGGTTGATTACGCCGCGTTAATTGGCATAATTGCAGGAGCTCCGACGAGGCCCGTCAGCTTCCTCCGGCGACTGCAGCGCCACCCGAAGTAACACAAAGATCAGCTCAATTTTCCCTATAACATTCGCGTGAACAAAAAAGCTTTATTTGGCTGGGGCAATATTACTCTTATCGAGGCCAGGTTTCGTTGTGGAATGGCACCCGGGTCGGAAATCAACGTAATTAGCACCGCTGAATTGTAGACAATTTCTAGGACAGCCCTCAAGCATTTCACATCCACAGAGAGGCGACCACCGTCTTGGCCGCCTTTTCTGCCAAGGGACAGAAGACGAACTGAGTTTTCAATTCCAAAACCCGTTAAAAAAAAAGGCACACGTGGTCTTTTGAACAGGCAGCATGTAGAGGCAATGCAACAGATTCTGACATTGCACCCTATTTGGCAAGGTGAACATTTGAAACTCTACAAGATTTCGATGGCGGCCTTGAAAGCTTTCAAAAGAACGCTGTGAGGCAGCCATCCTGTTTGCTTTATTTGCTGCGAAGTTACAGAAAGGAGAATTTGGTATGCCATTAAAGCAACGTGAATGAAAAAGCACACGTTGTCTTTCGAAGGGGGGGGGGGTATTGCGAGGCGATGCATCAGACGTTAGAGGTGCACCTGAGGCGCAACGCATAAACGTAACGCTCCTGAATCGAAGACAGTTTACATCGCAGCCCTACAACCTTTAAAATATGAATATTCTTAGGCGACTGCTTTTTTCTCTGCCTTAGCTGCAAAGTAAATCGAAAGAAAAAGTAGTGTTCTGTTGAGAGCCACGTAAAACACACATGCAATACACGTGAAAATGAGCATTCTGAGGCGATGCAGCAGATGAGTTAGACGCAGCCTAGCCATGAATCACACTTCTTACCACCGCTCAATTGTAAACAATTTCCAGGGCAGCTCTCAATCCTTTCAAATAAAACTTTATGGCAAAAGCTCTGCTTGATGGCTTCACTTGCAAGTGACGCAAAGATGAAGAGATGAAGAAAGGGTTATGTTATATGGGCCTCCTAAAAAGCCACACGTGGTCATGGGAGCAGGGCCTTATGTGAGGTCATGCATAAGAAGGAGCAAAATGCGTCCAATTCGTCAACCACAAAATTAAGTTGAAGGCCGGACTTGCATTTACATAGTATTTCTTGCTGAAGATGTCTTGATGCTTTTCAAAAGCACAAAGAAAAAAAGCAATATTGTCAAGGTTTTACATACACGTTATTCATTAGAAGCTTTTGAAGTGTGGTTACAATAAATCTGTCAACGTTTGCGAAAGTATTGCATGAACAATGTGCATCTCCTAAAATTTGTAGAGGTCATCAGGCATGGTAAATGCCCTTTTGTGCTAACTTCAAGGGGAGACAGTATTGCGATGGCAGCTTTAAACTACAAATATTTCTTGTGTTGTACAGTGTTGAATGTGCGATCGATAGTAATAATTTGTAATGCTTCGCTTCAGGTGATTTGTTCAGTACAGGCAAATATCTTCCAGATAGCACAAAACGGTCCTTTACAACAAAAGCGTCCTTTAGCACACAGCATCAAAGCGTCCTTTATCTGATGCTCTGATTGTAGCACAAATTGCCACAAAGTGCACCTGTGGGGTTTCCAAAATATTCGCAATGTATGTGTTAAGAATGAGATTAAAGATTAATTAAACGAATCTACTGGAGACACTAAGGACATAAATTTTCCTCCCAAGATATCCCTTTGCCCAGCCGCGATTACACCAAAACCTATGCGATAACGAATGCCCTGAGGAAAACAGTCGCTGCGCAATGTGTGGTTTGTTTTCCTGTCATGCCGTTAGTACAACGCAGAACTCACCAGTATAACATTACATGACATTGCACATGCCAGAGCACAGGTTGTTACAAGCAATGCAGATGCTAGCACCGCTGGAAAGTATAATTTCAGCTCCAATGGCGTAAAAACAGCAGTTATGGAACTTGAGGGCCACCACTAAGAAATTTCTGAGTGCCCACACGACAGTGTTTCAACAATGCAACTCTAGTGTAGCAGTTTCTAGTCAAAGGTATAAATGTCCGGAGAAAGAGGTCAGGACCGATGCCATGGTGAAAGTGAACCAAGAAAGGACTGATGTGAGATTACCGGGAGATAAACTGTGTCATAGGAAGGAGGCTGGCCACTGGATGCATAGGTGAGAGATTGCGGATATGGTCACAAAGATGTTGCTTCTGGCCAGAGGGCTTGGTGTCTGTAAGTGGCACATCCCTGTCAGACACCACTTCGGCGCTTTTACCAGAAACGAGAGATAGGTCCCTGGATACCAAACTAGAAAGAATTATAGCATGGTGTGACAAGGGGTATTGTGCGGCGAGGGGCAGCCATTCCTTAACAAAGACCAAATGTTCTTGAGGAGCACGAGGAGTGTCAGAAGCTGGGATTAGTGCATAACCATGCAGTGCAACATGAGGCACACAAACCTTACTAGGCGTCGCATTGCACTGGGTGTCTTCTTTCGACGGGGAAGCACTCGTGATAGATGGCATATTTTTATTCATGTGACGAAGGCCGTAGATTTAGCTTTGTTACTGAGTTCCAGAGAGGTTGAGTTCCAGTCCTCGCACATTTTCACGTATATAGAAGAGGATCGTTTTGCTCGGGTAGCTGTCAGTGCATGTGTGAACGCGTCCTACATGGCCCGTTGTAAAGTTGTAAGCCGTGAAACTTGATCAGAGTCAAATGTTCTCTGGTTCATACGACGGCAAGAGCAGTATGGCATTTCAGGGCGATAGCATAAATTTGAGGTTCGAAAAGCAATTGTTGCTATGACACATCGGATTGTCCTACGCTCTAGTGCCCTTACGCATTGTCAGAAGGTCATGACGACTTCAATTTACGACCTGTAGGTTTCACCAGCATATTGAGGTGGTGCGTCCTTGTTCTATATGGTCCTTTCTGAGAGTGTTAAATGTGACTCAAAGAACTGGCGCCACTGCGGTGCGAACGGGGAGAAGTCGTTGATATACGTTACCGTCTTTGCAAATTCACTTGCCATAGCACATGGTTGAGGGGATTATTGCGGGGTGGTTCCTTTAGCCAGCTGATTCTTTTAGACAGTGCACCAAAAGTATATCCCAGGATTCGCCTACGTGAGTGGATATCAGTTAAACATTGAAAAGAAAGACGCGTGATCAATGTGCACGTATAGCGTTTGAGGGACTAACGTCAGGAAGCTAGCTTGATGGCCACTAGTCCCCTATTAGGTGAGCGGCAGACCGAACCCTTGAAGAGTATAAGACAGGGAAATATAAACGAGCGCCACGCACTACGAACAAGATGTCCTGATGATGAAAGGGTCAGTGCGACAAACAAGACGCACCACTGTTGATGAATAAAAAAAATGAAAGGACGCAAGCACGTTGACACCTACTGTATTTCCGGGAGCTCCCAATAGGCATCTAAAAAGTTGCAATCGACCTTTAGTAGTTCAGATCGCAAAGGGCGGTTTTCAAAAGGTAATAATAAATGACCTCGTCTTTTTGTAACTTCCTGATCGTGTTTGGTAAAACAACAGGCGGTTACACTTACCTGCAATTGCTCCTCTTTGTTCAGGTTGATGAAGCTTTCTAGGGGTGTCAGCACGATCAGAATAATTACTGCTGCTGAAGACACAGCACGAATTTTGTGATGTCCCAAAATTAATATTTTTAAATATCGCATCGCAAAAACTTATGCATAATTTTCAAAGACCTACTTATAACTAAGCGTGAAATCCCCTGTAGACACCAATAGGAATATCATTATCTTCAGCGTTTGCTTCTTCGGTTTTGAAGTAAATATTCTTCTTAAACTGTAACAAGCTCACGTCATTCATTACTGAAAGGTGGTAAGGTTTGTTCCCCACATTTCGTGTGCTATGAAGGCCACTTTTTTCTATAAGTAATACGGTGTCGTTAACAAGTGGGTGTCCGTATTCTAAGATGACCGCCTCTTGAAACGGCTTAACAAACCTGGGATTTCCAAGCTGCGGAAGTCAACCAAACAACCCTCAATATTTCCTGCAACAAAATATTATACAAAAAACTGTGCGAACTTTGCATGCAACGTCTTTTATAGCACCGACGGGAGACGGACTTTTTAACAAGATTTGGCTTGTTATAAAATGTAACGCCATTTTTGTTTCAAAAATACTGCTGCAATGAAGTTGTGGGAACCTTACTTACAATATATACAAGCTAAAAATTGACAGCATAAGAACCAATAAAGGGATTTGCGTAAAACAGCATAGCATTAGCACATCATCTCTTTAGTTTAAGCATAACTGCACGTTCACAAGCCGATTTTAAAATATTCGTTACAACTGGCTGTTGAAGCCTTACAAGAGCGTTTGAAATTAGCCCAAATATCCTCAAGTAAGTGCATCGAAAAATTAAACACACATATTTTGTTTCATAAACAAGGTTTGCTATAAATATTTATTTTTTTGAAAATACTAAAAATACCTTCAGGGATTTTAGCATAAAGTACGTGAACATAAAGTTACACATCATTACGCGTTAAACAACTACCGCATTAAAATGAGAAATGAAATTATGGGGATTGGCTAACATCACATTTTTTTATTTTGAAATGGTACAAAACAGAACAGTAAACAAAAGATCGCCCAGAGACAAGAAATGCTGTCATTGGACTGGATATTGGAGCATTGACATATGCAACATTTCAAGCAAACAATACCACAAAAAGTACCTTATGGATATTTCCTGAACGCAGAGCCTTCTAAAATGCAATAAAAAGATTGTAGTGTTTTGACAGTTGATGACTTCTCTTTATTTCAGTCGGGAGTGTTGTAAAATAATATACACAAAATACTTACATTGAAATGTACTAAGGCAATGATTCATCTGCGTTCCAAACTTCACTGACCATGTAGTGCTAAAAAATAAGTAATGTTGAAGCACTGCCCATTGTGCTGAAGAAATTATTTCCAATATTAAAATGCAAGGTACTAACCGCACGCAACCACTTGACCGTGAAGCTAGCAAGGCTCGAAATGATCATGTTTCACAGAATGAGGAAGCTTTGGCCCTAATTTTGGAATAAATTTCAGACATCATTACAAAGATAGAGATAATGGCGAAGATGCTAAAGGGGTTTGAAATTAGAGAAATTTTATTGGTGAAAGCTGCGCTACTGGTAGAAAGATTGCAGTTCTCAGAAGACCACTATAACTGCTGCAGGGAGCCTTCGACAAGGAGTAGAATCTGGGAGAGGTTCAAATAAATTACATTACAAGTCTCGAACCTGTCCATTGCAGAAACGTGTTACTAGGAGAAAAACGGCTATATAACAAGGTAAAGCTTAAAAACGATGTTTCGACTCATTGGGAGTCTGACTGGAAAGCTACGCGCCAATGCTACAAAAGTTCATGAAGAAAGCGGGACCTTCTGGTATGATCGTGGAAATCAAGTCGAAGGAAGCAATTCATCAACAAACAACAGGACGGGATCATCCCTACCCAAATCAGACGGAAGCGTTCAAACAGTTCAGAGGCCATTAGACCTTCTTCGAATTAGCATCAGCTGCACAGAAAGGAAATTCCACCACCGAAGCCTAGCCGTAAACCATCGCGTACCCAGGACGACCGTCAAACCAACGTTCAGCATGTCAAGTTTCCCGGACGTCGCGTACAAATAGTGGGTGTTCTTAGAAACGCGGGAAAAATTGCAGTGAACTGCCGATGAATCATTACGCCGAGCAAAGAAAAGGGTGCGCTTCAGCAGAAAAAAGGATGCTTTCAATGCACCAGACACATTGAGGAAATTAGCCGACCCATCATACGCTGCAAGGTCTGCAAAGGAAAACCCTTCGCATCGATGTGCTGTCACAGAAAATGCTATCAGGGTTAAAGTGACGATGAAAAAATGAAGTTGAAGGGCCAAAAATAGTCTTACGATTTGGCGTACAGCCGTTCGCGTAATATGCACGCACAACCAACAAACACGACTTCGTGCATCTTGCTAAAAACAACCGTCTCTTCGACATAAGGGCAGAAACCTAGCTGCTATGGAAGCATAAAGCTGTCCCAGAGAGCCAACAAATTTTATTTCTTCAGTGCTGCTGACAAAACGTCGGACGCAAGGAGAAAAGGATGGAGAGACTCACAGTGGGGCCGATCGGTCGCAGAAAGAATAAATGCAAATGACGTATGTGGAGTCAAAAAGAAAAGGCAGTATTCCCATTAAGAGAATATAGTTTAAGCTATAGAAATTGACATGATCACTAAAGACACCTTGCAATCACCACTGAAGAGAGTAATGCATGAAGTGAACGCTCTAGCACTGACATCAGCAGATGATCTGATGCAGTGTACTCAGAAAAGGGCCACATTATAGCGGTCGTCAGAACTGGCTATAATTGGGAGATTATTACTAGACCAATCAAATAGCCTAAGGACAAATATTGGCAGTGGAAACAATTTTGGGGTGAACGTTACACGTACCACTGCGCTCTTGAGTTAAACCAATGAATTCTTCAAGTGATGTTGCTGGAGGAGACGGCTACGAATAAACACATACAAGACAAAGTTACGAGGCTTTTCAGACTAGAATCAGCATCCATCAACAGCAACAGAGCTCACAATTAGGCCGAAGGCAACGATAAATAACATTAGTTCAGCAAAGACAACGCGGCTTTCAAATACGGACGTTACGAATCAGACTTCCTTGCCAGGAACCCATTGCGTTCGACAGAAACAAGTCTGTAGCCGAAAAGGTCATTTACAAGTAACCAAACAACAACTTAGGAAACACCAAAGTCTTCAAGCATAGTAAAAGGCAATAAATGAGTGTATAGAATCAGGTGTAGCTGAGAAAGTGGTCACGGGAGAAGACAAAAAAAGAAGCACTTCACTTGCCACATGCCAAATGAGGCTGTACATAAATAGAACAGATCAACAACAAGGATTCGAATCGTGTTTGATGGATCCGGGGAACGTATGCCAGGTCGGTCTTTACATGAAAACTTAGGAACTGCAAGAAGCTTTAGCCCTGACATCGCGTCCCTATTTATGAATTTCAGACAACACAAAAAATGACTGCCGCAGACGTGGAAAACGCTTTCTTGAAATAGCCCTTCGTTAGAAAGGTCGGGATGCACTTCGCTTCTGGTGGTGTAAAGAGCTACTGAACAAAGACTGAAAGCTTCCAACAGTTGAGACCTGACTGATGAAAGCAGTCGCATTTGTCACGAAGCTCAGTATTCTTGATTAGCTCCAAAGAATCATTGCCATCTTGATAATGTAAGAGAATTCTTTGTCACACTGGATGAAATAAGAAAGTAATTTACATCGATGACGTGTTGCTACGCTTAGAAGACATGTCAACAGCACCAACCACGAACAACGAAGCAAAAGGTATATTTGCTGCTGCCGGAATGAACCACAAAAATGGTCTGTAAAAATACAACTGAAAGAAACTGTTTTGTAAAAAGGGGAAGATGTAGACTCACGGCTGGGCGAAGAAGGAAGACGCAAAGGGCGCCGGAATGAAGTCGAATTCAATTGGCGGCCAAATTACCTTTCGTAGCACGAACTGGCGATCAAAAATAATCTGCAAGACTTAACCAATCGCCAGCTGACCCAAACCATCGACGGAGTTTGGCGACCCCATGGGCATATTACAGCCTATTTATTGTGAGCCAAGATACAATTACATACTGCTTGGGAATAGTCATTTACCTATAATGATTGCTAGCCAGAGAGATATCCAACAGCTTGTATTGAGTGAAGTTCCGAGCTGGAGTAGCTAAAGGGGTTTTTGTTAACAAGATGCTCACACCCTTTGGAAATGTTGGAGATTTAACGACTCTGCACGTAATTTTGACGTAAGCATAAAAGCATATGGACTATCGGCCGACCACGTGCGCTGCGGGGGGGGGGGGGATCAAAGACACGCGGCTTCTTAACAGTCGAAAGAGCAGAACTCCTCGCCGCAATGGTAGTCCTAAGGTTAGCCAAATACATCGTTTAAAGTTTAATAGAAAAATCACAGACGCCATATTATCGCCAGGCTTACAAAAGGTGGTGTGCTGTGCAAGATAAAGCAAAATCAAGAACATTTTCACCTAAAATTAACTAAGTGAAATCAAGAAGAAATGTTGTTAAAACCCAAGTACAAATGGCAACGTACAGAGTATTAGAAACCCTTCCGACCAGATGACAAGATTTATAAGTACGAAACAACTTTTAGCTTCTTATGCCAGGTGTAAACGTTCAGTAAGGCTTAAGGGATCTAGTAAAATACCGGCATACGAAATGCAGATAAAGTATGTGGGGAAAACATCCTCGGGACATTAACCATTTTATGTTTACGCGATGCGATAATATGGCTCAACGTATTGACGCGAGCAGGTGCGGCTCTCAAACTAAGGAAAGAGAGATTGCGGCATGGGTGCTACGGTAGATAAGAGGCTAATAAAAAGAACTGATGCGTCCTCCTACTTCAGCCGCAATGGAAGGGAAAGCGCCTCACCATCACATGACATCAAATTTCTCCGGACACTAGAGGTGTAGTCAGAGTAAATGGTGGACTAGAGGGAGATGACATCAGTTTTGATGAGAAACACCCTCTCGTGCGGTCCAGAAACAGTAACCGCTCTCAGATTTTGGTAGTGCATGTGCACAATCAGAGCATGCACGGCTGCCTATTTAATGCTTACAAGATTAGGAACAAGGTTTTGGATAGTTGAAGACCGGCAGGTAGTCCGAATCATCATTAGGAGATGCGTTAAACGCACGGATTTCAACGGTCAACCGATGACTGAGAAAATGGCGGTAGCGATATTTACAGCATGACATAGTGAGGGCCTTTTCAAGTCACAGGAGTCAATTTTGTTGTACCCCTGCATGTAGGAAAGGAAAAATGAAATACTGAGAAAATGATATACGTTGCCATTTTTACGTCTGCGGTTATGAGAGCGGCTTATCATGAGCTGGTGAAGCGTGCATCCTTCACCAGCTTTGTAGAAGCATTTAAATGATTCGTAGCCAAGCGAGCCACGTGCCAGATCATATACTGCCTTATTACCAGATCATTCAAAAGGTGCGAAAAAGAAATTATTAGAAAACTAAGAATGGAGGACAATAAAGTGCGTCAATTCTCGACGAACCTTCACATCAAGTGTAGTACAGAGGCGTGTTAGTACTCTGGCTGGCCTGCTTTCACAGGACGCTGATAAGAAGGCTTAGGTCATTTATCAGAAAGACGATTGTAACGCGGCTTAAGACCGAATAACAGCTCCGGCAATTGTTGAGGTAGCCAGAGGAGTACTCGACAGCAGCGCTGACATATACACAGTGGCTCAACTATCATGCACCAGAATTTTTAAAGAGAGCAATAGCGTTACTCGAACACCACCTAGCGAATAATATCCCCAGTACCGTTGCGTAGTTGCGAGTATTTTTTTTTTTTGGTTAATGAGACTTATTAAAAATGTCAAATAATTATCCAGATCGAGAGGCACTTCTGCATTCATGGAAGTGCCAATAAGACACCTGTACACACCCACGAGAATATTGCAACTTCGGTATTTTGAGCCACAAACTAACTGCTTACTCTTGTGTTCTGATTGATAAATAAACCCCACGAGATATAAAAAAATACCATGTGGTGGAGCTCTCTCGCGCATTGTAAAGCGATGCACTTGAACAGACTGCGTCTGCTTTAGCCAGAATGAAAGACAGAAAAAAACTATTAATATTCCGGACCGAGTGTGTCCGCTATCTCCGCCGGCGCTTTGCGAAAATTTCTGTTGCTGTTCCTTCCACGCATACCCTTTTTCAGGTAATGCGGTCTATTTTTTGATGTGTGCGGCCAACCAGATGCTTTCGATCAGCCTGTTTGAAGGCGCTCGTTTATGATGCGTGCGGGAGAGCTGTCACGCGGTATATTTATATTTTTCGTTGTTTCTTTATTAGCCCGAATAAATGAGTGCGCAGTTTGTTCGTTGCTATAAAATACTGCAGTTCAATTCCCCTCGTAGCTACATGCAAGTGTCTCATTGACACTTGAATGAATAGGGCTGTACTTTTTTTATGTTTAAAAAAAATTTATTACAAAGAAATTACTGGCCGCTACTCCAATTTATTACAATTATTATGCGCTACGTTTGGTTATCGAAAAGCCACTGCTCTTTTTTTATTATCTCGTTGCGTTATCGCTGGGACACCCTGTACATACCACGACCCAAACAAACCGCTGCCAATTACCCCGGCCGACGTCATCGGAGGTAGACAGAGCCTTCATCAAGATCCCGCAGCAGCCAAAATATGCCTAAATGGTTTGTAGAACGAGTCCCAGGAAAGAACAGCAGCATCGTGGGAAATTGTCCAGCAGGAATACCTGGCAGAGTCAAGAAGCACAGGTTTTAAATAGTCGGTAATACTACGATAACGAAACTGTACATCGTTTTTATAGAGGACAAGTCACACCGTGCCCATTAGAAGCTGCGGAAAGCTGGACAGAAATTTTCAGGCAGGGACAGTCTATTCAGGGTACGTTTGCTAAAGCGACGTAAAAAACAGGTAATCAGGATATCGGTGAGCTTTTGTACTCTATAAATGGACGCCACAATTGAATGTCGCTGATGGGAAGACAAAAAACCCATTGTGAAGAAATAGGAAAGAAGTGAGGCAGAAAAAGTCAGCACGAGCAAATTCCATTCCTTTTTATCGTCATCATGTTTTACTTGAATGAATTTGCCTTCATTCTAGTGATCCCATGGCGTCTGCATCTCCATCGTACAAACGCGGTCGAGCTAATGCTTTCTTAAAGCAATAACGGTGCGTAAGACTAAAACGTATGATAGGAGTGCTATTCTGCACGAGACGACAATAAAACGGTTAGAATAATATCAGTTCGCGTACCCCGTATGTCCGGTAACACATAGTTGTCTGGGATTATTTTCCTGTAATATCGCACTGGCATGCAGTTTGGCATGGTTTGGCCACCGCTCCTGTCTTGTTTTAGTTGTGAAAATTTGTACAAATGACGCATTCCCTACAAAATTCAGTACGGCTTACTTATAACAAAAATGTGGCATTTTGAAAAACTTTTTCTTGTTTAGACGCACCTCTAAAAAGAAATGGTATCGTTAGGTTGTTAGCCTGAGTTTTCTCCGACTTATATTTTTATACCGTCCTAAGAATGCTAACCGATTATAAGCAAATTGAAATGCTCTTTGCAATAACCAAAAACTAATTTCATTCGTTAAAACAGACCTTGTGTAATATTTGGTGAAATATTTGTAACTGTGAAATGCATTTTGGAGTTTAGGAGTTTTTACCATTTTACGCTTTTATTGTCCTGGTTAATGGTTTTGCTTTCTAGAATTCAGTTTCATAAGAAATAACCTTTTTGAGCCCTGCGTATGTTTTTTTTTTTTTCATTTGGACTTACAAGCTAAAAGCACTGGTAACAGAGCTGCACTTGCAGGAAACAGCGGTTCTGTTGAAAATGGTGGCACCGAAGGTAGCGGATTTTAACGTTGTATAATCAAACAACGCATATTATTGCATACTGAATTGATAACGTACCAAATGAAATGGCTTCATTGCGCTATTTCCCCTTCGACTAAACCAAATGTTGTAGGAGAAAGTATGATGTTCTTTAGAGCTGTTGCAAACACGGAAAATTTGAGAGGTCATAATAGAAGATCACAAGGGGTGAGCTTTAAAGTGCACAAAATGCAAAGAACCCACTCTCCTAGGCGGTTATGTCGAAATCTCGAACGAATCCGTTCTAATTTTGATTTTTCAAGCAGCACGGGTTTTAAAATACATTCACTGACGTACACGCACTCATCACAATCGGAAACGAAGAAGTCCTTGTTAGTTCAGCGTTGTATGTCTTTTTAAAAAGACGCCATGTGGTACTGACGGAGTATGAACTGAACCGACTCGAGTATTCAGGGTTTATCGCGTTGCTGGTTTTGAAGAAAAAAAAATTCAAACGAGGTTGCTATTTTCAAGGAGGGAATGTTTTTATTAGATAGTAAACTTTTTTACTCTACGAAATGGTGAGTAGGGAAAAAAATTTTCAGATGGCTCACCAAAATTCAGAAATCAGTGTATTGATCTTAACAGTATCTAACAAACGGGACAGTTGATCGATTTTTTTTCAGGCTGCAAAAATGCAACAGAATATTGAAATCTCAAAAAGATCATTTGTTTCTCATAAAATATTGCAACCTATTCCGTCGTGCGCACAGCCGGAATGCGCATGCGTAATGCCTGTTGTATATGAAGTTGCAGGACAGTTTGAAAAAGCAACTAGCGTTGCTTTAGTACACCACTCAGAGGACAGTTGCCTGTCGCTTGACGTGTGTACGGAAATGAGAAAATGATTATCAGCAAAGACTGCCGCAACAACTCATTCCTCGTCAGCCACTTTCTTTTCGGGCAAGAAAAGAAAGCCTGATCAATATTTTAAATTTTGTACCAGAATACGCACGTCAGGAAAGGCCGAGGGTGATTGTGCAGTTGAAATGTTAGCGGTGTTTAATATTGTGGAACTGAATCCCTTTCAACTTTAATTCTGTGCCCCGCTCACGTATTGCGGTGATCTGTGTGCATGACTTCGAGACTGAACTTTGACGATTGGCGGTAAGGGCTGCTGCAGTAGCGACAAGGAAGATGATCGCTATGAAGGAGGTTTGACGCATGGCGACTACAATCTGACTGTCGAGAAACTTATATGCGCCGTAGAGGTAATAAAAATATATTAGGGGTAATGGCGATGAAAACACACACCAACCTTCCCTGCCGGCAAATGGCCACCTTTGCCGAGTGCCTTTATTGACGTACACGGCGTTCTGCGTATTCCTCTCGTGAACTAGGTCATCAGCAACGAGCGAAAGCTCATTGTTTCGCGAGTGGTCATCTCTTCACTGGATGCTACGTCAGTGCAATTTGCACGCCTAACGCACGTAGTATCTGCCCATCGCAGGTTCGTAAGTTGTTCTATTATAGCCTAATGGAGCGAGTACCATTTTTTTTTCCCACACCCACAATGGATATCTGAGAATGTTTAAAACTGTTTTATTATGGTTGTGCTATTGCAAAGTTAGCGGCTTATGTAAAAATTCGCGAGTGCAGACAGAACGGCATAAAAGAACAAAGAAAAACCTCCTGAGTAGATTGGAGGCTTTTGAAGAAAACATCAAAAGTCTTCCTCACAGTCTTCATCAAAAGTCTCCAACCATTAGTTTCAGAGACCACCGACTAACAAAATGCTTGGCTCCCTACAATCACGTCTTTTGAACAAGATTGCCTTTCTGCCATTATTAAAATACCGTCCTAATGTATCCCTGAATGGAAGGGAACTTGGTCGCAATCAGAGGGCCTTATCAAATAAATTTCAGCAGGTGCAGTAGAGAGCATACATTGAAAATAAATAGGTCGGCTCACCGGTTAAGGGCATATAAGTATTACCGCACTATCCTAGGACAGATTTCAAGGTACTCTGCGCACGCAACAAAATTTAGAAGACTTTGTTATAACTGACAATTTTCACCAGCAATACATCATTATAGAAACCAAATTCTTGCGTTTGTAAAAGGCCAATCGAGTGAAACACCCTGTTAAGCAATGCACACAAAAATAAATATGAACAACAATCAATACTCCTCTCACCCCGCAGCTCAACGCCTAACAGATCACGCCCAGCGGCAAATGTCCGATAACTCCAAAATCACACCTTCCCTACCAGTAACACCTAGGGCAACTCAAAAGGCGGTGGAGAAAACTTGATTGCGGACGATTTATTAACTCCAACGTATTAAGCAATGCCGATATTGTAGCATTTCGGCTTCATACTTAAGGCCGATATTATGGCAATACCAGCACCTGGCTCCGTCCACACTAACCGACTGTACCTGTCCTCAAATACGATTTCTTCTGTCGCGCGAGGCGTTGAATGTCCTGGACGAAACTACGACAAAAGGGTTGATTAACACGATATACAAAGTTTTTTTTCGGAAAGGCTTGCCTCGACTGGTCTTCATTAGCGTCATTCGGGATTGGCTTAGGGTGTTGGGGCGTTGTGGTGTTCCTGTTTTGGCTAGGTTAAGGCTAGCCAGTTCGGCTACGGTATTTTGTACGTCTGAGAGTACGCCCATGCGATGCAAATCCGGTGGTCAATATGGAAATGTACCGGCAAGTCTCAGCAACGGTTACGTGCCAGGAAGGCATATCACATAAGCCATAGTAGAAGAAAAAGATATGCATTTACAAGATGACGCAATCTATTTCCAGGAGGTCATAACGAAGCCCACGCTCGTTAGTTTTGTTGTTGTGGTTGTTTCTTATTTACTCATGGTGCACATCCAGTCGCGGGATCGGCAAGTGAACAAGTGACAGGCAACAGAAAGAAATTCCGACCTGCTGGCTTCCCAAACACACCTTCCTTGTCGTCATCATCGTTCGAGGTGGGTCATGGCGCCATCAAGTTTATCGGGCACGTCCCGTGAGAATAAAATATTTCAATTTTGTTAGAGAACTGTAAATGTCGCAGAAATAGCTCAAAATCGGCCCGCAATAAGCGAGAGCATGGCCGTGTTTAACGAACGATTTCATAATAAAATATATTGGAACGACATTAGGCTCTCCACTCTTTTCGTTCTTCTAACGTTTTTAGTTGCGGGCCCCTGGAAATCGAGAGAGCAGGATTCTGTTCTGTCATTAAGATTTTTATTGTAAGTGTCTTGGATTCGTCCTGGATTCATACCATTTTGTTACCGTTGGTTACCATTCCTTGGTTATCGATTCAATTAGTAGAATTGTAGTTCAACAAGGCCATCATGAAGAATCGTATTATAAGTTGTCTTCTTGGCGGACATGAAGGAAAAATTTGTTCAATATTTCCAGGGACATAACAAAACATAAGCAATAGTTAGCTTTACTGTCGCCATCAAAAAGTAATTGTAGGTTGTGAAGCAATTGAATTACCGTTAGATTCTTACCGTTAGATCTCAAGAAATTACTCCGGAAGTAGTTATCTGCTTTGGTAACTTAAAAATGGCAAAGCTTGGACTAGAGCTGGAGGGCCACACAAACATCGGAGCTCGCGTTGCCACTGCCATTCTAGGAGACCCGCCTGTTGCACCTTACTTGTGTTTCGAACCTGCCGCTGGAAGTTCGTCGTGACTGGAAGGCTCGAATTCAGATCCTTCCCAAAATGGGCCACGTTAGCACGCGCTAAAACCCGCGGTTCAGCCCGAAGGGAACGTCCACGCTACAAACCAAACAAACCTTCGGCACACCACGAGTATAATGACTGTTCAATCATTTGGACTGTGGTTTTGTAACCCCAGGTACCAAGGTTTCATTCCCGCAACGGGAAGCGTCGTTTTTGCCTGTTCAGTTGGCGGCGGTTGGTATAGTTCCTCGCAGCTGCAAACCCCATACCACTTTGCTTTTTTTTAGCTTTGCAGGGGTAGGTCGGCAATGGGTACTTAGTTCTATTAACGTTAAATCTCTATGCTAATGTCTTTTCAGTATTCGTGGCACATTGAGCTTTTTTTAATGAGTACCTCACTGTAATGAACCATTACACAAGAGATAGAAAATTTGTGAACGGATATGTGTAAAGGTTTCTATTTCTGTTAGCCACTAACAAAACATTACAATTTACAAAACTCAATTTCTTTTTCAGCTTTACTACAACATCTTGTACTTGAACATACTAAACTTACTAATACCAATAAACTGTCTCGGTTACAAAAAACAAAATTTTTAATGGTTACAAAAAGTCCTGGCGTGATTATTTGAAATCTATCCACCACATCCGTATTGTACTTCTGTTCATACTATGCCAAAATATAACCATTTTCGTTCCCATTGTTTCTCGGCCCGCACACCCGCCGCGGTGGCTCAGTGGCTAAGGCGTTGCGCTGCTGAGCACGAGGTCGCGGGTTCGATTCCCGGCCGCGGCGGCCGCTTTTCTGATGGAGGCGGAAAGCAAAAACGCCCGTGTGTACGAGATTTCGGCGCACGATAAAGATCCCCAGGTGGTCAAAATTAATCCGGAGCCCTCCACTACGGCGCGCCTCATCGCCTGCGTTGCGTCGGCGCGTTAGACCCCACAATCAATCAATTTCTCGGCCCGCATGCGATGATATGAACTTTCTCCTCAATATTTTTGGTATATGGAAAAATTCTCATCTGCTTTATCTGAGCTATATTCGATAGGTGTCAGACAAATAAATTCATCACTGCTTAGTAAGCTATCTCTATGAAATCGTTTTTATTTTTTTAAAAGAATTGGTTTTTTACAATCTTAATCATGCCTAAGTATGTCAGCTGTAACAAGAATATAATAAATGCTGCTGCTATGAACATCTTCAAATACGTATAACATACCATAGGTTTTTTTTTTTTGTAAGTGCGGTTTCTGCAAAAAAGTGGCATGCGTTTCCAAAATATTTCTGACGTTTTGGGCCCTCACGAAGTCAACCTGCATGTCACTGTCATTCCTTTTCCACAGTTGAAATTCATACTATGATAATAAAACAAAACATGGTTGAATGATTCTCAGAAGGGAAAACCTTTCTTTTGCCAGCACTAAACATGGGAGGGTCAGGCGTCTTCTGCAAACGGTACCATAATATCACCTACAATATATTTTTGGAAGATGTTCTTATCCAAGATGTTTTTATCGTAGGTCCACCTAACCACCGTGAAGATTTGCCGGTACCCCAACTTGAAAACAACAAATATTTCGAGTACAAAGAAGAAAAATACTGGGGGAAGAGGTTTTATGCTGGGAGCTTTAATAACCGAAAGAATATAGGAACACAGAGAAAACGAACAAAGATAGAAACACATGGAAGTTTTCTACAATTCTAGAGTTGTTACACACAATGGTTACCGAAATATTTATGAAAAAAGTCGCTGAATCACTGACACGGTGACTACCTGCACCCAGCTATACCCGCGTTGCCTGTGCACTTGACACTTTGAATGTATACAATTTTCAAGAAGTAGGCACTTACAAACGTCTGTAATCATAGGTTCACCATTTTTACATGATCATTGTTATCATCAGCTCGGTTCGGTCGACTGCAGATCTGAGGACTTTTTTAAAGGTACCTAGTCACGTCTGTTTACCACGGGCTAATTCCGGTGTTTCTCAAACAATATTTCAGTTAATCCACCTAGCGGTTCTTTTGGCCTACCCGTATTACGTCTACGGCCGTTTTTCAGCTATGCCGTTGTACGGATGGTCCGCTTGTTGTCCTTCGTGCGCGTACCGTCACCTGCCCCTGCCAATTTTTTGCATTACTTAAGCTAGAAGGTATCTTACAAGAGTCTGTCATCTAATTCATGAAGTTGTTTTCTATTACGTAATTGCTACCCCTAGCATTCTTCTTTACATAGGCCCTTAAGCCGATCTCAGTTATCTTTCCAGTCGGTTAGTGGGGCTCACGTTTCTACTTCAGCTGTCATTACAAAAACAATGCTTTGCTTATATACCAGACCTTGCGTGACAGAGAAAACCCAGATTCCCGTATATCAAAATTCCTAAAAAAGAATCATACCACATGCTTATTCGGCTGGCGTTTTTTGAAGGGAAAATGGGCACTTCGGAGGGATTACCACTTCTGGGTCGGTATTTACGAGAAAGACCACATCGGAACACCGAGGGTCATGAGTAAAATGTTACAACCCCTTCCTTTAGGTCATTTCCAGGTGAATACGCGTAACTTCTCCAGAACGGGACCCCCTGCACAGCAGATGCTTGTAGATATTTTACTGGCTGGTTCCGGCCGGGCCAAGCAGGCTTCTAAATTTTCATTCCCCATGGCGTAGGCATACGGGTTACAAAGTTTTTCATTGCCTAAATAAACCGTACGGGGAGCGCCATTACCTTTTTATTTTTGTAGATTACGAATGGGTTCAGACCCCTCCAAAAAAGTATTGACGAACCTCCAAGTGTGCCGTCGGGGTGCTGCGTGTCTGAAGCCTCAATCTAGAGCCCAGGCATGGGGCGTTGTAGCCTTTAGGTTGCTGGGTGGGCAGTGTTTCCAAACCCAACCCGAAGTATTCCAAAGGAAGTACCACCTGTACAACATGACGGCCTATGGGGGAGCTCTAAGCGTTTATTGCCATGTCTTCCACAGCTGAACTGCAGACCCGTTTGTAGCTTTTAAAAAGGCGGTGGGCATCTCTCGGCTCTGAATTCGAACCTGGTACCTTCCGCTTACTAGACGACTCTTTTACCAGTCGACCAGGTATATTTACATATATAAATATTATTGATGATACTACAAAAAAACTTAGGAAATACTGTTTTTTACGTTTGTTTTTTGCTTCACCCGTGTAAACAGCAATGTATTTTAGCTCGTATCTGTAAGAATATCTGTCATATTTTTGGGAAAATGCTCTAACGCACAATCATGCGGCCAATCCCCTAATCTCGGTGAATTTGACTTTGAGATTTCGCTTTAGTTGTTTTGCTGAATATTGAAATAGAATGATTTTTGATAAATTTTAGTTCTAGAGATTCGCAAGCAGAGCTTGAGTATTTAGACCCCCGTTGCTGTAAGAGGGCGAGAAGAATGTTTTGATATCGTGCCAAGTGACGTCGTGCTGGATAACCTGGCGATGCGATATCGTGCCAAGTAACGTCGTGTGGTGATGTGCAGGACGGGAAGGCGAGCATGCGCCTTTCCTGCGCCTTTCATTGACATCGCACTCCTTGCTGGTGCATTTCAACGAGAGTGCTCCGTTGATACTGTCCTATGATGCGTCTCCGGTGGGTGTGGGGCTGTACTCGCTAACCGTTACTAGACGGCAAATGAGCAACCCATTGCCTATGCATCAAGGACTTTAACGAAGGCTGCGCGGAATTATGCTCAAATAGACTGAGAAGCATTAGTCGTTGTGTTTGTAGTACGTCACTTTCACCAGTACCTAGCCGGGCGAAAATTTGCAATTCTTACAAAACACAAACCGCTGCTAGGGATATTTCAGCGCGAGAAACACATACCGGATGCTCTGTAAGCCCGCATGCTACGATGGAGCCTAATGCTGTAGCTGTACGAATAACAGCTTCACTACCGTGAAAGTCAGAATCACGCGAACGCGGATTGCTTGAGCAGACTCCGGGTTCCAGCAATTCGTTTGGAAGCAGAAGCTCCAGTCGGCGTATTGCTTTTCGAAGCCGCCGAATACCCGCCAGTCACCACCGCAGAAGTTGCTTGCTGCACGTCGGAAGACAGTCGTCTATCGAAAGAGCGGTAATGGATCATCAACGGCTGGCCAAAAGAATGGGTGCCGAAGGACTACGGCGCATACGAGATAAGACAAAACCACGTGTCTTCGCATCGTGATTGTGTAGTTTGGGGAAACCGCGTGCTAATCTCCGAGGTGTAAAAAAACGTGTCCTCATCTTGATGCTTCCTAATCCTCCGGGAGTGACTGCAAAAAACGCTATCGCGAGGTCCTACGTTTGGTGCCCTAAGATGGATGCGCAGATCGAAGAATTTGTGCGGCACTGCAAGGTGTGCCAGGAGAACCGGCAAAGTGAGCCGAAAGCACCTACGCATTTCTGGACGAAACCGCAGCGAGCAAGGAGGCGAGTGCAATCGATATTGCGGGTCCTGTCGATGGTGATGTTTTCCTAGTGGTAGCTGATATTTTCTCGAACTTGGCTGAGGTGCAACTAATGACGTCAATGCACTCATCTCCCGTAATTGAGCGGCCGCTTAAGATGTTTGGAACATACGTACGGCCAGATGTGATTGTGTCAGATGATGTCACGGCGTTTACGAGCCGGGACATGCAGTCCTTTTTGAAGTTAACGGCAATGAGTACATGTACACCGCTCTCTGCCATCCTGCAAGTAATGGGAGAGCAGGGCGCATGGTTCGTGAGCGTCAATGTGCACTAAGAAAACAGCGTCGAGGCTCTCTAGCGTTTAAAGTGTCTCGTTTATTGTTCAAGCAACGTTACACGCCTCACTCCGAGTCAGGCAAGACCCCATCAGAGCTTATGCTACGCAGGAACCTGCGCTCGGCCCGTCTAAACTTCACCTCGATGTGATGGACGTGGATTGCAATCAGCAACTTACAGAACGAAGTTTTCAGTGCGGTGACTCTGTCTACACAAGGAATTTTTGCCAAGGTCCTAAGTGTGTAAGTGGTTAGCTGCTCGTGTGCTAGGGCGTCAGGGTCACGTCATGTACGAGGTCCAGACGCCCGACGGGAGTATACATCGACGCCATCGGAACCATGTGCGAAAGGCCTCGGAACCAACAACTTCAACAAGCGGGACAAGAGCTTCGTTTGTCCTTTCCGGAACTCCCGGTTCAGAGCCTGGCCCTCTGGCAGCCGGGGCTTCTAATCAGGCCCGTCAAGTGTGAGGGCGAGGTTACCTGCGGCCGCGACTCCCGTATTGAGGCGTCGTCCAGTGCACCGATACGGCATAGATGACTAGGACGGATGGATGTGATATTGTGCCAAGTTACATCGTGCGGTGACGTGCAGAACAAGCGACAAGCTGGCGATGTGATAGCGTGCCAAGTGACGTCGTGCGGCGACCAGGAGGACGGGCAAGCGAGCATGCGCCTTTCCTTCTCTTTTCGTGAGCAGCAATAACACTCGGTGTTGAAATATTTAAGCTGCGCTATCGCTTCAATCAACGTTGTTGTTTTTGGAGCAGCAGTCCCTGCATGGTCACTAGAAATGTTTTGAAGTTACCTCTCTGTACGGGTGAAAAGGTCTATAAGTTCCTTTCGATGCCAGGCCCAAGTCTCTGCTAAAAACACTTTATATTAGATGAGAACATTTAAAATTGGTGACGTTAAAGTATTTTGTATAACTTTTAAATTGACTCGGAACTATGAGACCAAAAAGTAAATTGTTGTAATTTTTTTTGCTGCCTATCCCTTAACGATTTTTTACTAATATAGAAAACAGAAATGTGGGAAAACATTTTTTCAATTACTTTTTCTGTTGAAACGAAAAATGAAAAATTCATAATTAGAAAAAAATTGCTTGTTAAGATCTAATTTTTCACTGACTTTTAAGCTCGTCTCTATATGCAACTTTTGCTGCAACTTTTGCTGCAACTTTTGCAGCTTGTACTGCCAAATTTTCTATCTCACCTTCTGTAAAACTATTTTTAAGTTTTCCTACTAACAATCGTTGACAAGACCGAACAGCATTTTCAAAAGTCCGCCGCTCAGGTATAAAATTTAAAAAAAACTTGGATTTGATGTAGCAGGTTTGAATGGCAAAAATTGTATAGCTGCTAATTTCCGAACACAATGTAAACATTCACTATCATTAATTTTTTGCGTAGCTGTCGTGCTTGTAAACACATGCATTGAAGAGGTTGTCGTCGTCTTTGCGGTTAATAGTAAATGCAAAGTCATCCTCAATCTTCTAGACTTTCAGCAGCTGAACTGCTAGATCTTGCCTAAATTCGCGCATGGCTTCAATCATACGAAGCTGCTGGATTTCATTATACGTTATAGGATTTTGTTGCTGAATGACACATCACCGCAATTGTGTACTAGTTTGGAATTGTTTATGTACCGGTTCGGTCACTGCTTTGCAATAGGGTAGTGGTAGTCATATCCGTACGTATCGATATCGTTGTGTTCCTCGTGCCAAGCAATACATGCGGGTATTGGCTCTAAAATTATTTCCTAGAATGCCGTCCGCGCAGCAAAAGGGGATCCTCCGTGATGCACGCAGCGGCGACGCTGCAGGGAATAGAAGTCCGGCAAGCCAGTGTCGGCGCGGGGACAAGCGCGGCAGACGCCGCTCCGCCGTGCTGCCTTCGTAGGTCTTGGATGTTTCAGCCGATTTTACCTGCGCGTTTTTGTCGTCTCTTCGTTATTCTTAAAAAAGATTATCCACAGAGATTGGTTCATAGAAGTACGAAGAGTTTTTTTTTTACCGAAGCATGAATTGATGATAGTACGTTTTCTCGTATAATGAACACTGGAGCCAAACCACAGAATTGTGCGGCTGCGCTATATTCTCATCCGGGCAAAAGGTTTCCCCACGTACTTTGTGGCACCAGAAACACTCTCGACACAGAATTTTTTGGTAGCTGGGGCATATCACACGAAATTTCGACTAACTTATCTGTAAAAGAAGTGTCTATATGTATATCCCCTCCATAAACTGCCATGGAGATTTAAACCCATGAATATATTTGGTGGTGAGCGGGCGCTCTGGATATTCTTTTGTGTTTTTTTCGAATCCTCCTTACTTATCTCTGCTTGCGGGTCAAATATTGCTAAGTTCGTGCTGTCACAGACTTTCCCCAACCTAAGTCTGCGACAGATGTCCGCAGCTTCGTGGGGCTGTGTTCTTACTTTTGGGTGCTTCATTAGGAACTTCGACGATGTTGCACCATAAGTCACAAACCTACTGAAATAGAAAATTTCCTTTTCTTGGAGATCTCTGGAAGCAGAGGGTTTGTCGACTCTCATCACCCTGCTAACCACACCTCCCATCTTGGCACATTTTGGCCTTCATGCCCCTACAGAGCTCCACACTGACGCAAGCGGCTACGGTATCGGAGCTCGCCTCGGTCAACAATAGGATGGTCACACCCGAGTTATTCCGTATACCAGCCCCCTTCTGTCTCGGAACGCAGCTATTCAATACCTGAACGGGAATGCCTGGCTGTCGTGTTGGCCGTAGCTAAGTTACGTCCATACCTATAGGACAGAGACTTTTCAGTGGTCACTAACCACCATGCACTTTGCTGGCTTTCGTCGGTACGAGATCTTCCTCGCCGCCTCGAACGGTAGGTTCTGCGTCTCTCAGAATACACGTTTTCTGTTGTGCACAAATCAGAAAAATTACACCAAGACGAAGCCTGTTTGTCGCATTATCCCGTCGATCAGCCCTACATTATCTGCCATGACACCGACGTCATCTTTTTTGCCATCTCAGGTTTGCACCATTTAGCCAATGAACAACGCCGCGACAACGTTTTGAGTCCCTAATCAACAGTCTCTTCTCTAACATCTCGGATCCGCCGTGCCACCTTTATCACCTCCAAGACGGTACTTTATATCGACAAAATGTGTGCGGCGACGGGCCGGAGTAGTTAGCAGTTGTACGAAAACAACTTCGCCTAGAAACACTGCAACTGTTCCGCGATCATCCCACAGCTGGATATCATGGCGTAGCTCGCACCCACGACAGTACCAAGCATTGTTTCGTCTGGCCACGCTTATACTATAATGTGAAACGTTACGTTAAGGCCTGCGACACGTGCCACAAGACAGAACACCAAATTCTCTCCGATCTGGGCACCTTCAACCATTGGACGTGCCATCCGAACCATTTTTCCGGGTTGACTTCGACCTATTCGGGCCATTCGCTACGTCCACCGCCGGTAACAAGTGGGTTGCGGTGGCCACTGCTTATGCGGCCCGGAAAGCCATAACCGGGCTCCTCCTACCAGCTGCAACACCGACGTCGCAGACTTCCTGCTCAGGAAGTGTGCGCAGACTTTCTGCAGACTTCCTTGCCAATGTGATCAATGACATTCTCCGCTGGTGCCCGGCTAAACATAAATTGGCAACCGCTTACTATTCCCAGACAAATGGCGTAAGGGAGCGACTCAATAAAGTCTGACCAACATGCTATTTATGTACGTCTCCCAGGCCAAGCGGGATTGGGATGTTGCTCTGCCGTACGTAACCGTCTTGTAAACTTCCTCTTGCCACTACAGTGTGGGACATTCCCCGTTTTACCTGCCCTCTGGTCGGCATCCCAATGTGCCGTTGCACGCTTTGGTTCTCTCTGCAGCAAGCCTCACTGAATGTGCCCGAGACGCTGTCGTCCAAGGACGACGCGGCTCGTCAAATTCCACGAACCCGTCTCACGACATACCAGGCCTCAAGCAAGTGTCGTTACAATGAGCACCGTTCCACAGCCAAATTTCATCCTCTTACTCTCGTCCTTTTGTGGGCACCTGCGCGTGCGTTGGGAATCTCAGGAAAATGTTTTCTTTGCTTCTCTGGCCCTTATCAAGCGGTGCGACAAGTCACTAATGTGACTTGCGAATTAACACGACTCCAGCCCCCTTCTACACAGCCAACACCAGACATTGTGCATGTCATCCTGGTCTAGCTCAAGGTATGCCCCACCCTAAAAGCTCTGTAACGGGCGCCGTGGCGGCACCTCATTCCGGAGTGTTATGTTACCCGTAGGTGTAATGAGTGAAGAAGACGAAGAGGAGGGAAATTTTTGTGCTCGGGAAAGAAGACGGGAATCGTGTCGGAATAATATCAAGGAACAACAACAACAACAACAACAACCATTCTGGCGATCGTTTTTAGCTGCAGTAAATACGAGAATTTGGGGAATACTTTTTGTTCCATCTTCTTTATCCTAGTAACAACAAATATGTTTTGAATCGGGGACGGTATCTAACCACGTCGCATCCTTCACTTACAAGGGCCCATCGCACGTCTTCGCTGCCTCCTCAGTTAGAAATATATGGTAAACGCAAGTACCGATTAAAAATATTACGTGTGTAGGCTAGGATACGACGTTTCTTTCCACTTTCAGTGAACAGGTAGAAACTGTTGAGACTCCAAACTTTTATTTTGCGCGCGTATTTTTTGCGAATTCGCCGATTTGAAAAATTTGATGACTTGAGGGGCGCGCGAAACATGTTTTATTTATTTTTTTATTGGTGATACCCTCAGAGCCAAAGAAAATACAGAGGGGAGTGCTGTTAGAGCAAAAAACTAAAACAAACAAAACTAACAAAGACAGCACAACGACGTTAACATACAGCATACATTACAATCATTACAACGGTTGAATTAAAAACTGCAACTGGGACTCATGGAAAACAAACATAGGAAGGACTCCTGATTATAGAAAGTTATCGAGAACATTACGAATCTGGTCAATGGTATTATTGGATGCAGTGTAAAAAAGAAGGGGATTCTCCTCGCGCTTGGCCGGGGCAAGAAGGAATAAAAACAATGCATTGTTTTGCACATATAAATTCCAACTTTGCGCTCATGGCCAACGCGACGATATTGATGGAGTTTGGTAGGTTATTCCATATTGTTGCTGCCCTGAAGGACAACAGCCGCTGACCATATACATTATGTACTATTTGTAGGCTAAGAGTTTTGTGATCAGCGTGCCTTGTATCTCGCTTGGGTGTAATTAGCGTTGACGAGTGGTATGGATTATTTGTGGTAAGTATTTTGTGGATAACAACAGCAGTATTATAGTCGCTGACTCTATCAAACGGTAATATGTTAAATTCGGCGAAGAGCATAGCTGATTCCTGATTCCTCGGCGCTCCGGCCAATATTCTAATGGCTGTTTTTTTTAATTACACACAGTGATTTGCAGTACGGGGCGCACGTGAACCCCCGTAACGTTATGCAATACGTCATATGGCTGTGAAACAAGGCAAAGTAAATAGGGCGTAAAACGTGCGGAGAAAAATGTTTGCGTGCTTTAACCAGTGAGATACAGCCAAATGGTAAATTTGTGTTCGTTGTTCTATATTAGGGGCCCAGTGCAAAGTTATACCTAAGTCTAGAGTTATACCAAAGTATTTATGCGTGGTAACATGTTTTATTGTTGTTTCTCCGACGTTTAAGCTGCATAGGCCGGGCTGTACTTCTCGGTTCGAGGCGAATACTATAAATTTGTTTTTTTAGTGTTTAATTCGAGCTTACTAGCTTTAAACCAGCTTAAGGTGTTTCGGAGTTCTGATTAGCGAGCGACTGTGCTTCTTGATAGGATTGAGTAGACATCATAAGGCCCGTATCGTCCGCGTACAAAACAGCACTTGAATAGAATCATACCCATCGGCGTTTTGCAAACTTTTTCTGCTGATGCCATCAAAGCCAGGATATGAGGAAATATTTAGGTTTGTAATAAGTTTAGAGATACCGGAAACATCGATTTGTACTGGAGGCATAGCTGCACAACTGGGTGCTTGGGTTGGAGGCTTCGCAACAGTAGACCCAGCGGAAATTTTTTTACGATTGTTTGGTTGCGAAGCATAGCACAAATATTGCTGGCAGCTGGTTCGTCAGATGTGTCCTTTATGGTGACGGCGTCGTTGGACGGGGATTTATGGTACGCCAAATATTTCTGAGTCTGAAGAAAGCATAATAGATAAAAAATATTGTCTACTGTTTTTTACAGCCGAAATGTAACCATAGGCACCAGCCTTGTGCGCATTCCAACGACATGAGAAGGTAAGCGTGTGCGATGCGATAGAAACGTTTTTTCTTATTTGACAAACGCTTGATATGGACGTTGTACCATGGTGCTTGAACATGCGTGGTGATGACTCACTTTCGTATATATTTATAAATGAGTTCCTGAGGTTTAGCTTCAAACCTGTTCCACTAACTTCTGCCGAGTTGTCACAAGTACTCAAGATTACATCTGTAAACCCACGAAGGTCGTAACTGTGTGCGTTGAAATTGGCTGTGTTAAATTCGAGCATGGTCTAAAATTTTTTGAGCGCGCTGACGCAGTAGATAGAAAGTAAAAATTGAGAAGCAAGTGATCATATTTCCCGGACAAGAAGTATAAGCAGACATGACGTCAGGTGGAGCACTAAAATTAGGTCAAGTGTGTAAGATGCGGTCGAGGACAGTCCTGTGGCGTCAGTAACAAGTTGAGTGAGGGAAAAGATAGAACACACATCCAAGAATTCCTGTGCTCTGAAGTATCTCTTACACTCAGTATGGGGTTGCAGTGGGAGGGCGGTACTCTATGTTATATTAAGGAAGTTATATCTCCCTGAAGAATGGTGGAGGAAGAAGAAAAGTGTGTGCAGCTAATATTGGGGACGTCATGTAGTTCGTTTGTGAAAGAGGCGAGTCTCTAGCAAACACCTAGGACGAACTTGCAATGGTCAATGCTTACTGACGCACAGATGATTGCTGCATTCAGAAATGTTTGATGGAAGAAATTCGTCCGAAATCGCAAGACGTACTTCACCGACTCGAGACTAGGTGCAGTCGCAACAGTACATGTTACATCTGCAGATGCCCTGCAAAACGTATGAGTTTTGTACTTTAATAGAAAACCAAGATTCTGTGATCGCTACAATAAGCGCGGAGAAAAAATCTAATGCAGATAACAGTATATTTTGTTTACTAACAACTTTCTTATACAAAACCAGTGTGAACTCAGACAAAGACGGTGGAAGTGCAACACAAGGACAGCCGCTGGTCTAAAAACTAAATTTTATTATCACGAAGGGTAAATATAAAAACTCAACATCAACAATACAGTAAAAAAAAAACAGTGCGCATGATCGAAACAAGTTTATTAAGGTTACGGTGATATCACAACTAGAAATACAGATGTTACAGTCAAGGCACACGAGAAAATGCAATTTCTTTAAGATGGAGGAATACGCTTGTATGGCTTACACAATTCTCACCTCGTTCTGCCATGTGGAATGCCTCCATGATTTTACGTGTTGTTTGATCACAGGGCCTAAATAAAAAGTTATGGCAGAGAAATTTGGTTGTCATTGGCTGCACCTATCACGATGCGAAGAGAGAGGGGAGAATACAGGGCCTTTCAATGACAATTTATATTCTCTCAAACGCCGGTCGATACAGTGTCAAGTTTGTGCAGCATAATTTCGGCCATAGGATAAAGTAATTTTGTACACAATTCCCGTTGCGCAGGGGACATCCCGGTTCTTCTGGTTGACACCAAAGGCAAACCCTTTCTCATCACTTCCCCGCCCCGTCTTTTGGCCAAGCCGGCCACATACCGAACGCGACTTGTTGCGAGCCATGATAGCTACTTCCACTCCATGACAATGGCCCACTTTTTTTGGTGTTGCGTGATTGTATGAATGTACAGATAACGGCAACTTTTTGTGGCTTTTGTGTGTCCTCTGCAACATCTGGCTTGATATGATTTTTAGAACTTTTTACATGAACCTGACAAGAGGTCCGGTGGAAATCCTCCCTCCAATAAATTTTACCTTCCTCATTGAAGCTGTTTGTCATCAAGGGTTGGCACGACTTCGAAACGGCTGCGTAAATAGATAAGGCAATATCGTGTTTTTTTACAAGCTTGGTATGGCCCGATCAGTAGTTCAGCAAAGGCTTGACCGATCATGGTGCATCATCCAGCACACATGCTCCTTATCAAACCGAAGATACAAATCAATATACTGGATGCCATTCCATTACTTGTTTGAATGGTAAAATTGAGCCCCATACCCCTTTGCTAAATACTTTTAAAATATCCGTGGTCGCTCTAAGGCTGCACTATGCTAAAAAATAAGCAGGTACTCGTCCACGTAACGGAAATCTTAAGTGACCATACCATTCAAGCCCCTCTCATAACAGCGATGAACTTTGGCAAGAAAAATGTCGCATAGAATTGAAGTCACTCGCTAGCCGATACACACTCCCCACTTTTGCGTGTACACTACACTGTCCCGGAAAATAAACAAAGAGTTCAAGTAAAAGTAAAAAAATTCCAGAAAGCTGGAACACGCATGCCTCATACACTTTTGAATGCCATCTCGTCATTATCAATCGTAATACTCTTCTTCACAGTACACCCGCCGAGGTGGCTCAGTGGCTAAGGCGTTGCGCTGCTAAGCACAAGGTCGCGGGTTCGATTCCCGGCCTCGGCGGCCGCTTTTTTGATGGAGGCGAAAAGCCAAAACGCCCGTGTGTACGAGATTTCGGCGATTGTAAAGATCCCCAGGTGGTCAAAATTAATCCGGAGCACTTCACTACGGCGCGCCTCATCGCTTGCGTTGCGTCGGCGTGTTAAACTTTCCAATCAATCAATTCTTCACAGTAGGAAAAAGATAGTCATGGGGAAGCAAATTGAACGAATCTTCCACATGTATGCTAATGGCAGAGCAATGACAAAGGTGATGCGTTCTGAAAAACCTCACTAGACCATAGAAATTGGGGACAAGGAAGGGGTCATCAACGTGGAAAGTGGAACGACACTTCAGTAAAAACCCGAATACGCAGTACTCCCACGTGTGTCGCGCGGTAGCAATAACCCTAAACGGGATCCCTGGCTTATTGGTTTTGGCTGTGTAGAAAACATTTTATTTAAACTCTGATTATATACACGAACGGTGTAGTGTAAACGTAGAAGTCGGGAATATGTATCGGCTCGCGAGTGGGTACGATTCTAAGCGACATTTTTCTTGCCAAAGCTGATCGCTGTCTTCAGAGGGATCTGAACGGTATGGACACTAAAGTTTTCTGCTACGTGACGAAAACCTGGTAGTTTTTGAGGATTCTTCAAGCCTTAGAGCGAACATAAATATTTTAAAAATATTTAGGCAAACAGGTTTGGGACTCAATTTCACGACTGAAACAACGAAACAGAATGACATCGAGTATCTGGATCTCTATCTCCAGTTTGATAAGGAGATGTCTGCTGGATGTATGCATCACAATTGGTTAAGCCTTTGGTGAACTACTCATCGGGCAATACCAAGCTTGAGAAAATCCGCCATTGCCTTATATCTTCGATCAGCCGTTTCGAATTCCTGCCAACACTTGATGACAAACAGCTTCAATGACCAAGTTTAACAGTTAAGGGGGGCAGGATTTCCAGAGGACTTCTGGTTATGATCCTGCGAAGAAGTTCTAAATATTATAAAACTAAAATGCGGCAGCGGGACGTGGCATAGAACACACAAAAGCGCCAAAAAGGTTCCGTCATCCTATACATAAATAGAGTCACGCACTGCCTAAACAAAGTGGGCCATCGCTATGCAGTGCTTGTGGCTATCACGGACTGCAACAAGTTGCTTTCTGTATTTGACAGGCTTGGCAGCAAGAAAGAACGGGAAAGTGTTAAGAAATAGGTGGCTTCTAGTTTCAACCACAAGAACCGGTATATCGCCTGCGCTGCAGGAATTGTGAACGGCATTGCTTTGCCCTGTGGCTAAACTTATGTTGGACAAACTGGCTGCTGTATCAGCGTGCGTTTGAGAGAACGTGAAATGTCATTGAAATGTCCTGTATTACCCATCTTTCTTCGCATTGTGCTAAGTGCAGCCAATGCGAACGTAATTTCTCTGCCACAAAAGTTTATTTAAGCACCGCGATCAAACAACCCGCGAAATCATTCAGGCATTCCACATAGCAAAACGAGGTGATAATCGTGTAAGCCAAACAAGCGTGTGTCTTTATACTAACGAGATTGCATTCTAGCTGCGTGTGCCTTGAGTGTAACATGTGTATATCTAGTTGTGGTATCCATGTGACCTTTAAAACTTGCTTAGACCATGCGCACTGTCTTTTTATTACAGTATTGTTTGTTTTGAGTATTTGTATACACCCGTCCTGATATTAAAATTTATTTGCTTGACCAGCGGCTGTCCTTGTGTTGCACTTCATTCTTCTTTCCCCGAGTTCGCGCTGGTTTTTTTTCAAGAATCCTTTACAACTACCTTAGCTTGCAACCCCCACATTAACGATCCTTTGTGCATTGGTGAACATAGATAGATGTGTTAACGTCCGTCTACTACCCCTATCACCATTCCATATGCGGCATCATCACGGACACGCGCGGACGTGATGATGGGTTCCTGCCAATTAAGGTTTCCATTGCTCTGCAGATCTTAAATACTGTCAATGTTTGCGTTGTAAGTATAACGTTTTATGTGTATGGTGAGGTGATATTGTGGTGATTCATTAAAATGATTTGGGAACCTGCTTGAGTTGTAGGGAATTCAGTACGCTTTTTCCGGGAAATGGGGATGGCTGGACAGAAATCTTCCGAAACGGCAATATTTTTTGTTTGAAAAACTTCTGTGGCGAATGTATTTGTTATTTCATATGAACGTTCAAAAACTTCACGATAACCAGACGCCATTTTTTTTGCGAAAGACTGCCTAAAAGATGTACCCGTTCTATAGAACAAGCAGGAAATGAGGTTATTACTTTGTTTAGAATTGCAATAAATTTTATTTCAGTTTTTTCCAGGTTTCCTTTGAGTTAGGCAACCCATAAAACAAGTTGTGGCAGCGTGAACGTTTTTGGGGTTCATCAATGCGCGACTGCAAAATAGTATTTTGGGTGGCTAAAGAATCAGCAGTGGAATGTATTTCCGTTTTTTTGCGCACCAAGGCGTTACACTACACGAGACGTTTTCTTCAGGTGTCCAGTATTAGTTGAAAGTTTGAGGCATTCGTTTCAATAGACTTTTTTGCCCGTTTTAATAGCTTTTATGGCTGCCACAACCTCGACCGGGAATTTAGAACTTTGCATGTTGCCGGCGTGAACATCCTTCAGTAACCAGAAAAGAACACCCATTTGTTCGGCAGGGTTATCAGGCAAAGTTTCAATGTGAAGTGCGTCTGAGCGAGTAGTGGGCCGTGGTAGGATTCAACGTCACCGCAGCACAGTAATAATAACGCCATGGAAAAGGACTCCCACAAAGTTTCATGCAACACCCATGGGCACGAAAACAGCAGGATACAACGGTTATCGGTTTTTCTCGCATACAGTGAAAAGTGGTTACACACCTACGTGACGAAAAGCTGCCAATTAGGAGCCGCTCTGAAGGCGCTGGTCCAATGTGCAATTTTAATAAAACCATGCTGCTAAACAGTACCTGTGGTTATATTCATTGCAATGTGCTTTTTTGATGACCCCTATACTCGTAGTGTATCGCGACACGCATGCTAGGAGAGCAATTATTAATGGGGAATATTCGTGATATGGCCAATAATTTTTTTTGCGTCTGTTTGAAATAAATGATGATGGTGGTTGAGTATCAGTTGCGCAATGTCCACTAGGGCAAAAAGCGCCAAAAAAGTGTTTTGATGAATAGGTGACCACTAAACTTGGATGGAACACAAATGAAATAAATTAAACACAATGCGTGCGGTTGGTGTACAGGGTCCGGGTGAAGACCAAGAGTGGTTGAAAGATAAATAATGTGGCTGGTGTATAGGAACAGGGGTAAAACTATAGGTGGTGTGAGAAGAGCTGTAAGAAGTGAAATTCTAACAGAAACCGAAAGGTACGCTGAACAGAAAACATGGCATCGTCTCCTAATATGTATGACGGATGTAATGAAACATATTGTCTGTTTGCAACGTGTAAGTGTTTGCAACGTGTAATATCGAATGACTTGCATTGAATGAGAATGTCTATCACAGATAGGCCCTCCCCACACCTGCTACACAGGGGTCTAGGAGATCCCAAGAGCAGGTGCGAGTGTGTTCCATGTGTACAGCGTATCCGTCCCCGAACTAAGGCAGCTTCAATGTGTCCGAAGTTTTATTCGAAATGTGGTTTTAATACGTGTAGTTGGTTGTCTTACTGCTCGTTCCCATCTCCTTGCCATGTTTTACGCATTTGTTGTCTTATGTGAGAATAATTATAGTTAAGAAGCAAAGTTGTTGATGCCTACTTAGCACAAGGACAATATGCCTTGCTTTACCCGTCCACCTTCCACCACCCCCCTACCCGAAGTATTGAGGATCGGGTTTGTTTGGCGAAGCATCTCACTGCAGCTTTCCCCACGCCCCGTTGCTCGAGCTAGCCAGACCGGCTACATGCCTACTTTGTTCAATTATTGATGCTCAGAGAAAATCCCGCATTGTCAATATTAATTAAAACAAACGCTCCGTGTGGCGGCGCTGGGCTCTCTCTTCACATGCTCTCACTCTTCCAACATTGAGCAAAATAACGGTTCCAGCGGTGCTCGTGAATTGACTAATCCCGTTGCGGTGGCTTCATCCTTCTGTCTCACTCGCGAAGGTCACATGCCTAAATTAGGCTCCGTAAACCTATTCGAGAGAAATTCGTGCCACGAAATAACGGGTTTTAGAGTAGGTCTATCGCAGCTTCAATTGTGAGCTGAGCACCTCGAGCCGTTAGGTATTCACCGCTATAACAGAGCGACCAACCCCGAAGTGCTCCCGCTCTCCACCGCAGTAGCGCGCGGCACAGGCCGTCCGCCGGCCGCTAGTGGCCGCGATGGCCACCACTGGAGAGGACGGCGCTGCGATCGTTTTGACGTCACTTGTACAGTTCCCGTTCCTACTTGCGGCGTCGTAGACTTGGAGCAAGTGACATTTCATTTTGGACACAATTTCTCAGCGCATTTTCGTGTTAATGTTCGGCTTTTGAACTTAATTATCAGTGCGTGATGGAAAAACTTTAATTGAGCCCCATGGGGCTCTTCTGGGTGGCCTGTGACCACCGGTGGTAACCGGCCGGTGACAATTGCAGCTCGCTGGATGACCTTACCCAGGACCTCACGGTCCGGGGTGCACAACGCCTTCACCCACCGCTCTCCGTCTGTGAAATGGGGGAATGGTTTTTGGGGGCATTTCCACATGCAGCGGTCTCGGGTATAAAGGGACCCGCAGTCGGGGCACAAATGGGTGGGGTACAACGAAAGGTAGATTAGGTGAAGTAGATATCGGCAGGGGAGTACGTGTGTCTGGTTGATTCGGCATATGCGTTCCTCTTCATTGGAGAAGGTGAGGGCGGCTGGGGGTAGTTGGCGGCGGGAGAGACGGTAGTGCGAGGGTAGGTCATGGAGGGTAACAAGTCTGTCGCGAGCTGATAGGGCTAAGAAGAAGGGATCAAGGCCAGGACCAGGTCGGAAGGTGAGCGGTCGAGCGGCTTTGTGTGCTGCCTCGTTCCCCTCCACACCCGTATGGGCCGGAGTCTGTTGAATTTCCCGCAGGAAAGCAGTTGCGGGAAGCGCCATGCGCCTCGCAGACAAAACTAGAGAAGAGGACGAAAAGGGCGGCCAGTGGGGTATGCTCGTGAGCACGAATAAAGAAAGAGGAGAACCCGGAGGGGTTCGATCTGGTAACGCGGGTGCGGTCTCTTCGCTGTCGCACCATTTCTGGTGCCAAAAACCCTTGAGACGGCCGGCATCCATCTCACCGTTACATTACCGAGCATGGAGAAGCTCGGCAGGCAGCGAGCCATTCTTTGTTGTTCTACCACCCGACTTCTGACCGTGGCCAGCGATATCCTGCGGGAGGACACACAACCGTCATTGGACGACCTCCAGAAAATTATAGGCGGGCTTCGCTCTAAAAAGGCCGCGCTCGCTGAGATGGACAGCCAGATCGCCGACTCCCTTGATGGTGACAGAGAGAGAACAACTTTATTAAGATTCCTGCAGTAACTCCTACCCCACCCTCTTCGGATGGAGTCTTCGGTCGACGAGGCCGGGTGTCTTCTTAGCGGCGAGAGTCACTCCCGGTGGGCTTCGGCGTACCAGGGTTCCCTTTTTCTGCCTCCGGCCCGTCCGGTCACTGTTTCTCGACCGCCGCTAGAATCTGCTGGACGGCCTTGCGTTGCACGTCGTCGTCGTTGGATCTCTTCGCCTCCTCTATGTGGGGTGGGAGAACGTCGGCATTGTTGGCATTGTTCGCGCTTATGCAGTCTTTTAGGATGTGGGCCAGCGTGGCCCGCTCTGTCCCGCAGTCTGCATACATCAGTCACGTAAACGTCCGGCCACGGGTGCTTGGCTAGCACCGGGGTAATCACTGAGTTTTCTGTAGTTGACGGAGCACAACCGCCTCTTCCCTAGTCAACCCTAGGTGAGGAAGGGCCATCGTTCGTCTTCCTAGTCTATACCATGAGATCACCTCACTGTAAGTGATCCTGGTGTCCTTGTCGGGGCGATTCACTTCGTCGGCGACCATCGTTCGCGTGGCATTGCCGGCTAATCCTCGCGCCACGGCGTTGGCCGTCTCGTTCTGGTTGGCGAGCCCCAGCAAGTTCGCCACCCCTTCGCCCACATGTGCGGGGAACCACTTTATTACCACACCGTTGTTGTCGCTGTTGGTTTCGGCCTTGCGTAGAATACGCGCGGCCGCACAGCTCACCCGCTTCTTCGCAAAATTTCGCACTGCCGTTCGCGAATTACACAGCACCGTCTTTCTTCTTGGGCCCGCGATGGCGAGTGCCACCACCACTTCCTCGGCTTGGTTCGGTGACTTGGTCTTCACACTTGCCGACAGACTGGTCTCATCGGTCTTGGCTTCGACCACGCTGACGCTGATGACGCCGTTGATGTTTTTGTAGCTGGCCGCGTCCACAAATACCGCCCCTTCGTCGTTTGAGTGAAATGCCATCAGCGCTTTAGCCCGTGCTTGTCTTCTTTTCTTGTTGTACATCGGGTTCATGTTCCGTGGGATAGGGCTTACGACGATGCGTTCGCTTGTCTCCCGCGGTATCTGCTCCCCCGTCTGCAGATCTTCTCTGATGCTGACGCCTAGTTGTAGTGGTATTTCTCTGGCAGTCTTAGTTCCCGATAGTCTTGTGAACTGCGCCGCCTGCTGGGCTTCCGCTATTTCTTCCAGGCTGTTGTGGAGTCCGAGGGCTTCGATCTTCTGCGTGCTCGTCCCTTCTAGGAGCCCCAACGCCGACTTGTATGCCTTGCGCAGCATCGCATCGACTTTCTTTTGCTCGCACTGCCACCAATTGTGAAGGGCGGCGACGTATGCGACGTCGCTGACCACGAAGGATTGAACGAGTCTGACGAGTCGTTCCTCCTTCATCCCACCTCTTCTGCTCGACACTCTTCTTATGAGTCGCATCACAGCGCCGGTCTTCGCGTCGAGTTTCGAGACCGTGTCTCCATTGACCCTGCTGCATTCGATTAGCATCTCTAGGACTCTGATCCTGCTTATTTGTGGTAAGGTTTGTACCCCCTGTGTTCTCACTGTTATATTGTCGCCGTCTCTGGTGGGCTGCTTGTTGCGCCTCGTTCCCTTTGGCGGGATCACTAGGAGCTCCGACGTTGCGGGGGAGCATAACAGTCCCGAGCCCCTCAGTTGGTCTTCTACTGCTTCCAGTGCTTCATGCAGTTTGCTCTCGATGTGGCCGTCACTGCCGCCGGTAATCCTTAGCGTTACGTCGTCAGCGTAGACTGTATGTTGTACCCCTTCGACGCTCTGCAGTTGATTGGCGACCCCGATCATTACTGGGTTAAAGAGCAGCGGTGAGATTACCGCTCCCTGCGGCGTTCCCTAGCTGCCTAGTGTCTTCTCTGGTAGTTGTAGGTTTCCCGCGCAGATTCGGGTTGTGCGGCCAGTCAGGAAGTCTCTGATGTAGTTGTACGATCTTTTTCCCATATTCAGGCGCCATACCTTGGAGAGGGTCGCCAAGTGCCCAACTTTATCGAAGGAACTCTGCAGGTCGAAGCCCAGTATTGCTCTGTTGTGGTTGGTGTTTGTGTCGTAGTCTACGATCTCTCTCTTGAGCTTTAGCATAGCGTCTTGGGTCCCTCGCTTACTCCGAAACCCGATGAGCGAGACCGGCTATAGTTCTGCTTCTTCCAGGTAGTGTTGCCACCTGTTCATGTGTACATGTTCGAGCAGTTTGCCTACGCACGACGTCAGCGATATCGGTCGTAGGTTCTCGACGCCGGGTGGTTTACCCGGCTTCGGTATAAGAATTGTTTTGGCTTCCTTCAATCGGCGCGGTAGCTTTCCGTCCATCCGACATTTATTAAAGTATTCCGTCAGTGCTGCGACCGTTGCGTCGTTCAGGTTTCGTAGTGTCTTGCTGCTTACTCGGTCGAGTACCGCCGCTGATCTTCTATTGAGGTCTTGCATGACGTTTCGTACCTCCCACTCTTCTTTGTCGCGGTCTATTTCGGCGTTTTCAGTTCCCTAATATTCTGGGTGTTTTTCTTTCGGGGAAACCGGGAGGCATCTGGCGTCGAGTTTTCTCTTCACCTCTTCCTCCCCGTCCTTCGCGATCGCCTTGTGGATGATTTTTCTGAGTTTATGTTGCTGTTCCCCTTGGTTCGGGTTTCGTCCAGGAGGTGTTGGGGCAGTCTCCACGTTCTACCCATGTGGAGTTGTCCGTCCGCCTCCCTGCATGTCTGTTCCCACTGTTGTTTGCCGAGCTCCCTGCTGTGTTTTTCTATCTCTCTGTTAATTTTAGCGATCTTTTTTCTGAGCTTTCTCTTCGTACGTTGTTGGTTCCATTTTCTTTTTAAGGCTTCCTTTGCTTCGATGGTGTGGGCCAGTGGGCTATCCATCGTGAGTACATTTCCGTCTGTCTCTATCTCAATCGTTGCTTCCTCGGTTGCTTCCACGATCGCTTTTGCCTAGGTGTCTATATCCTCTACGTTGTCGTGCTGAGTGGGGAGCTGGCGGCGAAACTCTTCCCAGTTCATGTATTTGTGTTTTTTCTTTCTCTTGGCTTGTGTCGTTTTTGAGTGGGACTCGTATCTCTATGATCATGTGGTCGCTGCCGAGATCGGTCTTGGTGTTCTTCCATGTCGCGTCCCTTCTGCCTTCGATCCGTACGAACGTCAGGTCCGGGGTGGTGTCTCTGGCGACCGATGTGCCCGTTCTCGTTGGGGTCTCAGGGTTTGTTATCAGTATTAACGCTGCGTCCGCCGCGTCTTGCATTAAGTCTCTTCCTTTTTCGGTGGTGTTGTCGTAGCCCCAATCGTGGTGTGGTGCATTAAAGTCGCCCCCGATTACTACCGTTCCTTTCTTTATCGTTCTTAGCACTTTCTGCATGAGCGTGCGAAGCTTCTGTTTCCTGTGCTTCGGACTGGTGTACACGTTTACGGTGAGTGTGCTTGTCTTCGTCCTCCTCCCAATGATCCCCTCCACCGCGCAGCTGTCGGTCCAGTTGCCAGTGTTCAGCTCGTCCTCGACGAAGACGATGCCGTTGCGGACGAACGTGCACACCCCGCCGATAGGCCTGCGTGCCCCCGTCTTGTTTTCGTTCAGTGTCTTTGCAGCTTTGGAGTGTGCTCTCTACCCTGGTAGTTTTGGTGTTTCTATGCAGTGCGTTTCTTGAAGCATGAAGATGTCTGGTTTTCTGTCTATCCCATCTAGGTGGTGCATTATCCTTGCTCTTTTACTTTGGTAACCATTACACTTCTGTTGCCAGATTAGGAGGTCCCTGTCCGGCTTCTGGTCTTTTACTGTCTTTCGGTCTGGCTTGGTCCTTGTACTTGGGGTTGTAGGGTTCATAATTGACGCAATTTAGTTTTGATCTGGGTCTCCACGTTTTGCATGTACGCTTGCGTTGGGGATTCTATGCTCTGCATGAATGTTTGCAATTGGGTTGGCATCTGCCTCACTCCGCTTTGCAGATCCTGCAGCGTTTTCTCCATCAGGCTAAACTTTTCCTTCGTCGTTTTTGCTAGCTGTTCGCGCTCCCTGTCCATTCGGTCGAGACGTGCCATGAGTATTCTTTTCTTGGTGTTTTCGATGACCCTTTTCTTGTTGCTTGGTTCTTTGGGGTGTTCTTGGTCGCTCTCGATGTTGCTCTTGGTGGCTTCTTCTTCAGTGACGGCTGTTTCCTCCTTCCTCATCGGTTCTGGTATCTTTGGGGTGGCTTGCTCCTCTTTTTGCGTTTGGGTCTCAGCCATCGGTTGGATGTTGGGCCTCAGTGCCTCTATTAGCTTGTCGATCTTTTCGTCAATCATTTTGAGCATCCGTTCGCTGCTTTCGCTGATCATTTCGTAGACTTCCTTTCTCGTGGGCTTTTCTTCGCTTCGTTGTGGTTGCTGTTTGCCCCTAGGCACTTCCTCTGCTTTGGCTCCCTTCACTGCGCCCGACCACGTCAGCTTTCCTTCGCGCTGCGGCGGTGGCGGGGGCTCCTGTCAGCCAGCATTTCTTCCGCAGCTGGTACTGCGCCGTCTACTCTCGCTTCTATCCTTGCTTGCCTGCAGCTGCGGGAAGTCGGACGTCTTTGGGGGCTTTGTCTTCTGCAGCTGTTGTTGATCTAACCCTGTCTTTCGCTCCCATTGCCGCTTCGTGACTACGAAGGGCACCTTGAACTTGTTTTTGCACACCCTGTCTCCCGTCGGGTGCGCTCCCGCACGAAATTTGCATCGGGGCTTACACATTTTTTCGTGTTCCGCGTTAGGGTTAGCTATTCCACACGCGAAACATACTCTGGCCTCTGGGGTCGGGCAAACATCAATTCGATGTCTAAATTTGCCGCAGCATCGGCATACTTCGCGGTGTTTTGTGTAGAGTCCGCATTTTATCAACGCCGCTCTATAATTCACGTATCTGGTTAACCTATGTCCTTCGAAGAGGACGATGACTGCCGTAGAGTTTCCAATTCTGTGCGCTTCAAGCGCTACCGGATTGTACATCGTCACAATTGCTTCGTTAATGTCCTCTGGTGTTTCGTCGATCGCAATGTCTCTAATTACTCATTTGACCGTCCCTTCGGGCGCGGTTTGGTATGCATAGATTTCGTACTCCATGTTTCTGAATTCTATCGTCTTGACTCTGGCGTACACTTCGGCTCTTTCCTCGCTTGGTGTGCTAACTACTATAATGTTCTGCGCCGCGTTGACGCACACCGTATCTTCCCCTTCGTGTTCCCTCACCGTACCTGCGGCCGCCGTGATCGCGCCCATGACGAGCAAGGTCTCCATCTTGGCCATGTTTAGGCCTCCCCTCGGTTTAATTACAATCTTGTCTTCCCTGGGTATCGTTGCCAGCGTACGGGCAGCTCTCCTAATGTTTTCCGTAACGCTCTTGGTGACGTTAGCCCTCTCCTTAGGTCTCAATTGTCATTCCGAGGCGAGAGTTGGTCTCTCACCTTGCAGGTCCTTGGTTTTCCGCATTGTTCTGCTCGCCGCGATCCATCCACTCGACTCACCGGGCGTCGCGTCGCGGCCTCCTTCTTGAACGCACGTTCTTCCTCCGAAGTTGCCGACGGTAGTTGCCGGCATGGTCTCGGGTTTCTTGGCCTCGCACACCTCCATCGCCGGTGACGACGCCATCTTGGTCGTACGCGTCGTTAGGCCTGGCTCCGGGGAGAGTGCCCCGGGGGCCGTACTCGTGAGCTAGGCCTAAGGCTTAGCTCGGCGTGCACATGTCGAACTTTCAAAGTCTAGAAAGTTCACGTACCACTGTGTCGATGGTAGTATCGGCCGGTTCCCCGTACCGTACCGCTCACTTTGGTACCAAATAAAATTTCGTAGCTGGCAATTACGCTGCATTAATCGTCACAATTGCAGGAGCTGCAACGAAGCACGTCCGCTCCCTCCGGCGATCGCAGCGCCACCTCCCTGCCTTGATGGTGAGGCTTTTGTTCAAGTCGCGAGTGCAATAGATTACCGTGCTAAGATCGTCAACGCGATCAGCAGGCTTCGGTTCACCATGAACGCGCGTGCTACGGCTGATGCTCCTGTCGCCGACGGCCAGCTACAGGGGCTTGCGGGTACTATCAACAAGTCCAACAATGCCACCGTAGCTGCTCACATGGAGCTAATCAGCGAAAATGCCACCGCTAACGGTAGGCCACGAGCACCGGGTCTGCGCGTCAATTTGCCAAATTCAAATGCCCGTCTTTGCCGGCGAAACCCGTGAATGGCCGGGCTTTTGTGAGCACTATGAGGCCACCATACACGGTCACCCCAATCTCGCCGACATTAAAAAGTTCCGGTATTTGAAGACTTAACTGGCCGGCACTGCAAAGCGGGCAATCAAAGGTATACCGCCTGTCTGACGCAAATTATAAGATTGCCTTCAAGGTGCTGACCGAACGCTATGGCCGAAAGCATGCCTTCATTGATGACCACATAGACAGCCTGCTTTCTATCGAACCAATCGAGTCATCGTCTCAAGTTTCACGTCTGCGAGGCCACTCTGAGCAGATCCAATTTTGACCCGGCTGTTTAAATAGCCTTGGCATGCCATCTGCAGACTGCGGGGTTGTTCTGCACGGGGCACTGATGCGCTCATTGCTAGAGGATCTGGCAATCCTGTACCGAAAGCGCACGAAGACCGACACAGCCGGAGCGGACGCTGCAGTGGAATCACGAGAACAGCAGTTCAAGGCCATCCTCAAGTTCCTGCAAGTGGAGGTTCACAGCAGAGAGGGGAGTCGAGTGTCACGCGAAAAACCCACTTCAAGGAGGTGTTCGATCTGGTAACGCGAGTGTCGGTCTCTTTTTCTGGTACCGAAACCCGGGTGTATGACCACACGCTACGAAGGAGACCACCGACTTCCCCTCCGCCTTGATGTTCCTTGAACCCCGTGATTTTGACTCTTTCCGCTGATCAGCCCCGCCCTCAGCCGGAGGTCGGCATGTCTGGCCCAGACATTTCAGTGAAAATCGACAATAAATGTCGAGTGGATAAGCTCCGCCGGCAGCGATGCATCTTTCGCATAGCTTCTGCAAGACTGCTCAAGGCAGTGAATGAGCTTCTGGAAGCCCCGTCCCCGTTTCCGCACGACTTGCAAGCGATCATTCATTTGCTTGAGAGCAAGGATGCCACAATTTAAGAGATAGACCAGAAAACTTTCAATATACTTTACAATCAGGAAGTCGAGCGTGAATACTTTGAGGCCTTGGCGCACCAAAGAGGTATATGTCGTGCCCTCAACCGATTCCGCAATACCTTGAAGGTCTCAAAGGCATTCGGCATGGTAGACATCACCAGCGCCACTCCTAGCAGGCCAATTTTCAATCGACCACTGACCATTATGTCCAACGGCGTTCGCACGGCAACCCGTAGAGGCTACCCCTCTCTTGTCCACTTCCATACATCAACTTCGCAAGTTGTCTCACCAACGCTGCAGGTTAGCACGGTTAACGGTGAGCTGGCTGAACTGCACAGGCTCGGGAACCATTTCCAGGTGACGTCCCAAGACCACACGGTCTTTTCCGACACGCGGCGGCCAGAGGCTTCGACGTTCACGCCCATCACGCGAGGAAAGTAGCGCAAACCCATTCTGCCGTGTTCCGTTCATCGCGACATCTGAAATATCTACCACTAACAACACGAGGGCAAGAACTAGTCCACAGAACTGCTCCAGGACGCCAGTGCAAAAAACCGTTCAGTCCAACGCGACATGCGACCAGTGAAAGCTCTTCTTCCTCCTGCCAGAACAGGAGAATACGATACAGACAAATACCATGACCACTTCGTCTACTAGCGCCCTGAAGTGTCCGTCAAGGAACAAGCAATCGTAACAGCCGAAGGTTCACGTTTCCGAATATACGCACATGCCAGTGTACGACGAAACGGTGAGCGTCGTGAACATGATAAAGCGCATGTCGCCATCAAAGAAGGTTCAGCGACAGTAACCCGAGCAGAGGACAGAAAAGGTGAAGTCGAAGATCTGGAAGAAAAGGTCGAACGGCAATAGATCTTTGTTCCCGATTTTAAGAAAGATGAATCCTTACCGGACCTTCCTCTAAGCCAGCTAGCTGAGTTCGTAGGAGTCCAAGAGTGTGCACCTAAGAGCCAATATAAGTTATTCCGTGTTGCTGAGGGCTGAAACTCTGAAGCACACTTGAAGACCCTTTCTCGTAACAGCGAGCAGCATCTGAGGCCAAGTCCGAAAGCAGCCCAACCATATTCTGACTCGATTCCCATCGAGAAAATGTGCTCGCCAGAATCGGAAACTGCTAAAACGCCAGCACGAGGCAGGCACAAGGCCAATTAAAATCCACCGACCTCCTAAATGCATGACAGCTGAAGTACAATGAACAATTGAGACTTTCACGGCAACAGCTTCAGCAAAATACCTACTGGAGACTGGAGACGTCGCAGCGGGCTTGGAGCCCAGTTTGTATGTCGGCTGCTGCAGCTTGGCGGCGTTTGGCTGTATTGAAAGCTGCGATACGGTGGATGCACCGGTGGAGACAAAAAATGTCAGCGTTTGTTGGCAGCTTCACCATGATTGACAATATGGAGTGGAAGAGAAATTGTTAGGATGGTGGATTGATTGTTCGGAGTCCGTACAGCGTTTCTACTAGTGGCCGGATACGAACGTTGCGGGCGCGGGAGTGTGTTGAATCTCCCGACGGGTATGAACCTGCCATTATCATGGTCATCATCATCATCATGTAGATCCTGCGAGTAAAGTGATCGTCCCCTATAAGGGCAGCCATGGCCCAGGTCTGCCTTGAGTCATTATTCCGTTAATAGAGTTCATACCAGCTCGACTGGGGTGGTGGAAGAATTTTGAAGAAGTATTTTGGGGGCCAAACGCGAGATCATTCCTTTGGCGAAATTTTTAATGGCCGTTTTGGAATCGGAGATTACAATGGAGGGGGGTGGCCTGAGGGTGAAGGCTAGGGCTACTGTCGCCTCTTCCGCGTTCACCGAGGAGTGAGTGTGCAGAGTGAGGGAAGCAAGCGGAGGGGCGTCAGGGCCAATAATGACCGCTACCGCATACGTTTCACGGCTCCTGTATCTCGCAGCGTCCACGTAGACAGTGGAGGGGGTGATTAAGTACCTTTTGGATAACGTCCTCACCCTGTGCTCCCAGCGCGCTCGATGAAACATTGGGTGATATTGCGCTGTATCGGTCTCACCTTTAGTTGCTCATGAATGTGGCTAGGAAGGGGAATGGGCGCGTCGATAAGGATTGGGCTGTCAAAGCGCAGCCGTCGGAGAAGCATTCTGCCTGGAATCTTGGTTTGGGTACGAGTGAGCTGACTCAAGAGATGCACCTTAATCAACTCTTCGGCGGTGTTAAAGACCCTGAGTATTTCAAGGCAGGCAGTGGATGTGCACTGAGGTACCTGCAGGACTGTTTTATAAAGTTTCCTAATTAGACAATTCATTTAGGCTAATTCCGTGGGCGAAGCGAGCAAGTAGAGAAGACAGTAGGTTATTCGAATATAATTAAATCCCTGCATCAGCTGTAGGCGCTCTGCCTCTTTGAGCCGCTGATATCGGGTAGCTATACGACGTATTGGATTAATAGTTATATTTACCTTAGAAGTGAGGCGTGCTATGAACGTGGTGTTTGCCCGGTTTCTCTGTATGAATAGGCCTAAGATCTTCATGCATTGCACCTTTGGAACGCGTTGATTGTGAACTGGGATTTTCATGTCCGGAGCAGTGTGTCTCTGCTGGTACGTTTAGCAGGAAGGATAGGTAGCCCAGTTATTTCCAGTGAGCATTCAAGACCAATGCCACGACCGTAGGCAGCGACATCTGCTTCCTCTTGAAGGGTACCCTGAATGTGCCCATGACTACCCCCGGTAGTCCAGAGGGTGATGTCGTCGGCATAAGGACTGTGATGAAGAGATGGTATGTTATTCAACTGCTGGGGGAGAATAATCATCGCTATGTTCAACAACAGTGGCGACAGGAGAGCGCCGTGTGGGGTGCCTATTGAGGGTAGGTGTATTAGTTCAGAGCGCAGGTCGTTGACCTGAAGGACTGCAGTGCGATCGGTAAGAAAATCGCGAATGTAATTGTAAGCACGTGCCTCCGGGGGCTAGAGCTGTCAAGTTTCGCCAAATGGCTTTGTGTGAGGCTTGGTCGAAAGCCTTTCACAAAATGAGGGTGAGTATTGCTGCAGAGTCTGCACGAGAATGGGGAGTTATAATGTCGTGCTTTAGTTGGAAGTGAACGCCCTGAGTTGAGATTCCGGCTCGAAAGCCGAACATGGTGTGCTGGAATTGTCCTGTATGGGTGAGATGCTGTACCAAGCATGTGTGAATGATATGTTCAAAGACCTTTCCTACACAAAAGTGTGAGGAAGATGGCCTGAAGACCAGCGACGTCAATATGATTGCCGGGTTTAAGAATGAGCGACATTTTTGCGTGCTTCCATTCGGGGGGCGGGGAGAGCTGGTACCGGCTTCCCAATGATGATTGTAATAGCCAGTTAAGATCTCGATGGTTTATCATCCAGGGTGGGATGGAGCTTGTTGGTAACTCCGTCTTTCCCAGGTGCCGAGCCGGTGCGAAGTTTGATTAATGCGGCGCGCACCTCCGAAACCGGGATTGCGCGGTCCATGTCTGAATTTTCAGAGCACCAGTAAGCAGGTAGGGGCTCCTGAGTACCCTGTGCTAGGTATTGGTCCCAGAGACTTTAAAGAAGTTTCTCGTTGGTTCCGACAAATTTGTGTATTATTACAGCAAGACGATATCCGCTAGTCAATTTAGCGTGGCTTGGGTGGAGCATGTTGCTTAAAATAGCCCATGTACAACGCATGCCGAGGTTACTTCAAAATTGCCACCACTGAGCTCGCGCTGATTCGGCTGTGTAAGTGTCAATAATTTTATTGAGGTGGGCTAGTATTAGCGGTTGAGTGCGATTGTGTTTTTGTGGGTGCCGTCACGTTTGAATGATTGTGTGCACCTCCAACAGCTGTTGCAAATGCTTGTCGACTGTTTCTGAAGGAATGTGTCGGTTCAAACGATGGCCATGAGTTTTCTTATTCTCTACAAGGCAACTAAGCCAACTGTAGACCGACATATCATCATCGGGTGGCACCTGTCCCTGGCAAGTCTCCCTGAATGCTGGCCAGTCGGTGATGTGGATCTGCCTTCACCGTGGGGCGAGCGATGCATCAATATGGAGAGTGGGCTGAATAACAAAATCGTCACTGTCCAAAGGGTAAGGAGTGCAGTGCCATTTCAGTTCTTTGACTCGGTGCGAGAGCGTAAGGTCGGGGGAGGTATGGGTTCGGGCATGGTTTCAGATCCGGGTGGGGATGATGAGATACGATTCGACTGCGAGCCTTCGCCCCAGCCCCAACTCCCAGATAAGCCTCCATTTGTTGGTTGTACGCGTGTAACTCTAGGTTGTAACCGGGGCGTTAAAATCTACAAGTGTAATGAGGGGGTGATCAGCAGCTGCTCACTTGGTCAGAGTAAGTTGCTTAAGTTATGCATGTTAGCTTTGGGGCTGCATAGAGATTGAGAACGTATAGCCTAGATGCGATGGTGGTGTATGCGGACGTAGGCTACCGAACCCTGTGTAAGCCTAAGATGAGGCTCGTTTCCCCGATCAACATTTAGCTCTTCTACGACTATCACCGAGCTAAATTTCTGGATTTAGGTTGTTCTCAAGACATAAGTGAAGCAGGAAATCATAAAGCGTTTACTGCTCGAAGAAACGCTCTGAACAAACGTCCACCGTGCCTGTCCGCCGGCGGCTCGAACCGAAGTATGCCGCGACAGCAACACCTTGTGGGCGCTTTGTAAAATCACACTGATTGCAGTAAAGAAGTTCTAAATTCGCGAAAGTGGATGTCAGTTTTGTGAAAAATTGTGCGACGTAGTTTTATGTGCTGTAATTTTTATGGCGGTGCCCAAATATCTTCCGCGATCTACGCCGACCGGCCACGGATGTCGGGCCCGGCGCCGCTGGCCTGTTGGCGCACGGTGCGGCGAGCGGCTGGAGTGTGGCGATACCTGCGCGCAAAAACAGCTGAGGCCGTGGTGGTATCTTGATCATCGATCGCTTAAAAAGCAGGCACCATGGATACCAACTTCCACATACGAGAGAGGGGGTGACAGTGCGGTGAAAAGTTGTGTTAGGGACTTTCATACGCGAGTGTTACGATAGCGGCTATGGAATATCTGCCGCGATGCTAAGCCTTAAGTTCCCAACATCGGACTCCGTGCATCCGAAAGCGGCAGCGAGCTAGCTGTTGGAGAAGGCCCTGTTCTAAAACTCGCCGTGCTCAAGCGTGTTACCTTGGTTTCCCTATCTCTTTGGGGGCCTCCAACGCTTGGTTCCTTCATTTTCCCCTTGTACGCTACCGCGCCTTCTGTGAGCCGTCGTCAGTTCTCGAAGCTGGTGCCAGATTAAGGCGCAGGCTTATTGTAAACAGATAAAAAAGCGTTTTGCAGAAGTCTTAAACAAAAATGTACATAGCCAAGGCTAAACCCGCCCGAAGGGGTTACAACCCTGCATTGATGCCATTCGTAAATGGCGGACAAGTTGTCCCGAAAAGTAAACATATCAGTAGTACAGAGTACTTGTGATCGTTAATGAAATCAGGGAAAAAATGTAAAAAATTACATTAGATGGGAAATAGGCACTGGTCAAGCCAAAGTTCAGATCGTACAAGCACTTTTAAGGAAGCCTGTGCAGCGAAGCGATTCGCTCACCGGTCTCACGTAGTCATTTAGTTACCAGGCAATGCGCGCAGTACCCGAGATGAGATCACAACTAAGCGGCATGTTTCTGCTGCTGTTGCAATGTCTATTTTCTTGCCAACACTCTCGCGTCAAGTCGAAATTATTTCATAATGAGTTAACACCATACTTTTCACGGCACCAACTGTATCGTCCTTGGCGTTAGCTGGCTGCGTACGAGCTATCGGTGGCAATAGTAGCAACGACCCAGCCGCGGCGGTGTCGTCTGGAACAAAGGAGCACTTGCTTGTTTTCCTGGAATAGTTGGTCTGCAGACAACGTTCTTCTGTAATTTGCATCGAAACCGCGAGGAGGAGACACACGGTGGCAACAACAAAAATGTGCGGTGGCATAAGCACAGGAAATGTGTTCTAGCAGACGAAAGCATAACCCGGCGTCTTACAAGTGACGTCACTTGTAGGTGGCGCCACAGTATACCCTCGGGGCCATTTCCTCCTATCGCTCTGACTATTTGAATACTCGCAGCGCACATGGGGCAGCTCTCTTACGTGCATCAGCGGAGCGGACAGGCATCTTCATTGAGGAGACACGGGCTCAGCAGACTACAATATTTTCTAGGAACCATAATACGGTGTAGCGCTTGAAGATGGCGACGGTGATTGTTTTTTATTTAAAGCCACCGCGCGAGCCGCGGACTCGGCGGTCGCAGCAAAGCGTGCGCGCATAAGTGCTCTAATTTGGCTGGCGCCTTGTGGTTTTCGCCATTCTTTTTTCTAAAGCTACTGCGCATGTCGGGAATGCTCGGAGGTCACCCCGAGGCACGCGCTCACGAGCGCTTCACAATTTCTTGGTAATTTTCCTGCAACAGCGCACATACGGCTTACTGCAGCTCCTCTGTAAAAAAATAGTTTACCATAAGCAGAACAACCTTCTCAAACAAGTCGTCTTCAAGAGCACATAGATTTGGTCGAAGGTCGATGCTCGGAAGCAAGAGCCATTTGCCCATCCTTGCATGAGAGTATTTATAAAGGCGAGCATTTATTTAGCTTTTTATGGTTGAATTTATGATATAATAATAATTCCCTTGGGCAAGCAGTAGCTAGAGGAAAGTATCATAGGGCAGTTTGTTTTGTTACCGTTGCTACAGAACACGACTTCCTCCGTTTTTAACGACACGTCTCCGTTAGGACACGTAGTATTGAAAGAAAGCAGGAGTTTCTAAATGTTTGCACCTCCACGGGAGCTCCACGAGAGCTAAATAATACCAAAGTATTGAGTAGACACGTTGTATACCGACTAGTTTTATTAGTGTAAGTGCTCACGCGCATGCTGGCTGCGACTGCATTTTTGTAAACGTAATACATTCAAGCTCTAGAAACCACACTTACCTCTTGTACGGCCTAGAATATGTCACAAAATTGATATAAAAAGCGGCCATCGTAAATTAGAATAATAATGACTGTGTATTAAGTTTGGTTATTCTTTATACCTCATTTATGAAGAGTTACTGAGATATGTGACACTTATTCTTTACAACTATAAACGGTATTCAACATTAGGCGAAAGAACCTCGTCTAAGAAGGCTAAATGAAGTAAAAACTAAAATTATCCGGACGAAACAAGGCCATTTGCGTTTTAACCTAATCAACATAATTGGTTTGTAGTTATCTGTGGTTTTGTTGTTTTGTAGTTATAACATTAGGTCGACTTAGCACACTTATTGTGAAAGGTCACTCTCAAAAACGTTTATGTTGAAAAGGCTAAAACTCTGATAGTTTGAACGAGTGGAAGCTATATGGCTTTAGTAAATCCGATCTGTGAGTTTCCGCAGTCAAGGCTGGTAACCACAACATGCATGACTGCAACCCCTGTACTTTGGCTATCTGAGCGAAACGCGATTGCGTGTACAGTCTGATTCTATTTGTGAAGCAAGTCAGACAGTACGCCGGCCGTATTTCTGACCTTGAAAAAACTTCACCCTAATGGCACCTACGCCGACTTTGTTCGTATAACAGCCCAAAATTCGGCTCCAACTGTTTATGGTCCTCCTTGCCCATAGGCTCGTATGCCATGCTTCTTCTGAACAGAGTAGTTATCGACTGTGCCTTTTGCGGAATTTTGGACTGGGCAAAGACACGGCTGCGCGCCGGCACGCGTAATGCTCAATCCGGATTTCAGACACGGTTTAACTAATCTTGCTTAGTCGACTTCTTCAATTTGTTCGAAGTTTTAGTAAGCCATGATCTGAAGGTATAATGTCCCAATCCACCAATATTTTCTCTGAAAAAGGTTTCTCGAACTCCAAAAAGTAAGGAACGCGAGCAGGCGAACATCCACCGCCACCTGCCCGTGCACCTTAGCGATCTTTATCGACGTTTATTTGCGAAAATATGCAGTGTTGTTACTGACAGTATTATGACTTCTTCACAATTATTGGTCAAATTTCGCTGAGAACCTATTGTTTAAATTTCAGCTTTAATATTTCAAAACCTATAATTGAAGTTAAAACCTTACGATTTTAGACACGTCTGCCCCTGGCATATAAAATCAAACACACCTACAGGGCCCAGAAGTTTGAACAAAATACTGAAAAATATTGTTCAGCTGCTACTATAAAAACACATTTTGCATTTTTCTTAATTTCTACCGAGATGTAGCCGTTTACTTGTAGTATCATTATCATCAAAAACGCGTTGCATGAGTTTGTTCTTTGAGCGCGATACTTTCGTATGAATGGCCAAAAATACGAGCAAAGCTCCACAAAATTGTGGAGGCCTTCAAACGTTTGGCGGCTTTAGAAACTCTGATAACAGGAAGCTTTACCAATCGGAAAGGATGCCTCCTGTAGTTAAGACTTTCTCAAGAATGCATGCTTGCTAGCAGCGAAAATGCACTTTTGCAATTTTCGTTGTAGGCTACGAGATGCTACGAATATAGTTTGAGATGCTCAAGTTGCACAGTGTGCTCTGGGTAAAGCAGAACGGCGTGTTTCAACCGAAATAGACGCAGCTTTTGTACTAAAGCGAACTTAGAACAATAGGAAACCATACGTTCAAAATTTGCACGCATTGTGCAAGTCACCAAAACAAAACAATAAATTTGTAAAGGCCATCATTGGTAACAAACGCAATTTTGCTATGAGATTCGGCCATGGGCAGTTGTCAACAACCGCAACTTATATCTTGTAAAGAGAAAAACTCCGCTACCAGTAAGTAGTTGAGCATCATCAATGAAAGGAAGGTGGTTATCATATTTATGCGTGATTTATTCATAATCCTATATTTAAAGCAGAAGCGGGTGAACCCGTGAATTATTTGGGTACGCACAGCGGGAGAGGATCAGGAGCATGACGAGGGTCGAATCACTTTGTCTCTAAGCATTTACACGATAGTTTTGCAAAATACCAACTACTTCTTTTATTTTCGTTTTTTGTGCAATATAGATTGATAAAAAATTTAATTGCTTGGAGTAAAAATATTTTTTTCACGCTCAAACTACCTATTGATGTGAATGATTAGTGTTGCGTATTTGCTTCTTTTCTGGTCGCCGTTGTCTGCATGTTTACTGGTCCTAGAGGACTGGTTTGGTGTCTGCTTGGAGCGGCCTTTCGCCTCAGCTGCCAGCGATCTTCTCATTGTCAAAACTTTAAAAAAAGTGATTGGAGCACGGGGGCTAACCCGTGGCAAGGTGCTTTCTTAATGCAGCTTGCAATCCCGTAACAACCTGAATAGAGGTAGTCGGTGCCCGCCCAAATTATGTATGGTAAGTGGAAATTCTCACAAAAATTGCCGATAACTGTACATACCTAGTGTTATTGTACCTAGTCGATATTTTTTCAGTGGCACTAAGACACTTGGTCAGGTGTGACTGTCTGAGAGTGGAGGGCGTTTAGCGAAAATGGTGACAATTTCTCCAGTTCGGCTTCGACAAAAAGGGAATCGACTGTTTTTTGGTGTTTTGTGGCATTCCTCACAAATATCTTGTAAGTTCTTGATAACTTTTTGCAAATAAGAAACTCGCTGGAGCCAAACTTGACGTACAGGGAACAAGAAGGTAAAACAAGACATTTGCTAGAAGAAAAAACACTGCAGAACGTGAAGACAAGTGAATTTAGAGTTACATCCCAAGAAACAGGTAGCCCCACGAATGAACTCAGCGGATTATTTGTGTCATCTTTGAGTACGAACGGACGAGGCAGTTTTTCAGGGTCTGGTGCTCCTTACCGAAATAGTTCGACCTTATGCAGTAGAAACTCAATGTCGCCATTGCGACGTGATATAAAGTCCCATCTCTGGGTAATATCGCAAGAGCATCCGGAGAAGACATTGAAAAAAAAAGCAATTTTTAGACACTACAATTTATTGAGTGCGTTCAACATCATTTTCATCATCATATTCAGAATCATAACCACCATCCTGTCCAACCCCATTGAAAGGCAAAGGCATCTCCCAATAATCTCCATTTATATTGGCCCTTCGCTAACTGCGACCAATTTATTCCCGCTAATTTATTCTCATCTGCCAATCTAATTTTCCGCCGCCCGCTCCCGCGCTTCCCTTCTCTAGAGATCTACCCTGTTACACATAAAGACTAACCGTTATCTTTCCTTCGCATTACATGCCCTGCCCACGTTGAGTGCAGTCGTGGCATAGTGGTAGAGCACCAGACTAGCGTGAAGAAGGACCATGTTTTAAATTTTCCGTATAACTCCCACCGGAATAAATATGCTGCACATAGATACAATGAACATTACAGGCGACAAACTTTCCCACAAATATTTCAAGTCTTAGAAGGCCGCTTTCTTCAACGAGATTAAAACGTCCGCCTGTTGATGGAATTGCAGAACGAAGCTTGGGGTGTCCCCCGACTCCGACAACCATTGCCGGTAATGCACTCTCTCACCATAGCTGGGTTTGCCACCTTGTTGTAGTAATGGCCACAGTCTGCCATGATTACGAAAATTGAGTGCATTGCTAAAGCATTGCTTTAGAAAGAGGCAAACGACCCAGTAGTGCCAACAAGTGTGGAAATGATGGAAAGAAACACGGACGTCTATGCACACAGGAATGTCGACATCGTTGTCATCATGCACGGTCACCAGGTCACTGCTCTTGTGTACACTGAAGCTAACTACTCTATAGATAGTCAACGAGTCGTTGAAAAAAATTAACACAGTCGAAGGAAATTATGTAACATCTGTGGGGTTTTCTACGCTGTTCCCTTTTGATTGCGATGGAGTCCAGGCCGGGGCAAAAAGTAAACGCTGGACGCTGAAGACGCCACGATTATTGCGGTTCACTTGGCAACAGAAGAGAGAGAAAAGAACCCAGCGGCAGAGCTCGCGTTTGCTTTTAAGCCCCGCTGTCGTGAGCGAGTGTGGGAAATAGTACAAGCATAGTTATTCCACGTGCGCTGCGGCACGCGAGAACACCGATCAGTTCTGTGCAGCGCCTCCAGTTTCTTACACGTGGGGTCCACATCAGACGCTTTGGAACGACTGGTCTTGCTTTGACGCTGGTTGAATACACAAAAACACATCTGTGCTCCACCGGCACAGCTATGGGCTCGTTTGGCTGGTTGTAACGATTGGTACAGTGAATTATGGTTAACGAAATGAAAAATAAACGCTGCAGCTCATTTTGCTTTAGTTTTCCTGGAGATCCAGCTCGACAGCAACAAGGAATATTACGGATATTTTTGGTGCAGTATTCGTAGCGGATTTCAAATAATGTAATTGCAGCGACATTTTCGCTCTTCCAATTTCCCATAAAAAAGTATTGTGCGTGAAATCGCCTGACATGATTCAGAAGATGGGCCAGATTGAAGGAACGTTGCAGTGCCGCGGAACAGCTTCTTCCGCCATACGAATTCATTGGGGGGGGGGGGGGCTTTCCGCTCCAAAACTCGCCAGATGAGCCCACAGTAGGCAGTAACACACCACGCTTGACTTCTGCCACTTCGGTTGAAAGTTATTCTTAAGAGGCACCATAGGAGCACCACTGACGAGTTGTCGCAAGAAGCTTGAAAGGAGTTGTCTTGAGGACTGTAGGCGGCCGCGTCACGTCTGTCGAGTTTTCAGTTGATGAGACGCCAACCCTTGTAGGTAAAAATTGAGAGCTGCTGGCGTCGCAGGATTTCTATAGATGTTCTCAAGGCCAGTGTCCTGGACATAGGCAAGAAAGCAAGCCCCCGCAAGGGCTACAAACAACCGCCGAGCCCAGCCAGGCAAACCCATATAACGCAGTGACGCAGCACCTTTTCAAGGGAAACAGAACTGCTACATGCCAAATGCAAAGGCAGGGGAATCAATTAAAAATCATTTTTTACTGCTGCTCTGCCCAAACCGTCCGAATTTTCGTCCAGGATCCTTTCTTATGATTAATCGTAAATGCATACGGCTGCAAGCTGGGGCTCCAACGCAACAATGTGCCATTTTTTTTACATCGGCTGAAGCCACGTCAAAGGCGATGCTCGGTCACAAAACCAATTCGCAACCAGACATATAACATCAAAACTTCCCCACAGCACATACCATTCAAACATGCGCACTCAATTTCGTTGGCACTGCAGACCTGCTCTCGAGCAGATAATTTTCAATCACGTAGAGAATGGGCTGTCCGTGTTCATGATCGTCTTCCTGGCTTAAAACAACACATAACCCTTTTTCGCTCGCGTTACACTGCACAAAAAAAAAAGCTTCGAGTTGTCCGGTATGGCTAGGACTGGTTAACTTATGAGCGCAGCCTTTAGACAAGCAAAAGCAGTGTCTTTCTCGGCGTTCCATTTTGCACGATTAGGTGCGTCTTTCTTTAAGGCGTCTGTAAGCGGGCTTGCAATCATCGAGAAACGTTTTGACAAAGTCCTGATAATAACCCACCATACCTAAGAACATGCAGATGTCTGCTTTTGTTTCTGGGTGGGGAAATGTCCGTAACGGCAGAATTTTACATCCCGTGGGCTGCGATGTCCTTGCCCTATTTTGTGTCCCAGGTCGTCCACTTCTAAGTGACCCAACATGCATTTTTTATCCTTCAATGTAAGCCCAGCCGTCTAGAGCCTCCCGACCACTTCGCCCACGTGATTGATGTGCCCTGCCGAAAAGGTACAAAATACTGTGATATCATCCTGATAGGGAAGCGCGCTCGCTTCTAATCCTGTTAAGATTTCGTTCATTTGCCTTGAAAAACCAAATGGCGCATTTTGCAGTCCGAAAAGTTGAACCATAGCACAAAATGTGCCCAAAGGCGTCGAAAAGGCTGGTAATATACTAGCTCGTTCACTTAGTGGAACTTTCCAGCACCCACGCACTATGTCGAGCGTTGAAACTTACCTTGCTAACGTAAGGCAGTCCTCCACGTGTGGTGTGGGGTACACTTTTTCACAGTCACTGCGTTACGCTTACAGTAATCGATTCAAGCGCCCGCTTCTTTACCGTTTTCGTCCACAATTACCCCTGGCGACACGAGATTACCTTCACCCAGTTCCGCTATCTTCATCGTCAACATCTGGTCTACGGCATCCCTCGTTAGTTTTTCTTGCCTCGGTGAAGATCTGTACGCTCTCATCTGGTGATGCCTTGTGATGTTAACTCTATGTCATGCGTCATAGGACTGGTGCGACCGGGCACCTTCAAGAACAACCATGAGTGTTCTGTTATTAACGCTGTGAGATCTGTAATCTGGCTTTCATTAAAAACTGCTCCTTCCACTGTCAGATCCGGAATTAGGTCTACCGAAAGACACGTTAGGTCACGAGGGAGTTGCAGAATATCCCTGCCACTTTCTCTGGTTGGTTGATACTATACATACGTTATGCGCTCGCTCCACATGCGGTTTTATTAGGTTACAATGGTAAATGCACAATTCCGTCCTACCAACAGAACGTTTGACGACGTAGTTCGTGTCGGACAACTTTTGCTGTCCAGTCCCGGGGCCTTTCTACTGCACTTTCAACTTTCGCTTTCGAAGTGCGTAGAAAGCACTTTCTCCCCTTCATAAAACTGGTGGTGTTTGGTATTGTTATCGCAGCGGTTTTTCGCCTTCGCCTGTGCCACGAGCATGTTAGCTTACTCAAGATAACGCGTGTCGTAGCAGCGGTTGAATAAGTTAAAAACGTACTCGACCAGCGTACGATCACGCTCCTCCTTCTCCCATTTCTCACGAATTACCTTAAGTGGAGAACGATATGCATTCCCGTTCACGGAGGTTGCCAAGCTGTCGGCGTTTTCCATATGGGACCGTTTTTTCATCTCTCTGTTGGCGTAATTACCATAATTTCACCCAATCCCACTTGAACATCGCTGGCCGCCAACACGACTATATGTCATGTTCACCAGTGCAAGCAGCGTCGTCAACATATACGGTTCTTTGTCATTAAAAAACAAATACCTATTTCGGGCACATTATCGCGCTCGCGGAAACTAGGCTCTCTCCGGAAGTAAAACAAAACTATAAAAACTATGAAAAACTTGCGCTCTGAAACATATTTCGATACGACCGCACTGCGTTTCGAGGTGAGGGCGCACATTGGCAATTTTTACCAATATTCCTTCGACAAGCATATCTTTTAGAAGCAACCTCGAAGTCATCTGGGCCTCAGTAACAATAGCGCATCACCAAATTATTTCTGGAGTGTGTAATATAGCCCTGTCCTCTTCCACCTTTCTCGCAACTAAATTGCATATTGTCGTCAATGAGTTTAATACCCAGTTCCCCAAATCAGCCGTCCTACCTTGAGGCGATTTCAACTACCCTAATATAATGAGGAATACTATCCCTCCCACTTTAGCTCCGTTTTCAATTTAATCGCAAGCCTGCTTGGACATGTGTTCTACCTTTTGACTCAACCAGGCTGTTTAACAGGCGACCCGGCTATTATGTACCGGATTGAAAACTGTACACCGAGTTCTAATAACTACCACTGACCTCCTGTCTGCTGTAACTTGCTTTGCTTGATTTAGTGAGCTTCTACTTTTTAACATTCATATAATTAATACCATGTCCGAATTCTCCAAAAAACGAAAAAATTATATTTCCCTACAAAGTATCGAACCTTGACGCAATTATAGCTGAATTCGATACATTCACAAGAGTCTTCTTGAATACCTTCGCCGATAACCTATAACTATCCAACTGGGACGCATTCAAAAACAGCGGGTGAGCTAATCGAGAAATATAATCTACAGCGAGCAATCCCCGCGCATTCTCAAACACCATGATATAACATTCATATCAAACTGTTTTAGAACCAAAAGAAACACCTCTATTGCACAGCTAAACGTTCTTCTTAAATCTTATAATCGAATGCGTAGATGACTTTAACTGAAACATTAGTTGCTTGCTATAAAAACCGACAAAGAAAATGTTTTTATCTAATGTCCTTCTGTTGATGCCAGCTCAAATGCAAAAGTTGTTTGGCGGAACATTAACCATCCCCCGATCAGCTTACCGATGAGCTTATTGTCAGTCGTCTACAAGGTACTCACCAAAGAAATCGCTAACAGAATTTCTGCAACCTTACATTTCAGTCATTCTAAGAACAAACAGGGTTCCGAAACGGTTATAAACAACGCATCACATTCACACGATCAATCAGGTGATAGAGAAGGGCGCAGATTATACTGAACTCCTATAAATAGCCTTCATAGATAATGAGAATGCATTTGACTCGGTCCAAAGCCTACGAATGATTCATGCATTACAGAAGCAGGGTGTAGATGAGCAATATGTAAAAATACTAGAGGATATCTAAAATGGGTCCACAGCTACCATCATCCTCCATGAGGAGAGCAGTAACATACCTCTAATGAAGGGCGTCAGACAAGGAGACACAATGCCTCCAATGTTATTCACACCATGTTTAAAAGAAGTTTAGTTTTTAGAACGTTGGATTGGGACCAGGTGGAAGCAAAGGGTAATGGAGAATACCTCCGTAATCTGAGATTTGCTGAGGACGTTTTCTTGCTAAATAATTCGGGGGAATAATTTCGAAGCATTCTTTCCGCACTGGACAAACAGAGTAGAACTGTGGGCATGATAATTATGATGCAGAAAACCAAAGTAACGGGACAGCACAGCAGTTTGTGATTGGGGCGGGGCAGTGGAAGTCATAAGCGAGTCATAACTTAGGCCAAGTTGTGACCCCAGATCCTCACCATTCGGCGGAGATAATTAGAGGGATCAGAATGGGGTGGATTGCATATGGCAGACATTCTCATATAATGAATAGAACCCTGCCATTGTCACTGAAGAAGAAAGTGTACGACAGCTGCATCTTACTGCTACAAACCTACGGGGCAGAAACTCGGAGGTTTACTAAGAGGGTTCAACTTAAATTGATAACGCCTCAACGGGCAACGAAGCGGAAAAATATAGGTGTAACATTAACGGGCAAGAAGAGAGCGGAGTGGGGCAGTCAACAAACGAATGTTGAGGACATATTAGTAAATATTAGGAAGGAATGGACGTGGGCAGGGCATGTAATGCGCATGCAAGGTAACCTTTCGTCATTAGGGAAACAGTAGATCCCAAGAGAAACAAGCGTTGGAGGGTGCCGCAGAAAGTTAGATGGGCACATGAGATCAAGACGTTTGCAGAGATGAATTGTTCACAGTGGGCACAATATCCGTGTAATTGAGGAATAATGGGAGAGGCCTTTCACCTCCAGTGGGCGTCGATAGGCTGGCGATGATTATGATTATGGTGAACCATCCCCCGCAGGACACTATTGCCGTGCATGATTCTTCTGGCGAAGCGGTCTCTAACAATCTATGTGAGGCACGTCTCAATAATCATTTATTAGAATTTTTTTGTTATTCTTCCAACGGAATGCCCCCAACGCAAGTGTTGAATTAGGCATCTATGCCTCCAGTACAAATAGATATATCTGCTGTCGCTAAGCTTGCCGTCGAGTTGAACAAATCGTCATTTCCCGGCTTTGATGGTACCAACACCAAATTTCTGAAAAGCAGTAGAGCGTAATGTTCTGTTACATTAGCATAAATATTCCAACAACCTTCGAACACGGGTACACTTCCTGAACAATTGAAAATAGGCAAGATGATACAATTATTTGTATCAAGCAGTAAACACTCTCCTTTAAAATTCGCCTTGATTCTCTCGCAAGTCCCTGTTGAAATATTTTAGAACACATCACCTACACTAACATGATTAATGTTCTTAAATATAGCGAGTTTTTTCCGAACCTCAAAATCGGTTCCGGAAGGTATACTTATGTGAAACCCAACTAAAATGTTTTACTCACAAATTGCACCAAATATTACATCGATAATGTAATGCCGATTGCTTTTTCAATTTTTCAACAGCATTTGACACGGTTTTACATCTAAGACTGCTTCATAAACAAAAAGATTCAAATTACTACAATATTTTGTTAAAATAAAATTTTTTTTTACTAATCCTTTTGAGTTTGTGGTTGCTAATCATTGTTGTTCTGGTTTTAGTCACGTTGCCTAATATGTTCTTTAAGGATCGGTTATTGTGCCGCAGTTGTTTCTTATTTATATCTACGACTTGGCAGCTCTTGTAACATCGAATGTTTTGTTTGCTGACTACGTTGATTTTCGTAAAACAATTAGTTATAATGACACTACCATATTACAGTCTGAACTTAACGCTGTTGTTAACTGGTCCAAAGCTTGTTGAAGGAACTTAACATTAGGAATGTAAAGTGATGCGTATTTCCAGCACCCAGTCCGTCCCATCACACGTTTATCTTAATAGTGTCCAATTCAAAGCACTTACATCTTATAAATACCTTGGCTATCTCATTACCACTAAGTTAACCGGAAACATTCACATACAATATGTGATGAGCAACGCGAACCGCAACTTAGGTTGCCTACGTCGTAATTCTTGTACAGCGCAATCGGAACTTAAACTAATCTTCTAGAAAACATTAATAAATTCCAACCTGGAATACGCATGCTTGGGATACGACCCAACTCAGGATAAACTTGTAAAGGCCTAGAACGTGTTCAAAATGATGCCGTTATGTTTATTGCGTCCAATTAAAATCGAACAGCCAGTATGACTGCCATGAAATCTAAATTTGCCCTAACCTCCCGGTCGTCCCACCAACAAATTTCCCGACCAAAATCTTTTTACACACTGCATCACCACCATGTTCCGCTTGAACAGTTTATCACTAGGCCAAGTTTGAAATCACATTGTATTTACACCACATCCACAAAATTAGAATTGAAATTTGAAACACCAAGCATTTTCTTGACTCTTTCTTGCCCCAAACTAGTAGCGAATGGAATCGCGTTCCTTCGGTCCCAGTATGTAATACTGAAAGTTCGTGCCTGCAATTTTTAAGTGCGAATGCACTTCTTAAGCGACCCTGAATCACGCGTCCACCGCCGTCCGTCCATCCGCACCACATACCCACTTAGGGCGATTGGCCAAGAAGAGTTCCTTCGCTACCCATTCGGCTTATCTTCGTGATACTAACCACTTCCTACGGGAAATTAACAACATAAAAATCCCTGATGGCGCCTTCCTTGTAACTATAGATGTAACTTATCTGTACACAAATATACCTCACCGAGATGGGATTGAAGCCCTGGTTGAATCCTATAGCATACATCGGGATCACGAGGCGCCAAGCCCACAAGTCATAGAAACTTTGACCAGGCTAGTGTGGAAATAAATAGCTTTTAATTCCACAATCAGTATTATCTTAAGCGACCCTGAATCACGCGTCCACCGCCGTCCGTCCGTCCGCACCACATACCCACTTAGGGCTATTGGCCAAGAAGAGTTTTTAAGTGCGAAAGCGACCCCACCACATACCCATTTAGGGCGATTGGCTAAGAAGAGTTCCTTCCCATCACCCGTGCATTCGCACTTCCCCATGCTCCCCTTCGGGGAAATGCGGGTGAATTTTTTGAAATAGGAGCTCTGTAACATCGGCTTTCCACTGTTTGTGAGTTTTTTCGGTAATTTAGCTAATTACATATGTTACATTTTTGTATTTGTTTGCTTGTATTCTACCCCTATCCCTCTGTAATGCCTTTTGCCTTAGGCTAGCAAAATTTATTAAATAAAAAGATGTTCATTGTGTTCACTGTTCACTGTTTAGCCTAGCAATCCGAAAAAAGTTGTCTAGCTATCGTCAGAAATTTCAAAGCGTAAATCAGGCTTCCCCATTGCCGAAATTTGGGGCAGACGTTGCGGAATTCGCGTTGTGTTTTCGTCACAGAAGTGAGTAGCTTCAGCTACCAAGTATAGTTTAAAAGAGAAACACAAATTCTCACTGATAACGGAAGCAGCAGAGAGGGTTAGTTTAAGCTCCATTTAAAATAAACTCGAGCGTTTCTTGCCTTGCTACGTGGTGGTGTAGTTTCGAAGAAGAATAATCGTGTTAACTTCACAATTTCATAATTGGGAACTTTCTTGGGTTTGTTTTTCACGTTTTTAGTTAGTGTTTATTAGTGATTTGTTATATCAATTATGAAATAATTACACACCTCGAGAAATACTCCTCCAGTTGTATATGAGAACCGGGCATTGTCTAACTTGGTCCTGCTTGAGAGCACCGTTTAGAATATTCGCGACCGTGTCAAGGTGTTCTGGCATATATTTCTGCATAACAAAATAAAGCAAAACGGACATGTACCCACAATGCTTTGATTCCGAGAGGAACTGCTCAAAGTAATAAAGCAGGATTTTTAATGTATTTGCTTTTAAATCCAAGAGGAGCTGATATTAGTGTGTCTGGGCATTACCAGCTGTGGGCGTCGCTGAGGTTACACATATTTATTTGAAGATTTATTCCTGTAATTGTCGGTGGTTGATAGTACATTATGCGCCCTTTTGTTCAATGCACAATGTACGTTATTGTACATGTTAGCAGGAATTTATAATGGTGACATTTTTGGGAAGCTCGACACCACCATTCTCACAATGTTGGCCTTGCTTGCAAACTGTGCAACCCTAATCCCCAATACTCGTCGCCCGATATACTATTCCCGGTCCCCTCAAAGCAGTACTTTATAAGGTTAGTGTATCATACCTGCGGGGGGAACTTTCGCTTTTCCTGGCATTCAGAAATTTCTTGCAGGGCCATACTGACACCTAGTAACCATTTAAAATATACAACGACCTCCCGCCCACTCAGATAGAAGCCTCCCAACGTCTAGTGCACGCCGGTTTAGACTTTTTCACCAAGTCTGTCAAAGTGCGTCGTACTCCCATCGCGAATCACCGCATCGTGACTGATAAATCCACCAGACCCATGTTGCAACAACCCTATGGCGTGTTACATAAAGAGAGGGAGCTCATCAAGACACAGGTAAAAGAGATGCTCCCTGATTATGGTATCCAACCATCCAAAAGTCTGTGGGCCTCACCTGTTGTACTGGTAAAGAAACAGAAAATACTCTTCGCTTTTGCGTAGACTATCGCAAAATGAACATTTTCAATAAACGCGACGTTTATCCACTTCGCCGAATAGATGACACGCAGAACCGTTTGCGTAACGCTAAATTCCCATCCATAGACTTAAAATCTGGTTGCTGAAAAATCGAAATTGATGAAAGGCACTGTTCAAAACAGCATTACTAACAGCCGACGGCTTATACGAATTTAAGTTCCTCCCATTTGCCCTCGGCCCCCTCAACGTTTCAGCGGGTGATCGAAACCGTACTCGGTGGTCCAAAGTGGCAGACTTGCCTTGTTTACTTGGACGATGTAGTCGTGTTTATAATTATTTCGGAGAACATATAACACGACTGCGATGCGTTCTGGAAGCGATTCCCTCTGCCGAGCTATTAGGCCTCAAAAATGACACTTTGTCTTCGAAGAGCTAAAATGTCTTGGACACATGGTTAGTGCTCGAGGCGTCCGCCCACACCCTGAAAAAACAGCGGCCATGGGCTCTTTTCTAGTACCAACCTACAAAAAGGCTGTCCGACGCTTTTTAGGTCTCTGTGCCCTTTACAAACGCCTTATCAAAGGGTTCTAGGAACATGTAGACCTGCGCTGCGTTGCGGTCTTCATCGTTTTCTCGTGATATTTTGGTGGAGTGTACGTGTCCTTCCCCGTGATGGCAGCAGCTTCGCACCTCATCGGCCTTGCCACAATTATCGAGGCGGCGTGACCTGCGTCGCCAGCCCCAGTCCTGCCGCTACCAGTACTCGAGGACGTCCCCCCGCCCCGTATCCCCCGTGACGAGCCGATCCAGATCCGCCATAACCCGAATACATTACCAGTGGACGATGACGTGTTCCGAGCCAACCAGTCCGACGTGGTTTCGAATAACCTCTACGTTTCGTTGATGTCTGGAGGACGTAGTGTCGGGTAGCAGGTATCGCACACACCATCATCATCCTAAATGGCGGCAATGACTTTATTGTACATTGCCATCTCATCTTTCGTACTCACCACATCACCCATTATGGTGGCGTCGACCGGGACGGTCGCTGTCAAACGGTGGGCCAGATGACAAGAAGACGATGAAGAGGGCAACTCAGCGTGGATTTGTCATCTCAGAATTCGACGGCGAAGATCCGTTGGTTCGCGCTGCCTTTGCGGGCTGTGGCGTGGCCGCCAGGTAAATAATCTGTAAATAGATCATTGTACATTCTTCGCCACGGTTCCGGTCGCCTCTGCTGCCGCCACGTTAGAATATATGGGGAAAAGCAAATAAATGTTGCTTTTTTAGAATCAAAACGACCCAAGAACCCGCCGTAGTAATAGCAAAATAACTTACTCTGATCCACTTCTGAAAATTCAAGCAATGAAGTAATTTCACTGCAGAGAAAACGACATCTACTAGAATCCATTTGCTCTGCCTGTGTTGCAAAATCGCAATTCACGCCCCTGTCATTGAGCGTCACGAGCGTGTTTTTCACATGGTGCATATGGTCTATGGAAATGTCACTGTGCGCTTGTGTGCGCCAGTCACCGTGCGGTATTTAATTTATTTATAGCACATAATGTCCGCTATGCCTAAAGTGGTTTGATGGTATTACTGGTCTGGAGTTCGCTCTACTGTACAAGGCTCTTTATGTTCCCCGTACAGCTACTGCCATTGTGCTTCACCACTCCTGCCACTTCACCTCCGTCACTATATTTTGGAATTCTCTCGACAACTCTCTAGTTTCATGTCTAGCGTACGTTTTCACAACGTGTTAACCGGAAGTATAGCATGAAAATATCGTGTATTTGTTTCTCTCTGGATTAACTCCTTTGCTCGGGTAATTTTTAACAGAAATGTTAATCTACAATGTCAGAAACTGTTCAAAAACACCACACCCTCAATGTCCCCACGCTAAAAAGCATCGCGCTGCCATCATCAGAGTCTCAGCTTAGCGGTGCTTCTGTGGGCGAGCCCAAAGGTTTCTTCCTACCGAGGACTAATATTCTCTAGTTGTACAGGTGTAAGGGAATGATTTATAATATTAGCAAATATTCGAGACAGAGAACCAGCAACCTGGATTATTCAGCAAGCTGAAGTAGAAGACAATATAACAACTGTTTTCAAACAAAACAAGTTTTTTTAAAAAAGCTTAGTGAACTAAAAAATAATTTATTCCGAAAACCACACTTCGTACCACGCAGCTAAAGCACGGGTATACTAAAACATTAAACCGACTAAGCAAAAAAAAAACACCTTTTTCGCAAGGCAAATTCTAAAGGAACTCCATCCGCATGGGATGAATACTCGGAGGGCATAATAAATAAATAATACTCAACATAAGCCTGAACAAAATGTATAGTTCATAGAAGTTTTTATTCGGTGAAACCACCATTTTACTTGAACCTTGGGCTCGCTCTCTCTGCTGTTGCTTTGCGCGTGGTTGATATTTTGTGCTAGATTGCAGCAGATCTCGCGTATGCGCGACTTTTGTTTTCTAACAAAAGACTTAAAATAGCGTAAACGAGCTGAAGGAGTGAATTTAAAGTGTAGTTTTTGATAATGCTCCGGAAAAAAACATTGCCGGCGTCACACATACATTGCTGGGAATCCGGTCCTGTGCGGAGCGCGAAGAGTCGGAGCTAGGCGTCAGCCAATGCATTCTGCAGTCTTTCGAACAAGGTTAACAGCCGGAGGCTGAAAACCGAAAACAGCGAAAATAGAAGACCAAACCACATTCCAGGCCTTCAGGGGCTTTCGGCATTGGCAGAAGGCATTACGGTTCCAGGTAATCGTATGTATGGGAAAACAGATTTGGCCACCTTGCCTAACGATAGAAAATATTGTATCAAGTCACTTTACGTTGTCACGGCATTAAAGTGTGCCGACATGCACAATGGGGCACAAATAATGTAGGCTGATTTCAAAATAGCATGCTGTGTTTACAGGCGCGTGCTGGTTTCATACAAGGCGTCTAAGCAGTGTGCAGGCCTATTGATCAAAACGAGTAATCTGTATGGAACATACAGTGAGACTACGTTTGTTAAGATTTGGAGGGACATTTCGGTACATTTGCCACAGCCATATTATCTCAATATTCAGACAGGCGTTACATTAAAACTACACTACAAATTTGGAGGAAAAAAAGGAGGAGACAGCTTTAACAGTAAAATCAATCTGTTTAGTGGGCAGCCTCCTCACTCCAAGACGAGAGAGAAAGATTCATTCTTCAATTCACCGAAAGTCACCGCAAGCAGGCCAGGATTTCTTCTTTGCGACTCAAGGGGTTGAAAAAAAAATAAAGAGCTGTCTGGACATATTCATTGGTTTCAAATTGTGTTATACTGAAACTTGGCGTGTATACTATTTATTGTGTTTGTTAGCGAGTATATGAAGTTTTCAACCCCGTAATCATGTCATAACTATTCCGGTTGAGATTGAGTTCGTTACGATAACTGTGGTTCGACAGAAATTAGGTGCACAAAATCCGCCTTCGAGTACTGTGGATAACGGTATCTGCACAATAGGAGTAATCTTATTGCATTACATATCCACACGAACTTCGTGAGCCTTGCAAACTTCCCCATACCTCCTAGGACCTTTGGGACGGTGCAGAAAAATGAACGCGTGGGGCACAGAAAAAAAACATTAATCTAAAACTCGTCAATAAAAAGGAAAGAAATAGAAACACCCCCGTTTTTTTCTGCTGGGCGACCCGCTGCTTGATGCGTAGCATTAGAATGGTGAGTCTTCATAAGAGCATCTACGAAATAGTTAAGGGAAGCCTACGCATTTTGAATACTTATCGAGAAGCTCTGAGCACTGAAACTCGCAAATACACTAAATAGGAAGACTTACACACCATCGTCTGAATAATGCTCTCTTAAAGTCGTTCTCTCTCTCCTAGTGTGTTATAAACTTGTTGGAATAAAGCTTGAAATTATTGAAAGCTGTCAGAATCTGATTGAAAACACGCTTTTTAAAGCACCAAAGCATCACAGCCAGCGATTTATAGCAAAGGCACTGCTGCCAGTCACAACCAGACGAGCGCAGCGCGGGTGTAGCAGCGCAGCAAATTTAGCAGATGACAGCTAAACGGGTCCCACCCGACGTCAGATCCAGGGGGCGCCACTCCAACATGTCATCACCAATACCCGCAATGCCCAAAGTGGGGTACGGATTTTTTCATTTAAGAAACAAACTACATAAAATACACGAAATGTGTACTAAGACTACTGTTTAAACCGTTGAAATGTTATTGTTTGATATTTTGTTTTCAGCCCGCCAAATTACGACGGTGCCAAAAAGCCAGATCATATGAGCCAATCCAATCTACCGGTGATGGCCATCGGCGTTCAACAAGGGCAACTGTAAGATGCGTGCTGCGACGTGCAGTTTAAACGTGTAACAGCATGAGGGCGTTTAATTTTACTCAAATGCCTACTGTCACTACTGTGAATAATTAAGATTGTGTGCAGCCATGTGAATTGTGTTGTTAACTCAATTCGCCTGCCAGAGCTCAGTGAGTCGAAAGCGCCGCGACAGTTGCCACCGATGCAACGCTATATAGACCGTTGCCGTTGCGACCTTGTTCCTCGCTTTCCCCTCGTGAGTATTGTGCTTCGCAACGTCATTACTTTTGAAATATCACGCTTTAATAGTTTTGCCGCCATATCTGTAAAAAGGCATGTGGGTTGTACTTTCTTGTTGGTGTTGTGAGAAAGGCGCCTTCGAAATTAAGCGGCGGCGTTAGAGACGGGACGGAGCAATAAGTATATATACACTTGAACTTTGTTTCTTTAGTAGAGAATTTTAGTGCAGCGTTTGTCGCCTTTGCGTACCCTAAACGCTAAACGTTTTCGTCCCGCTACGTTAACACCCTGAGGGGAGGTTTAGTTGAATGTCTCATCAGATTTGCATAGCGACACGTGAGTGCATATGCCGCCATCTCTCTAATGTTTTGCGAAATGATTTGCCGGCTGATCTGGTATCGGGGTACTGAAGTGGTTGGGCAATTTACCTTTATACAAACAAGTGCAAACAAACTCTTTCCCGTTCGTCTTGAATGCAATACTGCCACAGCATGACATGAATATTTTCTTACCTGAGTATTTTCCATAAAGAAAGCATTGAATACCCGCGGAACTTCTTTCGTGCAATCTCAAAGAACGCCTTGAACCGAATTCCCGGGATTGACGCATACATTTTATTCAACGTCAAAACAATCCAGAGTTGCGTTTCGAACAAATACAACGTCACGACATGCATTGCAAGTCCGAACCGCAATTCACCGGGGATCGGTTGCCTCCTCCTGCCCGGCGCAAAGTCGGCACTCAATTCGCGCGCTGTTTGCGGGGTCCCACAGCCGGTCACTTAACTCTAGCGCGGAAGCCAAGGAAGCTTTTATCCACGCGCACTGTACATACCCGATACGAGGGTGAGTCGCACGTAGGTCGAGAAATATAATCCAGAACACGGGAAGCACTGTGAACCGCAGAAGCACAACGTCGCCTCTCATCGCGAACGCGCTCACAACACACACACTCACACACCGCTTCGTTCGCTGGCCTGGTTGCAGAGCTTCATTTGGACATTCAGCCATGTCAAGACGATACAGAGCTGCGCGAGGGATATGTGCTAAACACTCGATTTATTTAAAAAAAATGGGAGCAAGGAACTTTGTCCATCGGAAGAATTACTGTGGACAGAAAAGCAGAACCGTGGATTCTTGTCGCGCTACTTGCGGCCATGTTGGAAACGCACGCGGCATTACGTACGCATGCTATTTTGCTGAAATAGCGTCCGCTCGTCTTCCGTCCGCTAAATGGAGAAGGGGCCTCACGTACTGCGCATGCGCAGTGAGAACGATGCAAAGAAATAGCGTTCCCTAACCATTCTCGTACGGTTGCCTAGGTTATTCTAAAACTGTGTAGTTTCCGTCTCGTCCGCTCCGTTGGCTTCCGCCTTCTCTCGAACCAACCAGCCAAAGTTTCAAACTCTTGTAAAGCGTGCCTCAACAAAAACAGTTGTTGGCAACGCGATCTTCAATGGATTAACAGCGCTTGCAGACGACGACATAACAAGAAAAGATGATAGGAGAAAGCGCTGAACTGTAACTGTGTTTTATTAAGACACGAAAGACATCAACAGTGACACACCCGATAGGAATGGCAAAACTACCTCACGTAAACATCATCTCGCGCACTGCCAGCTACACACGTTGATTCTACTGGCTTCACCATGCTGATTTGCGACAGTAGCCTTGCTGTGCAGATGTTTTGTCCATATTCTTTAGCGCAGACCTTTGGCCCACTCATGAGTCAGCGAAGAACGCCTTACATGTGTCTTAGGAATTTGTTTATGTTGCAGCATAGAAGGCGCTTTTGTACAGTAAGCAAAAAGAATAGAACGAGAGATTGTTCATCAGAACGGGGAGACCTTGATGTGTAGCAGTGATGTAATGAACACGAGTGGCAGGCATTTCTATTTTTACATCTTTTTTGTATAAAGTTATCCGTAATGGGCGGGGAAACTGTACAATCACAAAATGTGTGCGAAGGTACTGAGCACGCAATGAAACGGAAGTTCCCAACCCCTTTGCGCGCAATTGAACGGGAGATGATAGTTATAACATTAGGCGACGAGAACAGAACGTAGTGATTCTATGGGAGAGGCCTTTGCCCTGCGTTGGGCGTATAATGGCTGATGATGATGATAACTCACTTTGTGTCCTTCAGCATTTTAGGCATAAGCAGCTTAAAAGAATGCAATTGTGACATTTCTATTTTTGGCACACTGTTCTGACGAATATAGAAACCTTGTGTTCGCACAAGTTGGTGTCTCTAATGTTTATTGCTGAATGCAAATGCAACACCAAACTCGTAACGAAACTGACTGCCAACTTTTTACATCGGGAAGACCTACCCCGTATAGCATGCTACACCGTCAATTCACCCACCTATGCAACAAACAACGCCTGCTGTATGCTGTAAAATTGAGCCAGTATCAATTGCAGATTGCGGGTATCATGTTTCACTTCACGTGCATCTTGTTGCGTCCTGATTATCCCGTCTGCCTGTCATGTTTGTTGCCAAAGTGCCACCCACGTCTTTATGTTTTGCGTGTGCTTCATTGTTGAGACATAGATTTCTTAAGTTATTTTCCCCGTGTAGCTCCAGGTGCAAGCCAATGCCGTTCCTTTCCCCCCCTCTGCACTGCACTGTAGGATATGTGCGGTAGGTGTTCTTATGTGGCCTCATTAACTGTGCATTGATGCAAAGTTGAATAGCAAAAATATTCAGCTTGCTGGCGATCACGGCATAGTAGGTGCAGTAGTAGCCAAAGTGAGTGGTGGGTTCTATTAATTTGTTTTCATTCCCACCCGGTTTTTAAGCAATGTCGCAGCCACCGCCGTCACATGGCGGTTGTTTAAACGCAAACGCCAGTGAAATAACATAAGCAAAATGCCCTAAATTAATTTAAAGCCCGTCTAAACAACGCCTTACAATAGAAATATAACCTCGGCAATTCGAATACAGTGGCTACTGAAAATTTGACATAGGGTTTAAATTAAGAGAAGGCTATGTTTAAATGTGATTGTGCAGCAAACATTTTTTGTACTACTTTCATGCTTCAAGCTGTCCGACTAACAATGTAGGCCTAACAAGACAAGCGAACATGACAACACGACGAGGTTTTCAGTGATGTGCTTTTTGAAGGTTTAGTTATGCTTATAAACCAAGTAGCCCACCTCGCCATTATTTCCACTGCATTGACATTGTCCGGCTTTGTGCATGTTTCCTTTTGCCACATTTTGAGGACATGGCTGCATCCATATATATATATATATATAAATATATATATATATATATATATATATATATATATATAATTATATATATGTAACTTTAATCACCCAGGCGGTTATGATAGACATAGAAAAGTATTTTTCAAGTTCAGATGGGACATGAATCTGGGTCAAATTGTCCTCAGAGTCCCCATTCACGAAATATAGTTCTTATAAAAAGTGGTACCACACATTAGCAGTCATAGCTAGTTTTATGGTTGCCTTAGTAGTGGTAATTCTGACAATTAATTATATCTACTCCGCTCACTTCCTGTCCATAATAGTTACACCCGTCATCTAGCGTTCCATTGCCTGCTAAGTCGTCCTTAATTTAAGTTAAACCCTTTTATTGACCCTGGAAGTATCTGCCCCGTTGGTGAGTACCGTTAAGGTGCAGCTGTCATACACTGTCTTTTTCAGGGACAATGGTAGGTGGCCATTTCGTATTACACCAGTCTCAAAAGCTCTATTAAAACAATTTTTCCTGTACCCATGCCTGGAATGAAGAACTGGCTTGCCAGGGAGGTGCTATTGCGACAGTCTGCACAACATGCCTGCTCAAGCTACTGTTGACGGTTAAATTGGTGGAGGAGTTCTCCTGGTTTGGAAAAAAGAGGAGCACGCATTTTTCTACCTGCCAGTGGCATCCTGCGTTGTGTGAACCTAGACATGTTCATGCTGTTACAGACATCAAATTCTTTCACCAAACAATGTATGGGGCCCACGTTTTTATTGTCAGTGACATCCTGCTCAAATATCAGCTTTGTCGACGACCTGCGGCTTCTGAGTTTTCATTGCTAGAAGAGGCAATAAATTTCTTTCAGCCTGTGGACCATAAAATCTTTACTCATTTTCGAACAAATTCGGTCTGCAAATATTTTGGCAGTTTCTAGTGAAGAGTGCAAAGAGTGCAACAAAAATGCAAACTATTCAAGAATATCTCCCAACACTGATGATGGAGGCATGCACCCTTGAACCATCATAAATTATTTCCGTGCTTCTTTGCGTTTTTATTTTGGGTATTGTTCTTTTAGCTTATCATTTGGTGTGAATCACGTAGTCGTGAATATCTGTCTTGTTATAACTATTATTAAATGATTTTTGTGTTCCCCGTTTTTTTGTTTGTTCCCAAATCATAACACTTTGTGTGAAATATTGAAATATTGTAACTTTGTATTGTTTTCCTATATAAAGTTCAATAGGTTGTCTGTAAAGTTTTTACGTTGTTTTATTGTCCTGCCATTTCACTAAGTGTGAATCATTTCATCACATAAATTTCTACTTCTCTTGTAACCGCCGGACAGTCATTTAGGTGTACACACTCTTTGAAGTGTCCAAAACGTTTTTCCCAGATTATGGTTTTTTTCAATTAGCCTAAATTTGTATGAATATCACAACCACCACTCAACATCACTTTTGTGTTTCCACGGTGCTTTTTTTATTGATGCCCAAATGTTTCACTAGATTTGAACTATTTCGTTTAGTAAACTTGCTTTGTCTTTGTAACCACCATAAAATCTTTTTTTTTGTTTCCACACTTTTCTTGCGTTGTTTTCCATCTATTTCAATTAATGGGAGGTATTTCAAGTTGCATAACTATCTTGCGCTTGTACCCCGAGTTTACCTTTTTTTCCCTATGTTTGTCAACCTTTCTGCTGTGTGGGATTTACTTATAGTCACAATTTTTTGTACTATTCTTGTAAATATACAATCAGTACCCTGTGGGCCCGGGCAGATAGGGATCAAAATAAAGTGGTTGTGTTGCGAAAGCTTATTACATAATTTAGAAGTCAATATAAAGTTTTTTACCTGAACTCTTGTGTTTTATGTGCACTTTGAAAGCTTTCTTACTACCGAGCCGCACTTACTTACAGCTAGGTTGGCGAGACTGTCATTTTATTTATTTTAATTTTTGAATTGTTTCTGTGATAGTTTATTTGCGGAAGGCCTGTACAGCCGTGCTGTGTGGTACAATTTTTTGACGCTACTTTGGTTGCCTTAGTGTCAAGGGCACTTGTGCTGATCGGGACCTGTTTGCTGTTAGTTACTGCCACTTGTTTTCGATGTGAGATTTCTCGTTTAGAGTGGTGCTTCGTGTGCTTCAGCAAGAGAGTGTGGTCATCTTGGCGCTTCAAATATGCGACCTATTGCATCATGCAGAACTTGAAAAGTTATGAAGAAACCAGGTGCCAAGTAACAGTAAAGACTGTTGAGTAGCTAGCAAGGCACGTATTTCAAGTAAAATGCCCGCAGCACGTATGCAGCCTTGGAAACCGGGCTGGCCAAACTCAGAAATAATATATAAAGAATAAATTTCAAGCACACAGGTTCATCTCAACAATATCAGACTGACGTTCACTAGTCAAGAATATAATAAACTAATGCTTGTGCCAAAGACAAAAAACAATGTAAAACAGATATCTACATACATCTTGCACGCGTACGTCTACAATATTCATAAGAGGTACCACTAAGGTAACGTGCCGCAAACAGCATATAAAAGAACCATGAGAGGTGTATTCTGCGTTATTCTTTGTGTGATTTGGATAGGTTTTTTTGCTGTTGTAGGAACGTTAAATATACGTAATTTCGACGCCAACGGTACATCTTCTGGACATCTGCAATGCCGATGGCTGACGTCTCCAGGATATCTGCATGACGTAACGTAGTTGGCATTTCCGTCGGTGTTCAACAAAGAGCGTAGTATGCCTTTCGTTCCCACAACCACTCTGGCAGCTTGCAGCATGCCTGCGCTAGCACGTTCCACAGACGACTTTTCGTCTCTAATAAAAATATTAAACTTTCCTCGTCATGTGGCATTGACAAAATTATTTCAAATCTTTTAAAGAACATCACTAAGACAATTGTGTGATATTTGCACCTCATATTCTTACAGTCACAAACCCCCGGCGACCTTCCGGATGACCGGAAAATTGGTAAGGTCGTTCCAGTATACAAATCAGGTGACAGGAACTGCCCATTCAATTATTGTCCTATTTCATTACAAGCATCCTATGCAAAATCATGGAGCACGACATATATTCTCTTGTTATCAACTTCCTCGATTGGAATAGTTTCTTTCACCCATGTCAGCATGGCTTCAGCAAACAATTTTCCTGTGAAACACAATTAGCAATCTTTCTTCACGACATACATACAAATCTTGACGCAAACTTTCAGACTAACGCCATTTTTCTTGACCTCGCAAAAGCATTGATACAGTTCCACACGGCAAACTTATTCAGAAGTTATCCGGGCTAAATCTCGACCCTAATGTGTTAAGATGGAATTAATCATTTTCGCTAATCGTTCTCATTTCGAGCACGTAAATATAGAATCCTTTGAACCTCTCGAAGTAACGTCAGGAGTACCGCAAGGCTGCGTCCTTGGCCCCCTGATATTTGTCATCTACATATACGAGCTACCCCTAACTGCGTCTTGAAAAATCCGCCTGTTCGCCGGCGATTGCGTGATTTACCATATGATAACAAATGCTTCTGATCAACTAACCCTACAACACGATGTGAATAATTGTACAGAATGGTGTGACAATTATTTTCTCAAATGTAACCCCAACAAGTGTAAGGTTGTCTCATTCACTCGCCGCAAAAACCCTTTGTTATTCCCATACCAAATCACTCACGCCCCTGTAGAAATATCTAGGTGTCACAATGCCTGCAGAACGTACTTGGAATGCGCATGTTAGAAGCATTGTCTCATCTACAAACGAAATATTGGGGTTCGTGAGACGTCATCTGCATTGCGCACCTCAACACGTAAAACTGCTCACGAACACATCCCTCATCAGGCCAAAACTGGAGTACGCGTCAGCTATATGGAGCCCGCTTCAAAATTACCTAATCAATGACCTTGAATCAACTCAAAATCGCTCGCCCGATTCATAAATTCTTAACATTCTTATGACATTAGTGCTTATTCCTTAAAAACTCAATCTGGACTACAGCCATTTTCTCTTTTGAAACCACTCTTTCCCTGTTTCACAAGCGGTATTATTCGCCCCTCAACAATCCTCCATACGTCATCCCCACGGCGCACATTTTGCACCGCATTAGCAACCCCCTCCAAGTTTCCCGTTACAACACTAGGACTGCTAATTTCTCCGCGTCCTTCTTTCCCCGCGCAGTGAAGGACTGGAACGACCTCCCAAACCACGTCACCACAATCTACTGCAAATTGACTCTACTAAAAATGTAACGACTCATCTCTGTCAGTGATACTTATTGAAACGTATATATCTATTCCTACGTAGCAATGTTTATACCTTGTATACGCCCATTATGTAGCAAAAGCTTTTAGCATCCTGTGTACCAACCCCTTAGGTGGCAAATGTTTTTGATACACTGAATATCCACTCCTTATGTAAAACCCTTTTGTAGGGCCTTTAATGAAATAAAACATGATGATGGTGATGAAGACACATAAAGGAAGCAGACTTCGGCGGCACGTGTAATAGGACGACTACGATTACTACAGAAAAGATAGCGAAGGTGCGACTAGAAAATTCGAGAGGGTATAGGTAAATGCATTAACTAAATAACAAAATTAAGAGACGATAGGTCGACTTGAGCAGCACAGTACAGACGCGAATAAAGGTCACGGAGAGAGCCTTCGTCTTCAAGTGCACATAAATGGGCCGTTGATGATAATATTAGAGCTAAAAAACCTCTTTTACCACTATCGTCGTACATCATTAACCTCGTGCATTGCTCTTATCTCAAAAGAATTCTCCAAAATAGGTATAGATTTTTGTTTACCACAATGTGTTATCCAAAAATAATTTCAGTTCTATATGGGTTGAAGCACTCATCTTGCACTACAATGATTTTCGACGTTTGAATAGCCATTAATATCAAACTTGAATCGCCTGTATCCGGTGTTTGAACGGTGTTTGAATCAGGAAAAATAACGCACAACTTACAAGTAAATTTAAAGGGTACCGCGGTGCGTTCCCATCTTCTATCAAGAACTAGTGGTCTGGTTGTGTTAAATGTAACTAGTATAATATATGTTATGGAAAACCGTATAGCCGTATTTTCCAAGGGTCTATAATGTCTCCCTCTTGTTACCACGCACGTAAAGGATGCAAGCAATTGACTTTTGCCCTGCAGTGTCTATGAGTACGCTGAAGACACAATTCTGTTGTCGAAATACAAAATATATTGCAGAGCTAAGAGGTGGAGCAATTTAGGTGGAGCGTTTATTACCATGATGTTTTGATCACTGCATTATTATCAATACAGAAAAATGTCCCCAGGTCAGCTTCCACAACCTGGTTCGGATGCTTTGGGTACGGAGTTTGCATAAACAAAATCTTGGGTGTTCCACACAAGGTACCATTGTTATTGCCATCACTAGCCTCTTTTAACTGTACTTGTCTTTCTATGGAGTGAGTGAAAAATTATTTTAAACATTACAATTTATTTCAGGTTTGAAACTGTTCAGTCGAATTATTAAAGCCTGCTCCACACTTTCACAGTTCACTTGTGTGCTCTGTTCTTTTAAGTGTTCTCTGTGTGCTTCGCGAGTATGAAAACACTTTGCTTTTGCCCTAGCTGACAATATTTGTATGCCCAAAATTTGGTTGGTTTTACTGTTTCTGTGTATTTGTGTGAAAAGTTGGCAGCCTCCTTAAACACATTTTGATAATCTTTTAATGGAACTCTGCGGATGTTTTTTATTATGAATGTAAAATTTTACTTTACTTTTTTCTAAGCATTTTGCTTCATTTTCTACAAAAAATTTATTTTGTATCACTTGTGATCTGTTCACATGCCTTGCCAACGTGGTCTGTTTATACTGCCTCTTGCGCCCATAATTCTTTGTGTGTTTTTCAAATTTTTCTTGTTGTTATCCGAGTACTTTAACCTCGAGAAGAACTGCTTTTATGACAAGAAGAAAAACATACAACTCGTCATTACAACTGCATATGAAACAAAAGAAGCCAAAATAGCGTTATGTGTAATGAAGTATGCCTAATTTATATTGATATATATATCTATATTTATATAGAAGAAAAGAAACCTTTGAAAAAGGTAAAATCACGATTGGAGCCAACGTTTCAGCAAAGAGACTTGCTGATATATATATATATATAAATATATATATTTATATAAATATATATATATATATATATATATATATATATATATATATATATATATATATATATATATATATATATATATATATATATATATATATATAAGCTCATCTGTCGACAGGTTTCTCCTATATATTGTGACACAGCAACAACATTCTCATGTGTACACAATCTTTGGGGAAGTGCTTCTGATACTATAAATATTCTTGTGAATGTATTTCTGCCATGTTTCGCTTGCAATTTAGTCTGTCTGCAAAATCCCACACGTCCTGAATCTCGCATAAAAGCAGAATTTAATTAAGGCTGGTAGAGTGTAAGGTCTCATCTTACAAAGGACAATCGTTAGCCAACATTTCACACAACTTTGACATACTTACCCACCATCCCCGATCATTCGTTACACCGAAACAGACACATGTGCACTTCTCAGTTTTACAAGGCAGTGTGTAGACATTTGTAAAAGGATGGTGTGTGTAATCACTCAAAGACAAGAAACATTGCGACGGAAAAATCGTTTCGCGTTTTTTGATTACGTTGTGTATTCTCGTGTCGCTTTGTCGCTTTTCGAAACTTCATCCGTACATGATTTACCCTATTTAGGCACCAAGAAAGGTTAAAAGGGCAAGGTTTTCACAATTAATCAGTCGCTAAATACTTCGTAAATAAATAAAAAGGTGCAACATTAGATTAGGTGGAAAGAGAAAAAGAAAAGAAAAGTAACCACCTGTCGTCATTCTGTACATGCACAAGATGTCGCAGGGGTTAAAAAAAATGTTGCTAACCGGTATGACGTGCACGAAGTTTTGTCGGCCAAAAACGAAGTGAGCATGCTGCGCGGAAAATGGACAGAATGTTATCTCCCAGTGAGAAGCCGTTAAGAAAACACGCATGCCAATGGGAAACACACTTCCCATTTCGCGCGTTGTGCAATGTGTATTGTTTGACTGATACTGACGTCGTGTGAACACATGTATGTAAGACAAACTCAGCGGTGCTAAACATGCATCTACAAGAACTTAAAAAACGTTGGAAAAAAAGGAGGGCTCCCAGCTATGGCATCACTGCACCTCGCATGCGTGTTCACCGTCAGTGATACCACAGTTATGTAGCGGAATCGAGTTAAAATCACACGAGATTTGATAGCAGCATTACACACTAATACCTCCGGTGATAAGTGTGTCAGTGCCCGTCAATTTTTACAAAAGACAAAAATATTTTCACTTGGGCCAGTCATTGCGATCTTAGAAGTTTTTTCGTGTGTTGTCATTTCGCTCTTTAAATGCCCTTGCCCTCCGCCTGTAGCGTGTACCCCGGTATGTAGTTATTCACTGTAGAAAGTGACTTTCATGGTTTTATGTTGCGCGAGGTGAAGGCACCCGGTGAGACTTTGCAAGTATGTGTTTGTTTCTTTTCAAGAATGAAATAGTTGCGAGTTAGCGCACTGTGTTCTCTGTTTTTTTTCTATTGTTGTCATTGTTTTGTCAGCGGTTCCTCCTTCAAGATAAGAACGCCTACTTTGTTCATTTCAGCATTGATGAACACAGCATAGAGGAGGGCATATGTAGCCACAGCACATCCACCTCTGACGTCGCAATTGTATTTCTGCTTTATCTGCCTATTTTTTGGGATTTGCTACATGGTCGCTGAAAGCCTGTTCAGCATTTTGGTGCTACAGCGATCTGGGTTGTAAAAGCTGGCCTAAGAATATCATCTGCTGAGTTGGAACATTCGCGTGGTAATCCACTTGGAGGATGACGGTTCAAGACCATGTAATGATTTATTGGAGGCTTTAACGTACCAAATCAAGGCAGGCAATTGCGCGTGCTGTAGTGGAAGCGTCCGTATTATTCTTACCACCTGGGGATTTTTACGTTCTACCTAAATCTCGCATACATAGGCGTTTCTGCTTTTTACCACCATAAGAAAGCGGCTTCTGCTGCCGGGAATCGAACTCGCATCCTTCCGATCAGCAGCGCCACGCCTTAGCAACTGAGCCACTACGGCGGATGTTTGACGACCCATGAGGAAGTTTCGTACAAGATGTCGTGAAAGAAACAGCAGCACAGCATTTTGTGGCGTTACCGCTTGGTCAAACAACCATGCCCATTGACTGAAAGTTTCTCCCACCTGTTCTAGGTTGTTCTGCATGTTTTGACCCCTGAGTGACCCATTTGATAATGTCATTAGGGTATACCTCATAGTGCATTCAACGTGTCGCAGGCACAATCAGTTTTAGGCCTATAAGTGCTAAATTAGAAATCAGTGGAAACAGGACCAAAACTTGATGTTTCAGGTTGTGGTAAAAAGAAAAGCCTGTAATCAGAAGACACTGCATTTCACGTCATGGTATACCTTCATAAAGGCTTTTCGGCAACCTGGAAAGTTGGGGATGCTTTTGTTGTGGCGTTCGAAGCAGTCAATCTAATTTAGCTGCTTGACTACGGCCATGTAGCTCACATTTTCAAACTACCCATGTACATCTAGCGAGAAGATGGTTTCAGGGTTATCTAGTGAGGCATTCAGCATAAAGTTATCCTTCAGTTGAATAAGGATATCCCGCCTGCAGATAAGATTTTGGATCGATGCATGAAATACGGGAATAAGAAGTTTTTTTAGACGTAGTGCTCCAGCCTTTTGTGCCGCATTTTGTGCTCTAAAGATTTCGAAAACACGAGGTTGAATATATACGGCGTACGTTTTCTGTTGTTGTGTTCTTCGAGGCTTTCGTAAAAGCCGCCCTCTGCCTACTCGCATTCTTCTGGAAGTTGGCCCGGCTTCCATGCAGTCTTGAGATGAGCGTTTACGTCACTAATGAAGCCATCATTAAAGCTCGCGAGAACAATCTTGGTTAAGCTGTCTACCCCTGAAGATGTGTTCCGTGTGATGGTTTGCATTGCCGTGTTTACTTCATGGATGTAGTTTTCCTTTTCAAGTAGGAGACTTGGTTCACTCGAGTATGTAGGTAGGAACGTTTGAAGATGAGCATGGACGTAATTGTTGCGGAGGACTTCTTGAGGATAGTGGAATATCTTGGGTCAGAGTGAATTTTATTTTGCATAGTAGCTCTTCATTCGGTCTTCCTTTTAAAAGCTACATAAGATATCTGTCTAATAAGCTTTATGTAATGAGTCGGCCCAGGAGACTTTTGGAAACGGCTAGCTACCTTGCTATGAAATGGTGAACCGCTTTGAGGCTGGTACTTCCAATGGGGTCATGACACTCCTTTTGAAACTTTGATTAGGCGTTGCTCTTACCTTTATTTGATACTGCTTCTTCTCACTTCCCATAAGTGACCATGCATGGATCTACATGTGGCGTTGTAATGGCTGTCGCAATAATTTTTGGGGTGCAATATATACCTTGTGGAGTAGGATTTTTTATTCAATCACATTGAGGGATGAGGCGGTTGTTTGCTCCAGACGGAATTGATGCCTTTGCTCAAAACGTTCTTTCGAACACGCGAAGATTGCTATGCCCAATGAAATAGCGCATTCTTATATAAATATTTTGTGGCTAGGTTTCAATGGTAGCCTCCCACGTTATACCCAATGTTAGTCCACTTAGTTTGGCTTTTGCAATATTGATTGTCAGAACAGGGGAACTGGCGAGGCGATGTTTCCTATGCATATGGGAGTATGTGGGTGCAATCGCAGGATAAAATTAACATCTTCAAGGTGTCGAATGTAAACCGTTTTCTCTTTGTTAGTGTAACGTATTGCCCATGAAAGGCGGGCCATGGTAAATTCTCCACGATGTAAAGAAAGTGGGCAATGCAAGCCGCTTTGCTTGTTTGATTACAAAAAAGGGGTTTGGGTCTTCGCCTCTGGTAAAGCGCTATAGCTTGATTAGGTTCAGGCTCTGCACCACTGGAAATTTTCTCGGGAAAATTTCTGTTAGTATTTAAATTTTGTCTGACTGCTGGAACGCATGCTGTACGCGTGGGTTTCTCTTGATTTTTACTGTCGTGAAAAAACGTTTGGCTTGTTATTAAAATGTGACAAATTCGGGAAGTTTTGCTGTGGAGATTGTTCCCTGGGAATAAAGACATCTCACGACGCTTGCAAATAGCCAATTTCTTAGACAACGAGCTTCATTATTCTTGTAGCTGCTTCAGTTTTATTGTTATATAGAAAGTTCTCCTACTGCGTAAAAATGCGAGTATTTTATGGAGCCCCCACCTTCAGAAGTGCCATTCTCATGTTAGTGTTATGTCCTGCTCTAGTGCGTGAGTTCCTGAACAGGTAAATAGATTTGGCGGCACCTGAACAACCGCAATGTACTAGCGAATGAGGTGGCCTTATTATTGCCGCCAGCTCCTTCTGGAGATACATTTTCTAGCGCAGTATGATCGCGATTATTCTTCGCAGTGACCATGTTGAGCAATGCCATCTTCTGGCAGGTGTGATAGGCTGATGTAAATCTTTAGGTCAACTCAAGTACCACGAGAATAGATCCGTGTCCATTTAGGTGGTATCCACTGGAACGTTAAGCCGGCGATTTCTTTGCTTGGCAACCCTGAAAACCACTTTGACCGTGGCCACTCTGCCTGCGCAGAACTTTCCAGGCACATATTGCATGAAAAAATACATGTGTACATCGTATGCCACGTTTAAACTTGACCCTCGGTGGTGTCGTAACCAGATGTTTTATAATTCGCCCATAAACTTTGTTACGGCCCTCCACTTGCCCTCGAGCACTTCGCATTCGTTTTCTTGGCGTGGCGTGAGCATATATGTATAACGGCAGCAATACGTGTGGTTACGCGTTGATAGGATGGACAAAAGTGATTATTGGAACGGCAAGGAAAGAGTAGCGAAGAGAAGTCATAGTCTGGGTGACCCCGTCACACAACACACCTTAAACAATGCGGACCAGCATCATGCTGCGTCCGGGCGATGTAGAGCGGAGCTTGCTGTGATAAGAGGGCATTCTGCGGTAGTTCCTACCACTTCTACGGTCGCTGGAATAGAGTCTAGACGAAAGACGTGTACTGAGGAACGGGGCTCGCAGTCGAGCGATAACGCCAGCATAACGAAAGCCTGGCGACTTCAAAATGCAGGCTGAACGCCCGCGCAGACAACTGGCCGCAGAAAAGAAGTTTTTTTTCGATGCGGATAATGCCCTGTGACACATAAATGCGTCCCAATCTTTGCTTCGTGAATGGAGCTTCGTGAATGAAGCGTGAATGCTTTGCAGTCACGCGTGCTCGACGCACGTAAGAGCTTTGCGCGAAGTCTTTCGCTGAGAAGAATAGTTGTACGTCGGTAAGAGTGAAAGAAATCAGCCCATGATTCTCCACAATATAATGCTTTTGATCTCGTTGGGACGCCCGCATGCATGTGCCGCAATGTTGGTGGTCGCGCGTCCCCTCTTCTAAGGCGACACACATGGTGGCTGACATGCACACCACGCCGGTGACTGCCACCGATATATCAATTTTAAAATTTTGTTTGAACACGACCATAAATTGTTTGATGCTATCACTGATTTGGGCATCATCTTGCTTCAGTGGCTTTAATCTGGTCGCATATCGGTAAGTTTTTATTTATTCATTTTCTTCACTAATTCGGTTTTTATAAACTTATTTATTCATTTTTACATTTGTCAATACTCCGATCTTGATAAATGATTTTAGGAGGTGGGTTACATCTGTTTACTGAGTGCATATTATTGCACACCATTATACATAAACATAGTCGATGGCAGGTATAACACACAAGGGCAATAAAACGAAGTTCGACCTGAATAATGATAATCAGCTTTGTGGAACAACATCATTCACCCGGTCATTCCACTCTACAATGGTAAATGAAAAAAAAAAATATTTATTACAGTTATTTCCCAGACAACAGGTAAAATAATGAAGGAGGGCCACATTGTGCATGCCTAAACCTAAAATAGCATAAAATATGACAGGTATCGACATGGTAGTGCCATTTGACTAACTTGGAAAGAATGTTAATCGACACATGCGATTTTTCTCGGAAACTGATAGGAATCTACTTCTTTGTAGAAGTTCAGTATTGGTGGAGCGGCCGTAGGAGTAAATATAAATTGAGTAAATATAAATTAGTCTTTTGTATTGAGTCTATTTTTTTCTATATTATTCTGAGTGAAACGGTCCGAAATGAGGACTGCGTCATTGAATATTGACGACTATTTTATTTCTTGTCAAGAAGACCTAGAACGGGTAAGGCGGGCTTTAACAAACGCCTTAAGAAAGAAAAATCCGGAGAGGTTTTGCGGTTAGAACAATAATATGCTTCATCTCCGAGAGGTCATTTGAAATAAATACACCGAGACACTTGTACGCTTGTACTCATGAGGGCAAAACGTTCTTTGCTGTGTAACATAACAGCGGTTGCTTTTGTGTGGTATTCCTATATATCCTTTTTTTCTAAGTTTATTGACATTTGCCACTTATTTTAGGAAGAAATTCCGCCAAATGTTCGTTTAGTCTACTATAATCTTCAAGCAGAAATAATTTTCTCATAAAATACACAATCATGAGCGTATAACTTAATTGCAACTGATCGGTCTGCGGAAATATTAGTCGTGAACATCTTAAATATGAGCTTGAGGAAAACCCATCCCTAGGGGACACGGGAATAAACTGGGACTTCACATGTAGAAACTCCATTTAGAACAATAAATTGCTTCTGGTTCGACAGGTCGGCTTTGATCGATGTTAGTATTTTGTTTTAATTTTTTATTATACAGCTTGGTTTTTGCGACAATTTAGTATGTTAGGTCTTGTCAGTGCTTTGCGTAAATCTATAAAAATAACATCGGCCAGTTTACCTTATACTTCGCTGTGAAAAGTTATGAACAGTTTTATTTATTTGCGTCGTAGTGGTATACAATCTCCGACACCCATGTCGAGCATTTGTGAACATATTATGTTCGTCGAAAAATTTAATGAGGAGTTTATAAATATATATTCAAGTTATTACCTGTTTTTTGATGTCAGGGAAATACGCCGGTACCTGAAAATGCATAGATTTGTCACAATATAGGCAAGTGTTTTATTTTAGCGGTTGTCCGGCCTTCTGGTACAATACCTCAAAACCTTTATCAGGTGATCCGGTAAACAATATACACAAATATTTTGTGCACCACACAGAATATTTGTTTCAAGATGGCATTGCAGATACCATCAGGTACTGTGGATGTTTTAACATGCAGTTTCAGCAACAAATTAGGATCCCCATCCTCAGTAATAAAAATATCAAGTAAAATTCGGGTTTCTCGCATCGTCCTACGTACACACTATCTTCGAATGACTGCTGAAAGCCTAGCAAGCCATGTTTTGGTAGTTCCGAGTTTTCCGTCGATTAAAAAAGAATCAGAGGAGCTTCTGCAGCTGGTGGAGGAGCCCTTTATAAAAGCTCTGGAGAGGATGTATGGCTGCATGGTACAGTGCTTTTCTTTCTCTTGCGTAACTTGCTCTTGTTTTTATGTATATTTCACTTCAAGAGGGCAGAGGAAGACGTGGCACTTACCAAAAGACAGGATCTTAGAGGAAGAATAAGCAGGGCATCTCACAGCGGGAAATGGTGCTGTCATGGCCATGGCTACCATCTTGTAAACAGAGTGCTTCAGCATCAACCATCGGTCGCCTCATTTCTCCTGCCCCACGTAACAAGTTTTGATGGGGGATGCGGTCGTCTTTCCTATCCTTGTCCTATAGCTTAACCGAGTTTGGGTGCATGAACATCTTTCGAAACCTACGCAATTGCATTAGCGTCACCACGCCTGTGAGACATGAACGCGCCCATTCAAGCCTCGTATCTCAAACCAATGATCTTTAAAGACCAGGCCCCGTTACCAGCCTCGACGTGACCAGACAAGACGCTGCTGCCCTGACCTGATACCCAGTGCGAATGCAGTGTCTTTGTACTTTTCTTAGTGACCTTGACGGCATCGCTGTTCAGGACCAGTCTTCAACCACACCATAAAACTTGCAGCATCAATAGTTGCGTGCTCCATCAACCGGGATGCTCGTCCTCGGCGCAGGGGCTGTATAAGAAGAAGCAAGAAGACAAGGCGCGTACCGAGGGATAAGATCCCAGATGAAGAAGAAGCTGGGCGTCACGCGGAGCCGGCCACAGTGCTGTCTTAGCCATGGCCACCATTTTGTAAATAGAGCACTTCAGCATCAACCGCCGTCGTTCTCCTCATTTCTCCTACCACCATGTAACAATATTTTTGAATAGTTGATATTACTTCATTACCACATTGCTTTCTAGACTTTCTTCAGTTGGTGTAACTTCAGTTTTAGGTGCAATGCGTTCCGAGTAACCTAGGAATTGTGGCTCATGGTTTATCTTTCCATTATAAGCACAAATCGCTCAAAACAATCATAAACAATACCTTTATGTACAGGCAATACTGCATCGACATTGCAAGTATTACTTTAAAGTTTTTTTGTCGTAGTGTAATTCCAACTAATCAATTAGACTCATCATCAGCACTGGAATCATTGGAAAAATAGTGAATGTCAATGTGCAAAGTTATAGTTGTCGTTTAACGTTAATACAACGGCTTGATGATTGCAGATACCTGGCATGACTTCATCTAAAACATGTTTTATCATATTGCCGCTAACAGAAAATGAGTACAGAGTAGAACCTGAATCTTTGTGTATTCGCATACGGGTATTACCAACCTCCAATAGATCAAACCTAAACTCAATATCAAAAATTTCAGTTTCTACAATATTGTCCGAGTAGGAAGAGATAGTGGCCCAATTATGTTTGACAGGTTGAAATCACTCGTGAGGATACCATTGTAATCCTGTGTTACGTTACAGCTAAGATAATCTTTTAAACGTTTTCAAACACCAACGTAAGAATGGGATTGCTTAGAAGCAGCTCCAAGAACATATCCAATATTATTATTATAGAATTGCAAAGCACACTTTCGAACTTTTCAATGCCAGGCATTCTAATCACCTTTACAGATTTTTTTAAATAGCAGCGTTCCCTTTTCCTCATCTCCCACAACCTCTCAGAAAAACTTTGAATTCTTACGCAGAGTGTCGCTATCGCCTATGTCCTGGTGTAAGCGTGTTTTGGTTATTACAGCTATGTCAGTACCGTGGTAAAGTATCGCACTTTATAGTCGGACTGTTTTGCTGAATGCACGCAGATAATTGATATTTAAAATGCACACGGCTTCTTTGGTTCTTTTCTTTTGCTTTAGAGGTAATTTAACGAATTTGTTGATTTTGAACCACTCGTCCAATTTATCAAGCCAAGTGAACCGAGTCACGTCTATGTTTACTTTGTCAAAGGTTAGTTTCACCTTTGCCCCATTTGAGTGTTGCTAGAATAAAATTTTCCTTAGCTGTTTTCAAATTTCTTGAAAATTGGAAGAAACATCGTTCGAGATCGACAAAGCAGTGCCTTTGGGTTTTGGGCAAGCCCTTATTGCAGCCAGAGTTTTCACGGTACTCCAATAACTCAACAATAACAGCGCGGCCGTGGCTACTGTTTTACCAATTATTTGGCAGCTTTCAATGCTGTCTGTGGTCATTCCAAGTTTTTCTTTCACCATTATATCTTTGATTGAATTGATAAGGTCTACAGGTTTTTTGTTCTTTTCTTCCTGTAAACCAAACAAAATGAAGCTATCCCTCCTACTCCTATTTTCTGGGTCAACTTTGTTTGCTAAAGCTGTCATGCGCCCTTCAAGTTTGGTTACTGTCGACCCTACGTATTCACTTCTGCTTAAAGGGCATTATAAGCCATCCTTTGGGAATTTACAGCATTGAATCTGTAAGTTATACCTGCAATATATGCTTGTATCTTGCCTTTTTTTTGTTTAGTGACTGCTCCGAACTCCTTTGATATGAAGAGAAGTCTTAACTCCGTGCTTTGCAAACCTGGCGGGCTCCCCGTTTCCGTTCGTGTAGTTGACTGGTTAAAGAGAAAGTGGCGGGCACCCCGTACTAGATCTTACTTGCTCACATCTACAGTGCCGGCTTGTACTTGTGTTGAGCACCCTGTTGTCTGCTGCTGCTGCCCGGTTGCGGAGGGGACCTTGTAAGAGTGCAATTTTTTAGGCCGCACGCCCTCTCTGTGATTTGTTGCAAGGAACAAGCGGAACAATGCGTGTGTTCCCTAGTGTAGGTAGCACCTTCCTTTAAAACCTCAGACGCACGCAAAGAAATAAACATCTTTTCGACGGAACGTCATTAGCATGGTGCCTGAGTCGCCAAGTCTTCTGCGAGTGAGGGGCTTAATGTCGGGAGCAAAAAAGACTGCAAGAATTTTTTTTTGTGGCGCCGATAGAGAGGTTGTGAAAAACCTATTTTCATGAGTTGTGGGGGGAGATTCCTAAGTTGTTTACCGGGAGACTGGTGCCTTCAATTTCGAGTTGCATGTTGCTAAGTGGTTTGGCCGCAGTAATTAACGAGAGCGCGCTTCTAGGGTGATTTAGATTTATTCATTTTATCTTCATACTCGCTTCTCTCGTTATGAGCTGTGCATTATGCCGAATTTTAGCCGGTAATCGTTTGCGGACTGATCTACCCCAGTGGTAGACCGCTAAAGGTGTGCATTATCACCTTTCATTGTTTTCTGGAAGTTCAGGTGGTTTTTATTTCTGGGAACTAGCTTTGAGTTCCATGTGGCCGTGATTGTCACTTTGAGTCGGCGTGGGCCTACCACAGGTTGGGGCGCAAGCCGATTGCACGGGCGCCGGTTGCGCGTGCGGGGATTTCTATGTCTGCTGGAAAAGCCTCTTCGCGTTCTTTTACGGAGCTCGATAAATCGTGTGAATATTGCTGATTACCTTCGTCGTCTGCACCAGATGTTGGATCAAGGACGACGTATGCCAAAGCCTCTGTTAAGAAATGGATAGGCGAAAAGAAGACAGAGACTGAAAGCCACCTTTCCGAGCTGCCCCTTTTTTCATACTTTTACTTCATCATCTTTTTCTACAGCCTCGGTGGCCACAAAGTGCAGAGACGTGTCATCGCTAAGCACAGCTAAGCTCCAGTGGTATCCCACTGCCTCGAAGTTCAAATATGTCGTACACTTGTCGTAATTGAACATACTGCCGATCGTAAAATGTTGGTGCGATTCAGGTTACAAAAGAGGGCTACGGAAACCCATTGAAAGGGTACTGAGCGGCATATTACTTTATTTGCAGAGCCGATAAGAGCAACCATCTGCCTTGTTTCCTTTTTTCATCTTCTGTGCAATCCTCGGTAATGCTGGCGTGCGTTTTGTATTATTAGAACACATAACGGCGTTCATTATGCAGTTCACCTCGTCCTAAGTGCCGACGTTATCTTGTTTTTACAAGCCCCCTGAACCGCTGTGTCAACCCACCCCGCTTTCCTAGTGCTGCCTTTCCTTACCTAGTGCTGCCTTTCAAAAGTAAATTGTTCTTTTCCTTACGACCTTGTTTTTTCTGGCTCTCTGAAGGGAATTCTAACAAGAGCTTGTGTAGTTACTTTCCGAAAAACCTGGTGTGAGGTATATATTGCCTTACGAGCATCCTTTGAGTTTTTATTCCCTGGCAAGCACCTGGCGCTGCCATGCCACACAAACACAGTTTACCCGTGAAAACGCCACCACCCGAAGCTAAATTATAACAGTGCTGTTGTATGTTCTTCCCTATCAAACAGGTTGCGACGTTTAATGCGAGGTACATATTGCCGCGAACCATGTATGGGCTTGCTTATTTATTGTTTGTTTTTACTGCCGGACCACGCTCGGCTGTATTATCTGCGTTCCAAGCAAAGCGCGTCTTCAATTCTTTATTTTTATGCCGCACGGGCTATCACATTCAGATAAGCAAACTGTTTTGCACTAACGTCGTTAGCCCAGAATAATTGTCTGTGATCTACAATGTTCTGGATGTGAATCGACCGCTCCAGAAGCACTCGCGCCTAAAGATAAAAAGGCTGCAGGGCAGACGCCTCGGCATTCGATACTGCGACGCTCGCCGACGCAAGTCACTTTGTTGACCGCTGCTTCGTCGCCTCCGTATTCTTTTGAATTGTTAGGGGAGCACAAGTTCACTCCAATAAACTTGTTTCTCCTTCATAACAACTGCGTCGTCCTTGGCTTCGTGACATTTAGTGGGTGCGGGGTACTCACCATTCTCTACGACATCTGATCTCTACGACATCTGGAAGCCGCCAAGCCAGCCCAACCACAGAAAGCCGCCGACTGCAAGGATTGCTACCCGAGTTCGGTTTGATGCCAGAAGGGCCAAAGAAAAGGAACGCTGCAACCAACACCATGGTGCAAGAAAAGACGTCGCCAATCGTCCTGCAGCAGCCCCGGGAACCGCCATCGTTCCGAGGAGCCCCCGCTGAAGACCCCGAAGAATGGTTGGAGAAGACGGAGAACGTCCGCATCTTCAACAGGTGGGACGACGAAGAAACGTTCCGGCATGTCTTCTTTTACTGAGAAGATGCTGCTCGAACTTGGTTCGAGAACCATGAGAGTTCTTTTACCGACTGGACTCAATTCAAAAGGGAATTTCTTAAGACCTTCACTACCGTTGTGATAAAAGATCGAGCTGCGCTTTTGCTTGAAACTCGAACGCAGCACCCCAACGAAGGTGTCGTGATCTTCGTTGAGGAGATGAAGCGACTTTTTCGCCGTGCGGACCCCGAAATGACCGAATAAAAGAAGCTCAGGTTTCTAATGCCAGGAGTGAAGCAAGAGCTTTTTGCTTGTCTACTCCGTAACCCGCCGAAGACGGTGGCTGAATTCGCGTCGGAGGCGGCCGCGATGGAGAATACGCTAGAAATTCGAACGAGGCAATACGAGAGCCCTGTCAACGCGCTGTTCTCGGAGACCATCGGTGCCGCAACTGGAAGCTCCGATACATTGCGCGCGACCATTCGAGCAGTGGTCAAGGAGGAGCTTCAGTAGCTTTTTCCAACAACGCCGCAACCTCAAGTGGCTTCTCTGACTGACGTCATCCGTGAAGAATTTTTTGGACAATTCCTACCTGCTCGCCGCAGATCCAGACACTGAAAAAGAATCACCCTTAAGTCCGCCACTTCTAGCGCCGTGCCTGCTTTCCACCTGGCCGCAGAGAGCTACTTCCTGTGCGGGGCACTCACTACCGCTATTTAAGCAGCCTTCCTCCTTGACCAACTTGCGGCACGTCACCGGAGCGAGCGTGGTCTTTACGCCGCCTCTGTTTGCGCATGCATTACTGCTATCGTTACTCCTCTCGGCTGTGTTTCTCGTGGGCGCCTCCATATACCGTGCCCCGGTTCAACGTTAACAAAAAATTATGTCGACAACTCCTACCTGCTCGCCGCAGATCCAGACCCTGAAAACGAATGACTCTTAAGCCCCTCACTTCTAACCTTCTAACCCTGTCCCAGCTTTCTACATGGCCGCAGAGAGCTACTTCCAGCGCGGGGCACTCACTACCGCTAATCAAGCAGCCTACCTCCTTGACCCACTTTGGGCACGACACCGGAACGAGCGTGGTCATGACGCCGTCTCTGTTTGCGCATGCATCACTGCTATCGTTAGTCGCCTCGGCTACGTTTCTCAGAGCGCCTCAATATACCCCTGCCCCGGTTCAACGCTTGCCGAAAATTTGGTGGGCAATTCCTACCTGCTCGCCACAGATCTAGACACTGAAAAAAAATCACCCTTAAGCCCGCCACTTCTAGCGCCGTCCCTTCTTTCCACCTGGAGACGGAGAGCTACTTCCTGTGCGGGGCACTCTCAACAGCTATTTAGGCTGCATTCCTCCTTGACCCACTTGCGGCACGACACCGGACCGAGCGAGCTCATGACGCCGTCTCTATTTGCGCATGCATTACTGCTCTCGTTAGTCGCCTCGGTGGCGTTTCTCGGGGATGCCTCCATCTACCCCTGCCCCGGTTCAACGCTAGCGGAAAATAAAATTTTTGTGGACAATCCCTACCTCTCGCTGCAGATCCAGACACTGAAAACGAATCACCCTAAAGCACGCCACTTCTAACCCCGTCCCTGCTTTCCTCCTGGCCGCGGAGAGCTACTTCCAGCGCGGGGCACTCTAAACTGCAATTTAAGCAGCCTCCCTGCTTGACCCACTTGGGGCCCGACAGCGGACCGAGCATGGTCAAGACGCCGTCTCTGTTTGCGCATGCATTACTGCTATCGTTAGACCCCTCGTCTACGTTTCTCGGGGTGGCCTCCGTCTACACCTGCCCCGGTTCAACACCACCCGAAACGTATGTGCACAACTCCTACCTGCTCGTCGCAGATCCAGACACTGAAAACAAATCACCCTAAAGCACGCCACTTCTAACACCATCCCTGCTTTCCACGTGGCTGCGGAGAGCTACTTCCAGCGCGGGGCACTCTCAACTGCTATTTAAGCAGCCTCCCTGCTTGACCCACTTGGGGCACGACAGCGGACCGAGCATGGTCAAGACGCCGTCTCTGTTTGCGCATGCATTACTGCTATCGTTAGACCCCTCGTCTACGTTTCCGGGGGGGGGCCTCCATCTACACCTGCCCGGTTCAGCACCAGCCGAAACGTATGTGCACAACTCCTACCTGCTCGTCGCAGATCCAGACACTGAAAACGAATCACCCTAAAGCACGCCACTTCTAACCCCGTCCCTGCTTTCCACCTGGCCGCTTGAGAGCTGCTTCCAGGGCGGGGCACTCACTACCGCTATTTAAGCAGCCTCCCTGCTTGACCAACTTGGGGCACGACAGCGGACCGAGCACGGTCATGGCGCCGTCTCTGTTTGCGCATGTATTACTACTATCGTTACACCCCTCGGCTACGTTTCTCGGGGGAGCCTCCATCTACCCCTGCCCCGGTTCAACGGTAGCCGAAAATTTTGTGGGCAATTCCTACCTGCTCGCCACAGATCTAGACCCTGAAAAAGAATCACCCTTAAGCCCGCCACTTCTAGCGCCGTCCCTGCTTTCCACCTGGAGACGGAGAGCTGCTTCGTGTGCGGGGAACTCTCAACCGCTATTTAGGCTGCCTTCCTCTTTGACCCACTCGCGGCACGACACCGGACCGAGCGTGGTCATGACGCCGTCTCTGTTTGCGCATGCATTACTGCTATCGTTAGTCGCCTCCGTGGCGTTTCTCGGGGATGCCTCCATCTACTCCTGCCCCGTTTCAACGCTTGCCGAAAATTTTTGTGGACAATCCCTACCTCTCGCTGCAGATCCAGACACTGAAAACGAATCACCCTAAAGCACCCCACTTCTAACCGCGACCCTGCTTTCCACCTGGCCACGGAGAGCTACTTCCAGTGCGGGGTACTCACTACCGCTATTTAAGCAGCCTCCCTCCTTGCTCCACTTTGGGCATGACACCGGACCGAGCGTGGTCATGACGCCGTCTCAGTTTGCGCATGCATTACTGCTATCGTTTGTCGCATCGGCTAAGTTTCTCACAGGGGCGCAATATACCCCTGCCCCGGTTTAACGCTAGCCGAAAATTTGGTGGGAAATTCCTACCTGCTCGCCACAGATCTAGACACTGAAAAAGAATCACCCTTAAGCCCGCCACTTCTAGCGCCATCCCTGCTTTCCACCTGGAGACGGAGAGCTACTTCCTGTGCGGGGCACTCTCAACCGCTATTTAGGCTTCCTTCCTTCTTGACCCACTCGCGGCACGACACCGGACCGAGTGTGGTCATGACGCCGTCTCTGTTTGCGCATACATTACTGCTCTCGTTCGTCGCCTAGGTGGCGTTTCTCGGGATTGCTTCCATCTACTCCTGCCCCGGTTGAAAGCTAGGCGAAATTTTTTGTGGACAATCCCTACCTCTCGCTGCAGATCCAGACACTGAAAACGAATCACCCTAAAGCACGCCACTTCTAACCCCGTCCCTGCTTTCCACCTGGCCACAGAGAGCTACTTCCAGCGTGGGGCACTCACTACTGCCATTTAAGAAGCCTCCCTCCTTACCCCACTTTGGGCACGACACCGGACAGAGCGTGGTCATGACGCCGTCTCTGTTTGCGCATGCATTACTGCTATCGTTTGTCGCCTAGGCTAAGTTTCTCAGAGGGCCGCAATATACCCCTGCCCCGGTTCAACGCTAGCCAAAAAGTATGTGCACAACTCCTACCTGCTCGCCGCACATCCAGACACTGAAAACGAATCACCCTAAAGCACGCCACTTCGTTCCCCGTCCCTGCTTTCCACCTGGCCGGGGAGAGCTACTTCCAGCGCGGGGCACTCTCAACCGCTATTTAAGCAGCCTCCCTTCTTGACCCACTTGGGGCACGACAGCGGACCGAGCGTGGTCATGACGCCGTCTCTGTTTGCGCATGCATTACTGCTATCGTTAGACCCGTCGGCTACGTTTCTCGGGGGGGGCCTCCATCTACACCTGCCCCGGTTCAACACCAGCCGAAACGTACGTGCAAAACTCCTACCTGCTCGCCGCAGATCCAGACACTGAAAACGAATCACCCTAAAGCACGCCACTTCTAACCCCGTCCCTGCTTTCCTCCTGGCCACAGAGAGCTACTTCCAGCGCGGGGCACTCTCAACCGCTATTTAAGCAGCCTCCCTGCTTGACCCACTTGGGGCACCACAGCGGACCGAGCATGGTCATGACGCCGTCTCAGTTTGCGCATGCATTACTGCTATCGTTAGACCCCTCGGCTACGTTTCTCGGGGGGGGGCCTCCATCTACAGCTGCCCCGGTTCAACACCAGCCGTAACGTATGTGCAAAACTCCTACCTGCTCGCAGCAGATCCAGACACTGAAAACGAATCACCCTAAAGCACGCCACTTCTAACCCCGTCCCTGCGTTCCACCTGGCCGCGGAGAGCTACTTCCAGCGCGGGGCACTCTCAACCGCTATTTAAGCAGCCTCCCTGCTTGACCCACTTGGGGCACGACACCGGACCGAGCGTGGTCATGACGCCATCTCTGTTTGTGCAAGCATTACTGCTTTCGTTAGTCGCCTGGGTGGCGTTTCTCGGGGATGCCTCCATCTACCCCTGCCCCGGTTCAAATCTAGCCGAAAATATTTGTGGACAATCCCTACCTCTCGCTGCAGATCCAGACCCTGAAAACGAATTACTCTTAAGCACGCCACTTCTATCCCCGTCCCTGCTTTCCACCTGGCCACGGAGAGCTACTTCCAGCGCGGGGTACTCACTACCGCTATTTAAGCAGCCTTCCTCCTTGACCCAGTTTGGGCACGACACCGGACCGAGCGTGGTCATGACGCCGTCTCTGTGCAGGCATTACTGCTATCGTTAGTCGCCTCGGCTGCGTTTCTCTGGGGAGCCTCCATCAACCCATACCCCGGTGCAATGCTAGCCGAAGGTTATGTGGACAATTCCTACCTACTCGCCGCAGATACAGACACTGAAAACGAAACACCCTTAAGCCCGCCACTTCTAGCCCCGTTCCTGCTTTCCACCTGGCTGAGACAGAGCTACTTCCTGCGCGGGGCATTCTCAACCGCTATTTAGGCAGCCTCCCTCCTTGACCAACCTCGGGCACGCCACCGGACCGAGCGTGGTCATGACGCCATCTCTGTTTGCGCAAGTTAGTTGCCTACTATGGGCTAGAGTGTATGGTCTAGTGACCGAATGTATTTCGCGGTGTCGTGCCGGACTGACACATTTTATGCCACGCGAAAACTGCTGGAGCAATATCTGTGTTCTGTATGTGTCAGTGCTCACCTGCTCTTTCTGGGGACGTTGAACTGAACCCTGGACCCGAAAGTGTAATTGCGTCTCCTGTGACCCTTGAGTTCATTTCAAGCACCCTATCACGCCTTGAACTTTCCCAAAACACTACTTTGTGTGAGCTAGCTCTAATTCGTGCCGCGCAGTCCTTCACTGAAAACGAGGTTGGTCGCCTACTATCCGCGTTGACGAACCTAAAAAATAGCCGGAGCTTTTAAACCACGTCCCCCGATATTTGACCCGAGTAGCAAAGCTAAAATAATTAGACTGTCTTTAAAAATAAATAACCTCGCGCAAAAGGGCGATGACTCGGAAAATCGCCTTCGCAGAGATTTCCTATTCTTTATTTTCGCTATTGAAGATGTACGCAACGGAACTTGGGAACAATCGGAATCCCGGCTCATTTCTCTGTGTGCAGAGAAACTTGACATTTCTATTTCAAAAGAGGATATCGGACATACACACAGGCTCGAGCGTTTTCAGGGTGTAAGAACCGCCCAATCATTGTTAAACTTGCGCGGTTTAACGTTAAAAGAAGGATTCCGTCAGTCGGTCAAAACCTAAAGGTTCACAATGTTATATCCGTGAGGATTTTTCACCGGGCGTTAGGCTTCCAAGGCAAAAGCTGTACGCAAATGGTAAACAAAGCCATTTCTCCTGTTTCAAGATGAGATTTTATAAGTTGTAGGTGAAGGAAAAGCAATTTTGTTACAATGTACAATCAGATTCAGTCTTGGAAGGTTAATTCTAGCGATCTCCGCAGGCCTGCCAGACCCCACTATGCCATCCCCACCAGGCAGTACTAATCTCAATTCATGCATCAAGCAAACACAGAATATCAGTTATTATGGGGAACTTTCGCAGCTACATGTCAAAAAAGATACCGTGGAAACTATTCTCGATGACAACAACACAGATGTGGCCATCTTCACTGAGTCTTGGTTTCTTCTGACATCATTAACACCGAGCTACTGCAAGCCAATCCCCCTATTCTGCTTTTTCACGTGATAGGAATGGACGAAAGGGTGATGGTGTCCATGTATTCAACAAAGCAACATTCCCTCCTACCAGCACCCACGAAATCACACAAAATTTTTTCGAGCACTTTTCTGTGCCTTCACGCATATACGCACTGATATCTTGTTATGGCCCGCCAGATTAGTACTCTTCCTTCCCCAAACAACTTAACACTGTTCTTTTAGATGTAACCTTTAAATTTGCCCGTTCCAGCGACATTCTTTGTCGAAAAATCTAACTTTCCGGAAATAAACTGGTTCAATGAACAGCGTCATCGCGCCAGTCAAAAGATTTCTTTGACTTAGCACTAAATTTCAACCGTACGCAAACCGTAAATTTTACAAAACGTGGCACAAGCACTCTTGACCTGGTTTGGACTTCTCACTGCGAAAACATTGAGTCTTCATCTCATGTAGACGGTCTGAGTGATCACACTATTGTTCTATTTAATTTGACATTTTACGCTACAATAAGACAGCGTTCAAAAAAATAATTTGGAACTACACTAAAGCTGACAGTTCCAGAATTAACAGTGAACTTACAACCTTCTTTGACTACTTAAAAAAAACTGCCTATAGATAGTCTGTCGACGAAAACTGGAGTTTGTGCAAACAAAAACTACTAAGCCTAATCAGTAATTACGTATCCCTCGTTTGCATCCGTGGTGCAATGAAAAGGCCCTGTTACACAAATCTCTAAACAAACTAGCGAAATGGAAGAAGCGCCTCTTTAATGTGGGAAAAAAATCTGGAGCTGCCCCTAAATGGAAGAACTACTTCAACAGCTTGCGAGAGTACCCAGCCTCTTGAAGCGTTCAAAGAAAAACATTTTTCAACAGAACCTTCTGGATATCCTCCATGTAATCCTAACCATTTCTGAAAAGCACTCAGTCTCAACACAGATCGGTAGCATAATATCACCCAAACCAATCCTGATGGGCGACACGTCCGAGTCGCAGAACGCTGTCACGTCCTCAATCCCTATTTTTCTTCCGTTTTTACCTTTGAACCTTCGACCAACATTCCAGCTTTACCAAGATTTGACTTCACTGGCATGTTTGCAATTGAAGTAACTGATGAAGGTATCATGAACCTAAAAAAAGCTTAACATTTCCAGCTCCCCCAGACCTGGCAACATACCAGTGAAAGTATGTACGCTACCGACGTCATTTCCAGACAGATCTTACAAATTATTTTTACCCAGTGTATACACGAGGGTACTCTGCCGAAAGACGGGAAAATAAACCAAGTACTGCATATTTTCAAGTCTGGCAAGCGCTTCGGCCTACCCAATTATCGCCCGATATCACCTACATGTATGGCCACTAAACTTTTTGGAACATATTATATATTCGCAAATAGAAAACCGCCTTGAAAGGAATTATTGTTTCTTCAGAAATCAGCGTGGATTTCGGCCAGGCCTGTAATGCAAATCTAAACTTTTTGAAATATTCACAAACCTTCGCCTTATTTAGATTCTCCATTACAGACAGACGTTTCTAGTTGGATTTTTCCAAGGGCTTTTACTGCGTACCCCATAAACGAATAGTGTCAAAACTTTCGTGTCTTCATCTCGACCCGCTATTCCTATCATGGATCGCCTATTTCCTAACAGATCGCGTTCACTTCACTTGTGTTGGAGATCGCTGCTCATAAACTACCAAAGTAATATTCGGTGTTCCTCAGGGGTCAGTACTCGGTCCACTTCTTTTCTTTATATTTATAAACGACCTCCGAAATGGCATTTTATCTTCAATCCGTATGTTTGCCGATGGTTGTTTAATGTACCGCCGTGTCACAACCAGTAATGACCAATCCTTCCTCCAAAAGGCTTAACTGTATTTGGCAAATGGTGCTGACGCTGGATAATGAATCTAGATGTTTGCAAATGTAAGTTCATGCACGTTACCCGGAAGCGCTCCATAACTACATTACCTTACTGCTTAGGCACAGTTAATCTATTTGAGGTCGATAGCTTCCGCTACCTTCGCATTAGCATTACTAAAAACTAAATTAGCCGAACCACGTTCTAAAACTAACACGGATGCCGAGAAGTCCCTGAACTACATTAGAAGTAAGTTATACCTGTCCCCTCTATCTATCTGCAAACGAGCGCAAGAAACATTCGTCTGCACCAAACTGGAATATGCCTCCTCCCTTTGGAACCCGCACCCGTACGTGGCTGACATATTGGAAGCTGCCCAAAACCACGCTACCCGTTTCATCTTATCCACTTATCACTACACTATGAGTGTCACCAACCTAAAAGCCTCTGTCCGACTGCCCCTCTTAGCACCAAGGCGTAAAATTTCGCTGCTCTGCCTATTCCATAATTTGTACTATAACTTCGCTGACCTTCGTTCTACGCCTTTATTTCCACCTGTGCGCTCATTATTCGCCTCTTCAATTCTTTGAGCATTAAAAGACTTCCTGGTCCACTAACGCTTTCAACAAATCTTAGAACTATTATAACTGTTTGTAGCAATAGAACTATTGAACTCCATTCCAGAATCTCTCCTTGTAGAAGAAAACCCTTCCAAATTTGGTGAATTACTAACCTCCTATATCCTAAATTAATCTGCAATATTCTGTTGCGGGTTTCTTTGTCTACGCATAACTTTCGAGTCCTTTTCAGTTGCTTTTACTTGTCGTTGCTTATTTACTTGTCTGATAAATATATTTAAACTAGGTGTGTGCGAATATCAATTTTTTTGAATGCGAATAGAATACGAATGTTTCAATATCGAATAGAATACGAATAATTCACGCGGGAAATGACTCTCGACTTCAAGTTTTCATTCATTTGTCGATTTTGATGGAAATTGCCGCATAAACTATAAATGCTCTTGTAATGGCACCTTAAAAATTTGAAGGTAATAATTTGAGAGCTTTTTCTATATAAAATTTGCTTTCTGTTCACCTTGTACCAAGCTTGAGCGGCCTATAAAACATGACAGAAAACTTGTTCGGTGTGCTTTGCATTCCCAAATGAATGGACAAGGTCGCGCCAGTCAGATTATTTTTTACAACTCGTTTTTTTAGTTTACAGTTTTTTAGACGTGAATGCACAAAAGGCACATAGACCATCTACGACTATTTGAATAAAAAAATTCACGAAACGTAAACAGGAAAAACCAACGAAGTAACGCCCAGAGCTGTTCATCGAGGAATGTAACGCCAAGAACTGAGTCAAAATAGACCTAACGGTGATGAAGAAATCATTAGAAGAGGCGAAGTAGGTGGCAAAAAAAGCCCTTTTTAGAAAGTTGCAACTGATTTCATTTCTCAAGGGTCGCTAGGCTTGTAGCCTTTCGTGCCCTTTTCAACACGTGGCTTCTGGAATGCCTTGCCTTGGAATGAGAGTGCCTTTTCGAGCGTTTTTCGTTCCATAAAACCTTATTTTTAGCTCCTCTGTGAAGATTTCGTAGCCCAATTTGCCGATGAAAAGGGGAGAGATAGCTTGCATTGCAAAGTAGGTTAGCTAGTTGCCTGTATTGCACTGGACAACTTCCCTCTGCAATGATGTGATCATAGTACCAAGAGAAGCTATAATTTTGCTATTATTTATTAGTTTTACTTTTTTACGATTATTTTATTTAAATTTGACTATAATTATTTAATAATAATAGTCAAATTAATAAAAATATTATTATTATTTGACACCGTTATTTTACTTAAACTTGAAAACTGATTTGAATTTGATTTGACCAGATTCTATATCTCGCTTCAACTGTGCGTCCTTGGTATTCTGCCGCTCACGCGGTCCTGAATGTATGAAGATACGGCATGAGCCGGCAAGAATATCGCTCACTCTATCCAATGTACCAAAATATCCGCGCCCGGTTGCAGAATTGCGGAGATACAGCGCTCCGAAAATGGGCGTTTTTTCGCCCTTTTGCACTGATCACGTGTAAACCTTCAGCTCCCGGCGCAGATAAGATTACATACACCATGATACAACACCTACACCCGGACACTCTTGAAACACTCCTACACCTATACAACAAAATATGGCTTTCGGGGCACATCCCGAAATCTTGGAGGGAGGCTATTGTAGTGGCGTTCTTGAAGGAGGGTAAGGACCCTTCTTCTCCCGCCAGTTATCGACCCATCGCCCTCACAAGCTGCCTGGGCAAGCTTCTCGAGAAGATGATCAACAGGAGACTTGTGTACTTCTTAGAGTTCAATGGTCTTCTCGAGAGCTGCCAGGCCGGCTTCAGGGTGGGGCGATCCACAAACGACCAACTCGTCGCCCTTGAGTCGTATATCAAGGATGCGTTTGTCCATAAGCAGTTTTGTGCTACGGTGTTTTTTGATCTCGAGAAAGCCTACGATACCGCTTGGCGATACGGGATACTTTGCGACCTAAAAGCCTTCGGTGTCTCGGGAATTATGTTTAATACACTTCGTAGCTACCTGGCGGAGCGAACCTTTCGTGTGAGAGTTGGCACTGCCCTTTCAAATGTTTTCCTGCAGGAAAACGGCGTGCCTCAAGGCGGCGTTTTGAGCTGCACATTGTTCATTGTCAAGATGAATTCACTTCGAAAGGCGTTGCCACGAACCATTTCCTGTACAATATATGTAGATGATGTGCAAATATCTTTTAAATCATGCAACATGTCAATCTGCGAACGCCAAGTCCAGCTTGGTGTCAACAAACTAGCAGGCTGGGCAGATCAGAACGGTTTTAAGCTGAACCCAGTCAAGAGCACTTGTGTTGTGTTTTCCAAAAGGCGTGGGATCAGGCCAGATCCAGACATCAAACTGAATAATGTCTCGATTCCGGTCAAAAAAGAACACAAGTTCCTCGGTATAATTCTTGATGAAAAACTTTCCTTTATTTCTCATATGAAACAACTAAAACAAAAATGTCTTAAAACAATGAATATCCTGAAGGTTCTCTCCCATCATTCGTATGGTTCTGACAAAGAACTCCTACTACGGCTCTATACTGCTTTGGTTGGGTCTCGTTTGGACTATGGCAGTGTGGTATATGGGTCGGTGAGTAAAACAGCATTGCGAATGCTTTACCCAGTACTACACTTGGGGCTACGGCTTGCGTCGGGTGCTTTTCGCACTAGCCCTGTCGAGAGTCTATATGTTGAATGTAATAAGTGGAGCCTTGAGAACCAGCGAACGTACATGGACTTGCTTTATGCTTTTAAAATTTCATCTCAGAGTAACCACCCTTTTTATCCTGTCCTTAACGATACATCCACATCTGTGCTGTTTGTAAATCGCCCGTCCATTACTCCGCCTTTTTCACTTCGAGCGAGAGACCGAGCGTCGGATCTGAGTGCTTCGTTTTTAGACGTGTACAGGTCATCCTCTTTAAACATTTTACCGCCTTGGCAAGTTCGCCCTGTGTCCTGTGACCTTTCTTTTATAAAGCTTGACAAAAATCGGGTACCGCGAGCTGCAATACTTCAGCACTTTCTTTCTTTGCAGTTCAAATACCCACGTGCTGAATTCTACAGTGACGCTTCTAAAACCTCCACTATGGTGTCTTGCGCTGCTCATGGTCCAAATTTCAATGCAGCCAGAACCATGAGCGTGCACACAACAGTTTTTTCAGCAGAGGCGTACGGAATTTTACTGATTGTACGACATATCCTTGAAAATCAAATTCCCAATTCTATCATCTACACAGATTCTTTGAGTGTTGTTCGCGCATTATCATCGCATAAACCCCCCAAAAACCACATAATTAATTTTGTATTCAACACTATCATGTCGGTGTATGCGGAGGAGCATCGGCTGCTCCTCTGCTGGGTCCCAGGACACGCTGGGATCGCTGGGAACGAGTTGGCGGACGAGAGGGCCGGTGCTGCTGCACTCAGGAACGCTGTCGACATAACAAGCGTACCATATACAGACCTCAAGCCTCACATAAAACAGCACCTGCGCAGAACATGGCAAACACACTGGGACGAACAGACAGACAACAAACTACACGTAATAAAGCCACACTTGGGACGGTACACAACTGACTCACACAACAGACACACAGAAGTCGCCTTGGCAAGGCTACGGATAGGGCACACCCATGCGACGCACTCGTATCTGCTGACGGGATCTCCTAGACCCCACTGCGGCAGGTGCGGAGAGGCCCTATCCGTAGTGCACATTCTAATCACATGCAAGACACTTCACACAACACGACACAAACACTTCAGAGAACTCTACAGACAACATATCCCCCTACATCCATCGTTTTTCCTAGGTGGTGATGCCATTGTTTCCGTGAAACGTGTGTTTGAGTATTTGTCCGACGTCAAGTTTTTAAACCTCATTTCCTATCACGCATCATGAAATCTGGCCCTATACACCAGCCATGCTCATTGTCGTGTTGTGATTTTACTTTCGTTTTTGCTGATTTTACTTAGTGTTTAAGGTTTCACCTCTATCATCGACTATTGTTTTGGCGCTCTTTGCCCCAGTTGGCCTTGCGCCATAAACATCCAACGATCATCATTATCTGTAGATACATTGACTCAACGTAAAGGCACTTCCCCCAGTATGCGTCTTTTTCGAAGTTGGCAGTTCCGGCGAAGTCAGCTTCTTGGTCTGCCGCCGCGCATTGTTCGGAGAGGGGGGCTGCGTTCCTTGCCCTGTCTGCGGATGTCTTTCTTGCAGTGCCTTTTTTTCGGGAATATTTAGGGGTACTGCGCAAAAAGAGTGGGAAACAACACCACGTGTGCTTCGCCCATCGTAGCGTGGCCTTTGGGGCAAGGGGATAGACGGCCCACGGACGCCAAAGGCTTGTGACCATGTGAGAGTACGCAGGCCGGCAAGCAGGCGCCCTTCTGGCTACTGGTTTGTAGGGCACTGGCACGCATTCCAAAAGCCATACGGCTGATGCCCTAAGTGTTTTATGTGCTCTTTTTATATTTTTGTTTTGTTTTGTTAGTAGCACTTTGAATTGCTCACCTCTCTCAGTCGCCGTTCTCTCTTTTTTATTTTACTCTGTTTTTTAAGGTTGGAAACTGCAGTGATCTTAACAACGCAACAACTTTTTCTTGGATGTACATCTTTACTTTCTGTACAATAACGTATGTCGCAATAGTTCCTGTATTACTGTCTGTATTTTGTTATGTATCTACAAATATTTTTTCCTTTTGTGTGATACCCGCTGGGGGCCTTTAAGGGACAAAAATATTGGTGATGATGATGAAGTTATTACAGTAAGACCTTGTGTGTATGCTTTCGGAGTAGGACATGGCCCCGTTCATTGTGAGGTATATCTCCCTCCACATGTCTGCTTTTGAAGTTTTTTATTCTCACCACGCATCTCACACCACTTTGTGCAACAAAGTCACTTTGCTTGTACATTATTCCCTCTACTTTAGGTAAAATGTTTGTTTGCATTTCCTCTCAATTTCTTTACACACTGGGAAGACATTCGTAACAAGGTCGTTTGTTTCATTTCACAGGAGACATAATGCTACGTTCATTGCATTGTTAATCTTGCTCAGTACCTCAGCCCAGGGGACAATAGGACAACCGCGGTGTCTCACTCTTGGATACCACCAGTTGCTGGACATTCAATCTGGCACTGGTCGTCAGGTTTTCCCACAGCTAGATGCGGCGATGTGAAGTAGGTAAAACTTGAAAGGCGCCGTTATGTGCGCACGCGGGTACATAGGTTAGAACCGAATTTACATATGCAGTGTATTTTGTCGGGTACGTCTGATGTATCAAATTTAGATAAGGAAAGGTAAAGTGTGAAGTCTCTGGTGTATTAGTTCCTCTCTATCAGTAACCCATGGGATGAAACGGTGGAAAAGTAATATTTTCAAGTGATGTAATGTCGGGTGATTCCTCGGGGTGTGAGCAGGGGAGCCAGACTAGGTGATTTCTCGGAGACCTGGAAGGAAACATCTTCATAGTTGTATATGTGTCAAAATGATTGCCCGTTTGGGAGGAGTGTCGCATGGTCTAAAAAATATGAATCTTCCAGATGGAGACGTGTTGACTGCGAAGTTTGAAACAACCCTCAGCTGAACAATCCGTAATTACAATAACTGTGTTATTTTAGTGATGGCTTGGACCACTGCTAGTTCTCTCACGGCCCAGATAGATGTGGTCGTGATTGAGGCACACGTGGCGGAACTGTATTTGATCATTACCATAGCTAAGGGATGGGACCGATTAGTGTACGGTCAGGCATCTGTGAATGAAAGGTTACCGTTGGTTCCGTAGATTTGTTATGGAATTATACTAGCATGCGCGCACCGGAGTACAAATGGGGATGCGTGTTAAGGTAAATGAGCGGATGCACAAGGATTGGTGCGAATTATGGGGGAAATTTTTTCTTCTGGTTTTCTGATAAGGTGAGACTTTAGGACCTGTAAAAGGGCCAGTCCTGTTGGTGTTTGAGTTAGGGGGGACCTTGACTGGAGATATGCCACTCAATAAGTTCCGTAATCGAGTTGTGAATTCTTAATGGCAGCCTATCAGTTACTGCGGTGGACACAGGAAGAATAAGATTTTTAATCGTGGAGAAACAACAGCACGAAAGTCCGGGGCAATGCACAGAGTGCAACTGAAGGTTGGGTACCCAGATGTGCAGTTTTTGTCTTCATGATGTCCCGCGAACTCGCCCGCACCAACCTGCCGTTGCTTCAGGCTTTTATACTTTACGGACCGGGCGATCCATGGCTTCTGTGGGTCTTTTGGTGGGAGTTAGGTAGGGTGCGCCTGTCATATGAGCAATGCGCGGTTAAGGCCGAGGTCTACCGTTTTCATGCAATGTTGTCAAATGGAAATCCGGCAAAGCGTGTGCGTGATTGTAGTAAACGACGGCATGACATTGCCAAATATCTCATCGTATCGTGTATTGACCTGGATAGTAGAGTCAGTAATTACAGTCCGTGATTACACCAAGTATGTAATCTTAATTTCTGGTACAAATACACTGACCGCAGACTGCATTTTGAATTGGTTCTTCATTGAATGCAGGGGATGGTCTCGCACAATGTTGAGGTCAGATTTTCAGAGGAACAGTGAGGGTCATTGATAAGGCATAATGTTTGACAGTGTAAGCGGATTATTCAAGGGTATCTTGAATTTCACCTCAGAAGGAGTGTCAGTAGACCGAAAATGTAATGTCTTCCGCATGCAGTGCGGGGTTAAATCGGCTATGGTTCAACCTTACCAGGGAGGTCTTGGGGAGCCTTGATAAAAACTAAAGGTCCAAGAACAGAACCTTGAAGGGTGCCTCGATCTCATAGGGTAATGTTATCATTTTTGACATTGTCTGCGTTTAGAGTCACCCGTCTCGTGCTCAGAAAATCGGAAATGCAGCAGGAAGTTCTGAAGCGGTAGCCTGTTTCATTGAGAGAAAGAGGGTGGCGGAATGAGTGACGTTATCGAAGGCTCGCTTTATGTGTAATGCAAGAATGGCACTGTCAATTCCGAGAGGGTGGTTTGAAGGTTCCTTTACTTTTGCAAAGATCAATGTCTTGCGTGCATAGATAATTCCTGAAAACATACTAGTACTACGAATGAAATCCTTGTCTTCTGGGCGTGGCTGTACACATCGGAATACCTCGCATTGCACCAGTTCGCCCGCTCAAGATGATACCGTGACGAATGTTGTCACGAGGGGAAGGCTTGTTATTCTCCTGAATAAAGCGGATCTCCGCTGTTTTTTAGGTTAAAGAGAGTTCACTTTTGTATTCAAATTACTAGCTAAGATAATGCCGCCATAGACATTTTCTGCGACGAAGTACAATCAGCTATTCAGAAGAGATATAAAATTCTGTTGGGAGACTAACCCACAAGTCGGTAATAAGTAACAGCGGAGGATATGCACTGGTGTGATTACAAAAGATAAATACAATGCGGTTGATGAACGCATTGTTTTACTGACGCGAGGATAGGAAACGCACATACGAAACTCCAGATTGTACAAAGAGATACTAAAATGACTTCATTTAAAATAAAAATTTAGGTATTATGCAGGACGTAGATGCACTTAGTTACAATAATACCACAGATCGCAGCGTAGGCACGATAAATTTGCGGGTAAACCTTAAGACAAAAAGAAATTAACTGATAAAAAAGTATTTACCTAGCATGGCGTCAGGCAGAGCTATGAAGGATGGTTTCAAAAATTATTCAATAAAAATGTGCGCTTCTGAGGGAGGAGAACGAGGATAGTGTACACAAGATAAATGACAAATTTACAACGGTAATCGCAATACGTGGATACTGTGTTGGAGAAGCAGCATGCAGTAAACAATCGCTACTTTGCCCAATGTTGTGCGATGTGTACCTATTTCAAGGAATTCCTTATACTGGCTGGGGATGTTGAGACCAACCGGGCCCGATCTCGACGAACTTTTTAAGCAGCTTCAAAACATCACATGGGACCTAAAGGAAATCAAAGAACAGCGATTAACAGCCATCGAAAATAAACTGGAACGGTTAATTTTCCTAGATAACAAAGTTTCTTCTTGCGTGGCTCAGGTAGTCGAGCTACAGAAAACAGTATCAGCCTAAAAAATGAAGGTGAACGGCTTGAAAAATAGCTCAAGGAGGTCGAACCTTCTAGTGTATGGCGTGCCTGAGAAAGCAGAAGAAAATTCCGACACATTAGAAAAAGCTGTAAATCAGACAATTGTTAAAGACATTTTGAAATTTGAGCCGGTTGACATCGAAGGAATTCACAGAAATGGAAAACCTGACGAGAAGAGCTGAGACCAGTCATCGTTAAACTACTGGACTTACGAGACAAGAATCTGATTCTAGAGAACTGCCACAATCTAAAAGGAATGAATTTCTCGATTGGAGAGGATTTTTTCACTAGGGTACGTGATATCCGGAAAAAGTTGTGGAAAGTTGGAAAACCGCGAAAAGAATCTGGAGATAAAGTATCCTTGCTTTACGACACACTACGGGTAAATGACGACTTATACCGTTGGGATGAAGCAAATGACGCTGTGCTAGTCAGCACTAGGCCCCGAGCATCTCAAGAGGAAAAAGCAGCGCGATTCCAACGTCCAAGTCGCGCAACACCGCGAAAGAAATACCTTTTGTAACTATGAACACCCGTAGCATCATGCCCAAATTAACATCGTTAGAATCTTTGGCGCTAAGCATCGAGCCCGACTTTTCAGCGTTCACTGAAACTTGGCTAACACAGGATATCAAAGATTTTAAGATGGCGCTTCCAAACTATGCAATAGTACGCAAAGATCGACCGTGCAGAGGCCGTGGTGTGGCCATTCAAATAACACGCACTATCCTCTTTGTAGCGCTGCCAGAAGTGATTGCAGTAGAGACACGGCTCTATGGGCTACTTTATGCTCCGCGCCAAATTTTTTTGGCTGTGTTTATCGCAGTCCCTCATCCGAATGTGATACCCTGCAATCTCTTTATCACTACATGCACCTGCACGTTCTAGGGGCGAAACTTGTGCTACTTGGTATTTTTAATCAAGCTGATATAAATTAGCAGACCATGCAGGATCACTCCACGTGTTCCGACATACTTACCGACGCGATGTCAACGTTTATATTTTCCAAATGATTACTCAACCTACCCCCGTACAAAAAAGCTTTCAAACTTCCTCTGTGTGGTATGTTTAGGTGAACATTTTCCATCGGACAAAACTAAGGTGACATTTTGGAAGGGTTGTCTGATCACAGTATTTTGTTGCACTGTTCCTACGTCAGACACCCATACGCAACTAAAATATTTTGTTACTTATGCCGATTTTAACAATGATGAGTATATCAGTGTAAAAGACAATCTTTCTTTTGAGCTTGCTTCGTTTGAATACCTAGGCAACGACGTAAACAAAGATATAGAAACACTGTGGAAAAAAATTTAAGGCTAACGTATCACATTGCATTCATTACTACGTGCTAACTAAAAAGAAACAAACTTAAAAGCAAAATCTCTGGATAACACGAGACATTATTCATGCGAAACGCAAAGTGAAGAGGTTTAGAAAACAGTTTAAGGCTAAACATGACCTTGAACCTATAAACAATCTTAGCTTAGCGCTAACGAGTATAAAAACAAAAAAAATTCAGCCAAATATAGGTATTTTAGCCAAACCCTCCCTATGTTTTTGAAAACATCTCCATAAAACTTCCAATTACCTCAACCATAAAAAATGTGACTCGAACGTTGCTTCCCCTGCTGATAATAAAATGGAAGCCAACTTGTTTAACCACCATTTTAAGTCAGTCTTTACTGAAGATAACGGAATCTGTCCTCAGATAAGCATTCCTTTGAACCAGCAACTTTCCCCACTTACAGTGTGCGAAGCCGGTGTTCTCTACCTTTTGTTAATGCTTGATACTGAAAAAGGGGCTAAACCCGACAATATACCTTATGTATTTCTCAAAAGATACGCTGAATGGCTTTACGGAGTATAGAACTTGTTCCGAGCATTGGCCTCGGTTCTACCAGAATTCGTCCTCACAAGTGAGCTGCCAGTTGATGAACTGATGAGCTTTCTTGATCTTGGACTCTGGATCAGCGAGGAACCAGTGCATTGTGGATAGGCTCCAAGAGACCAGAAAGTATTGCTTCCACAGTCCTCCGCCAAATCCAAACTGCTATAACGCTGGGTGGCTACGGTGTTTTTAAAGAATGCCCTTTTCAGGGCTTGGTATCTCGAGATAGAGGCCGTGTTCTGGTGCAAGGTAAAGCGCCTACTTATGTCTGGATACCCAGAGACCTCATCCATAGCCTCTTTAACACGTTCTTGACAGAACAGCGGGCATGAAGACGTCCTAAGCCCCGCATTTAATACACGACTAAGACGTTTTTGCGCTATAATAATGAAGTCTCGCGCAACTAAAAAATATTTAGAGCGTTCTGGGGTGCATGCGCGTTTTCAGACCCTGATTATTTGTGCAGCCATTCCGCTGGGGTGAACTTGGTAGAACAAACCCGCAATGTTTGCAAGAAAAGACACAGCAGGCACTTCATGAAATGCACCACTGCAGCACTGTACGAGATCGCCGGTGCTGTGGGAGCTCGTATATGGGACAAACTGAACGATGCGTGAATGATCGGCTATCCGATCGCGCCAAAGACATGAAAGTCACCACAGGTCGACACCTTGCAACACCTCCAAATTCATGTGTGAACGAGCCCTTGTACGAGCACTCGTGGGAGCCCTTTTTTTTTAGCAGGATCACGTTCTCAAAGGCCACAGTGACCTGAGAACATCCAAGATAATTGAAGCTTTTTCAAGGCACGAATGAGCTGGCACATGCTTCGGGAAACCGTCACTGGTATTGCTGCCCAATAAAATAGCGTATCTGCAATGTTTACTGTGATTTTTTTTCTCTTTGTGTTCTAGGATTTTCTTGTAAGCTTATGCGGAATGAAATTCAGTTGTAAGTAGCTACCGTTCTTTGTGTCTATCTTGTTGTCCGTCCAGTTTTTCCACTTTTTTGCAATGAGTATGAACCAATTAGCCCGTCTTCAGACTCTAGAAGCTTCTCACTTTGGTCATGTTGTGGGATGGGAGTCGAAACCTACACAAGGTCCACTGATTGGCACTCGGCGTCTCGGCATCGCGGGTTGTACCGTCAAATATCCACCAGCTGCAGATTTGCACTACAAACTAGTGCAACTGGCTCGTCTTCTCGGCGCGCTGAAGTTATCCTTAGACGCCGGCATTAAGGTTGTCTGTTTCTGCGTGTTGCAGCATGGTTTTAAGCATCGCAGTGAGCCGTCTTCTGTAGCCAAGCTCAAATGGTTTCATCGGCGCGTTTTGTGGCTAACCATGTTGCACGCAAACATGGCACAAGGGAGGACTTCGCCCCACGTCTTATTTTCAAATACGAAGTACACAGGCTACATATTCGCCTACATCTTCTGTAGACGTGTGGTTAGTTAGTTCGTTTATGGCTGGTACTCCATCATTCTCCGGTGATCCGTATTGCTGTAGGGCAAGGTTGTTTGGCATGAGCACAGCACAAAAGGTCATTCTGTGGTATGTGAATAGGACTTGAGGGGTTCCATTTCGCAACAAAACCTAGTTGATGAAGAGCTTCGCGATTTCTTGTGCAGTGACTGAAGCGCGGAGGTTTCTGCCTAGCACTTATGCAGTCGGTCACTACGACATTTCTCTTGTTATTGGCTGGATGTAGAAAATCGGATAAGAAGAGCCTCGATGGGAAGGCGATTGGCTCCAGAAGACCTGCAGTCATGTCGGCGGCGTTCTCAGCGCTGGCAGTCGAGGCAGCTTTGGACGTAGTGGATGACGTGGAATGTATAGCGGGCCAAGTAATATTTCGCCTTGATTTTTCCGAGCGTACTCTCGTTACGAGTTTCCATGATGTTGGCTTCTCGTGGCTTGCGCCCTGACATTATTAGTACAAGCCAGATCGTACGACAAGAAAGATCGCCCTTACTAGAACTGAATTGTACGAGAATATTGCAGCGCAGTAGCACTTAAATAGCGCTGGCACAAAACCACGTTGCGTCCTTCAACATAAGTGATCATGACGCAAAATTCGGGGTTGGCAAGATGCTGGGCAGCTAGGTCGCTTTCCGTCATGATGCCGAGAAATGCGGGGTCTTCTTTGGGCCAGGTGGCGGCGGTTCGACAGAGGCTCGTGAAGCGCAGTAGGCGTCTGAGTGTTTCCTGCCCGAATTGTAGACTATGGCGCGTCATAATTTTGGTGGTACGGGCTCCAGAGACATGACGGCCTGACGGGGCATTGTCATTGGCGAGCCAATAGAGAGCATGATGCCCTAACTCTACTGCCTAATGGTCTACCGTAGACCTTTGGATGGAATCTCGAAGATCCCTATAATATAGTGAGATGCTTTTTCTCCGAGGTTAAGTAGTTATTCTCTTCTTTAAAAATACCATGGCTGGCGTGGCCTATTATTTTTCGCAACCGCCTTGCTTTGGCACGAGGTACACACCCAGGCGTATATTTAAATGTGGTTCGTCTGCATTTCTTTTTCGACACAGTCATCAAAGTTCGCGCACACTGGCGGGCTTATCAGGTGTTGTTTGTGCTCCCGGACTGCGTTCTCTTGAGGGTCTTGCCAGCAAAAGCGCGGGAGTGACGCTGCAAAGCAGTCTGACATTTGCGACGAAGCGCCGATATACACGCGCAGTTCGAATTAGCTTCGAACGTGTTTTCTGTCCTTCGGCCACTGGAAGTACGCAAGTTGCAGAGGTTTTAGCTTAGGCATGAAAATATCCAAAGGGGTTAACTACTTGGCACAAAAAACTTAAGTTCCTCTCACGCAAAGCGACAATTCACAGCTTTCAGAAATATAGCAGATGTTCGAATCGCCTCAAATGCCCTACTTCAAGCTTTCAATGTGCTCGGTGAAGTTATGGGAAGTACAACAATTTGATCGACTAATGCAAGGCATGGGTACCATTGTAGACCGGGCACAACAGTGCCCATTACCCTTAACAACGTCGTTGGAGCCGTGCATTGTTCAAGCACTATCACCTTGAACTCGTACAGTCTGTCCAGTGTCATACTAGCTGTCTTCTCGCAGCCTCTCTCTTTCACTTCAAGTGGCGAATACCTGGTTTAATATCTGTAGACGAGAAGTATTTTGCGTAGCAGAGGTGGTCGGGGGAGTCGTCGATTTGTTGAAGGGCATTTGTCTTGTTTAGTGTGTTCAATCGTCGGTAGTCACTGCAGAACCTCTGAATACTGTCATTTTTTCTTTACGAGCAAAACTGCCAACCCCAGCGACTTTTCAAGTGTTGTACGGTGCTGTTTAGCATGTATTCAAGCTGCATTCATATAGCTTAGCGCTCGTGTGACGACAACCTCTTGCGTGAGTGTCCCGTACGGGAGGCTCCGTCGTCTCTGATAATTGGTTTCTGGCTGTGACGTCTTTGGCATTTTGGGGTCTTAAAATACCAGACACTGCAGCGGCGTAACAAAGATCTTACCCTTTTCTGTCTTTCTTTGTGTATTGCCAGAATAACGTGGAAGAAAAAGTGTGGGTAAGAGTGCTCGTGTAGCTCGCGCTCAATGTCGGCGACCGAGATCACGCCACTTGCTTTACGAATTATTTCATGTAGGCAATTTCGCACTTTTTTTGAACGGGTAGTATATCTGTGAAATATTAGTGACCAGGACGTCGAATTTGTGTTGGTAAAATCACACAATCCCTCTTCTGTTGGTATCCCATCGCAGAAGCAACGTACACTCCATTTCCACAACTTCATCGATGTCAAGATGAAAGTCTTAACAGTAGGAGGTGACGGTTATGCTTGCACGGGGACGCAAAGTGACGTGTTCATGAGCAATTGTTAGAAACTCAGGATTTTGGGGGTTTGAGTTCAGCGTCATGACGCCAGACTATTGAGAAACGTACTAAGTTCTCTGTCAGATCTACAATAGCCCCGTTGTTCGTGAGAAAGACATTTCTAAAAAAGACGCCTCGGGACCAGCTGCTAATACTTACGGGAGCAGCACGGCATGTTGTCCCTTTTATGGTGACTTGATACATACCCATCCCTCATAGCCCAACAATATTACCCCGTGTTGTACGTTTAAGCAGAGCATCTAAGCGGGTTGCACCTTTATTTAGCTACGGCGCGACCCATCTCCTCATCACTAAGTATTCGGCTCCGTCTATATCAAAGCGACCACGTGATGACTCGATGAATTGGGGTATGTTGGACGTTCTCGTATTCCAGGGTCGGTTGTATCATGGTGTCGCATCGTGGCTTGCACTTGTAGAGTGAGGTTGTAAGCGTCGATCGAGTCGTCGTCTCTATAATGCCGGGGTTTAGAAAGGCTGGTGTACGTCGTGCTGTGTGGCTGTCGTTGTGTTTTCAAGTTTCGTCACGCTTACATCTGGTCATCGCATTGAACGTGTATCGCGAATCGCAATCTTTGTTTGGCCGTTCTGTCGTTTGACGGCTTCAGATTTTTCGCCGTAGAGAAAGTTTACCTGAAGGAGTTGCTGTTTATTTTTCCTACGTGTGAGGGGGTCTTCCTCACGTGAATTAGGCTTTGCTGCACCTGCCTGGTGATCAGTATAAGTAGGTTGACGGTGAACGATGCAAGCACGTTGGGTTTTGGCTGGTATACCGGAAGTACTCGTTTTTCTCAAGGTTTCATTGACCAAAAAAGGAGCGGGGTGCGCTCACGGGAAGACTTTGCACTCTGGTGCACTCGCACTGGCAGCGTCGGAAGGTGTGTCGGCTTTCCCGCAGTGGTAGTACAGCGCACGAATTTTGAAGTTTCGGTCTGCCAAACCTATGATACAATTTATTTTCTTGCCTTACCGCAGAAGCGCTCCAAGGAGCGTGTACATGGACTGGGCCGCCCAATGATCACACTGACATCAATCACCCAATCCGCTTATTACAATAGCCAAGAAGCAATTGACACTGCAATTGAATAACAAAATGGTGCAAGAAGTATGCACAGAAAAATAAGAGCTCTAAGGCACACACAAAACGAAGTAAAAAGAAATACATTTCCAAACATAAGGGAGAAGTGAATAGATGTAATACCATGATCCCTACGATTGCGAATCACGAATGGAGCACGCGCTAAAAGAACGGGCAATGCAATACAGAGCAGTAGAAATAACATTACGGAGTGACAATGCACACTATATTTCGTTTGACTGTACGCTGTGATTTACACGTTTTTTCAGTTTAGTAGCTGAAGCTATTGTACAATATGTAAAAAATTTCTTTAAATAAAAATCTGCACAGCAGGCTCGTGTTCTTTTACCATACCATTCGTAAGCTCTAGCTCGGATAAAAGGTTCCTTATGATGGAGGTCCCGAGTTTTGTTGTTCTTTGTTTTATATTGATCTAACAAAAGTCATTTGTGAGCAATGTAGCCACCAGACATTTTTGCCCGGTAATCATAGAGGGACTACACAGTATGTCTCCAATGCTTGACGTATTGCATGTTCATCCAAGAACAACGTTTCTTGCTATTTTACGAATAATGTAAGTCAAAATTGTTAATTTCTCTTTGGAATCGCAAGCATAAATTGTTATCCCATACTGTAATATCGATTCACTCAAATATTTGTACAGCATCTTTTATAGATAGACATCGCACACTGTTCCTAATGTATAAATAACACCACAATCTGGGCCCATTTTTTGCGAAACGTGCTCAATATGATGGATAAAAATGTTAACATTAAGAGAAAGACCAAAATATTTTTTTTTACTTTTGTAAGGTAATTGAGGGATTCAATGTACAACTGTTGCAGGGATATCCACGAAGTAACAGTTCAGACGGAGAACAAAGTTTTCTATACGGGCTTTTTGATTGCTTTTTATAACTATTGCTTTTTATAACTTGAGGGGTTCCTCGGGGCGACTTAGCCAGTCCTGGCGTAAGCCCCCCACGCTAGCTCCAGGCGTGTCAACCACGCGGGCTCCCATGGCTACGGCAGCCCAGCGAGGTTCGCTGATACGAGAACACCGTAGACAGTAGTGCCGAAGCACAGCCGTTTATTTGGGGAATCCCAAAGCATGCGAGCACAAGGCTCGACGGCGTTCACGCATCACGCCGTCCGGGTCGTGACCGCGAACGGGAGGTGGGCACTCACGGCGCGCGACAAACAAAGCTCCCACCTGAGACACAAGTATCCATCACCGCCGCGTTCCGCCGATCTCGTCCCGACCGGGTCTCCGACGAGACTTCCTCGTCTCCCGCGCGTGCACGCTCGCGCCGCCCGCGCCCGCGCGCCTATCCCCGCACACATCGGTGGCGCCATCTCTCGGGGGACGCCGACGAACCAGCGGAGCGCCGGACCGGTTTCAGCGCACAAGCGTCTCTCCCGAAGCGCGCGCTGGCTCGGGATCGGAGGTCGCGGTTCTCCACGATTCCCACAAACTATTTACAAGAAATATAGCTCCTGCGAAAACACTTAGGTAATTTGGAGATATCCTCTTGCGTTATTTTAGGTCCATCCATGTAACGCTGAATAATGAAAGTCCCGTATCATCTGCGTAATATAATAGTTTAGAATTTAAACGTAACTGAGCCAAATCATTTACGTGAAAATTAAACAATAAATATCCTAAACTTGACCGTTGTGGAACACCAATCTTCAATTGTAAAAAGCCAGTATTAATCTCAATATTAATTGCAATGGGATATTACTCTTCTAAGTAGCTTAAAAATAGCTCTAAATATATCCCACGGAATCCTAACCAAGATGACACAATTTTTAACACAGTGTGGTGTTTTGTATCAAATGCTATTTGAAAATTTGAATAAAGGCCTACTACAACTTTATATTAGGGGTTTCCTCATATACATAGTCTGAAAGGTCTTTGAGTCTTTGTTCGACAGGTACCCTTCAAAATCAGTATTCAGTATTTGATGGAAGCTTTTACTTTCCCATAAATGAAGCCTTTATTTTATAAATATTTTCCCTGCAAACAATATACGGCAGGTAATATTTCAATAGCCCTCTAACTGCCATACCGGTCCTTTGGAACCATCTTTATAGATTGGTCTTGTTAAACATACCTTCCTGTGTGACGGCATACCCCCGTACTTAAAATGCTTGACCCAATGTACACTGCAACCTATTTATTTTTCAAAACTAATGAGAATATCTCTAACACGGATCTGTTCATTTCCTGCAGATCTTCTCAAGGAGGAAGTTCTGAGAGTGAAATATATTTTCAGATTAGTTGAATCATATATGTATGCAGAGTGCACATTTGACTGCACAGTTACATTCTAAATCAGCGCTGGTGGTTTTGCACTTTGCAATTTACGGCGGCATAAGCGAAACACTTATTAAAGTTATTTGGTAGTGTATGATTTCAATGCCTTAAAAGTCAGTAGCAATAGTGTCGTCGATACTACGTCTATTTTGTTTTTCCACTATTGAGTTTACTACGTTCCAGATTTCTCTTTCGTATTTCCCAAACTTGTTTATTTTATTTTTGTAGTAGCAATTCTTGCAGTTCGTAACTTAGCGGCTAGTTTATTTCTCAACTGCCTCAATTTTTTTAAGTCATGTTATATTGGTCTTTATTACATCGTTGCTACAATTGCACCTTTATGAATGTTATTCTCATTAGTTCTTTTTCACGAGTGCTTTTCAACAATCTTTCTTTCGCGGCAATTGTTTTAGAGCATTGCCGGTGCATTGCCTGAATCGTACCAAAAATCTGATCATGAGAGAACCCCAATCAAAATCAATAACTAATTCACCAACTTTTCTAATGTTAATAACGCAATTAGTTCCCACTTGTATTCTGCCTGTACAGCAAAGTCTATGACGAAGATTAAAATAATTAGAAAGTAGTGGTCTGACCCCTTCTGAGTTAAAATTCCGGAAATCACAATCATTTGTGATCCGCCACGGTGGCTCAGTGGCTAAGGCATTGCGCTGCTGAAGACGAGGTCACGAGTTCGATTCACGGCCGTGGCGGCCGCTTTTATGATGGAGGCGAAACGCAAAAACGCGCGTGTGTACGAGATTTTGGCACAGATGAAAAACGGGTGAAACTTCCGGGTCAAAAACGCTACGCAAAAAGGAATGAGATAAGCCAAATAGAGTTTACCAGCGCAGTTACCGAAGAGCAACACGAGATACAACTCGCATTTCTCCAACATTTCCCGCACGGGGCACCTTGAGCAATCTTGGTGACGGTACTGGCGATACCGCGGACCCCGAGCCCCCAAACATAAGCTTGATCCAACTGTGGCGATGTGTTTATAGGTGGAGGGTTAGAAACCACGAACGGTGGCCGTCGGAGCCCAGGTCAAGCTCCGGCGGATGGGCTCCCTGTCTGTCTACCAGGCAGGGAGCTCCGGGACCTCTTTGGCTGCCAGGGTAAGGTCAAAAAAGAAAGTACCCCCGTCTCCCTGCTTTTATACTATGCTATATGGCATTTTCAACCCCCCCCCCCCCAAACGTGATCGGCCCCCGAAAAGGGGCTGCACCGAAGTTTCTTTTCCACCACTTCCTAACTTGAGTCCTCCGAAACCGAACAACTATCCTCGCTTCATGGTGATGGAATCTGTAGACCAATCAAAACCTCTTGCTTCACAGTCAGTATTTCTCATTTCAAAGTTTCTTGACGGTATTGTTGGAGTGTCGTATAAGGCCAAAAAACATCGAACCGGTGAAATTCTTGTCGAGGTCAGTAGCCAGGATCAGGCCAATAAACTTCTTGCTCAAACCAGCATCGCCGATCTGCCAATCCGAGCCACGCCCCACCGCAGCCTAAACAGCTCCCAGGGCGTGATTTCCTGATTATGACCTACTAATTGAATCTGAAGCTGACCTGCTGGAGGGCCTTCGTAGTCAGGGCGTAAGAGCGGTCAGGCGCATAACCATCCGCAGAGACGATAAACAAATACCGACAAAGCACCTCATCCTAACCTTTGACAAGTCCATCCTTCCAGAATTCATCAACGCAGGTTACATCCGATGTTCAGTCCGGCCGTACATCCCGAACCCGCGGCGCTGTTTCAAGTGCCAACGGTTCGGGCACGGCACAAACTCCTGTCGCGGCCGACTTACCTGCGTAAAATGCGCCCAGCACGACCACCCGTCCGACAATTGCAACGTTCAACAACTTCTTTGCGTAAACTGCCAGGGCCCACATGCGGCCTACTCCAGAAAATGTGAAAAGTTCCAATTAGAAAAGAAAATCACTAACATCAAGGTCACTGAAAACATCACCTTCTCAGAGGCGCGGAAGAGTTTCGCCTCTTTCCCTCTGGGGAGGTAAGCCGACGCAGCTCGCCGGGGGGCGGAGCGGCGTCTGGTTTCTGCGGGGACCCAGTACCGCGAGTCGGACTTGGTCCTGCCCTCGCCCCCCCCCCCCCCCCCTGGGTTGCCTCAGGCAGCCCAACCCGCCTCCGCACCGCTCGCTGAGCCAGCAGCGGCTGTGGGGGCAACCACGTCTGGTGGAAGCGATGCTGCATCGTCCACCTCCACTCCAGCGTCCCAAATCACAAGCGAGGGCGCAGACGAGATGGAGACGGAGGAACTAGCGGCAGCACCCACCCCCACCGCACCGCCTGCGCCATCCGAGGTGTTCCTGAATCCCTCGGTGGTTGCGGGCAAGGAAAAGCGCGCCTCAAAGGGTTCGCGGTCCAAGGAGCCTGATCCGTCAGGCGCTCTGAGGACATCCGAGGATGAAATGGACGTCGGTCCGTTCTTGTCATCGGTGCACCGCAAGGAACGCGTCCCGACGCCAAAGCCTCCCGACAAGCCAAAAAAGACGAGAGTCACAGCCGCGAAAGACGACACATAAACAACACAGTCCAGTAGCTCCGAACACTTCATAATGGGAAGAGAGAACATAGTACAATGGAACTGCAGAGGCCTTCTGAATAATCTTGATGACGTGTATGAGATTCTGCATATCAATCAGCCAAGTGTAATGTGTGTTCAGGAAACACATTTGAATTCTAAACACGCAAATTTCTTGAATAGTTACCTGGTATACAGGAAAGACAGGGATGGCTGCACACACTCCTCTTGCGGTGTGGCCATAATCGTCCGGAAATCCTTAGCATGCCACCCTGTCACTTTAAACACTATCCTTGAGGCTGTAGCAATACGCTTAATAATATTTAATAGGTTGATAACGGTATGCTCAATATACATTCCTCCTGATGTTACACTTTTGAGCTCTGACTTCGAGGCGCTGGTTGACCAGCTGCCTGAACCATACATTCTAACAGGCGACCTTAATGCTCACAATTCTCTTTGGGGCTCTTCTCGTACGGATGCACGAGGTCGCCTGATAGAGAGGTTTCCTACATCCTCTGGAGCATGCCTTTTCAAGAATAAACAGCCCAGATATCATAACATAGGACACAACACATACTCATGTCTTGACTTGGCTATTGGCTCCGCAGTTGTCTTTCCTCTTCTCGAGTGGGGCGTGGGACCTGACCCATATGGCATTGACCATTTCCCTACTTCATTAACGTATATAGTAAAGGCCCGAGCAGTCCATCTTCCCATAATAGGTTCAATGAAGCACGAGCTAATTGGAACACATTTACAGAGACATCCAAACTACACCGCACATCCATACGACACCTACACGTTGAAGAAGCTACCCAACTCCTCACGGCGCACATCCTCGACGCCGCCGAAAAGTCCACTCCCCACGCCTCTCGTGCCCCGCGCAACCAGCGGAGGCCGTGGTGGAATGACGACTGTGGGCGGGCGCGAGAGGCCCAGAACAAGGCGTGGGGTGTCCTTCGTCGGTACCCCACGTCGGGTAACCTCATTTTGTTCAAACGGGCCAAGGCGTTAGGAAAACGTGTGCGCCGTGAGGCGAAACGTGAGAGTTGGGACACCTTCTTGACATCCATTAATTCATACACGGACACACACAAAGTCTGGACACGTTTACGCAAGCTCAAAGGACAACAGACACACAGCCTGCCCCTGGTTAGCACAACAGGGGACACACTTGAAGACCAGGCTAACACGCTTACACAACACTTCGAACACGTGTCCAGCTCAGCACACTACACCAACACTTTCAATAAACACAAAGCATCATGTGAGAAGTCCTTGCGAGACACTAATAAGTCGAACTCATCCTATAACACCCCCTTTTCACTTCATGAGCTGAAGGTCGCACTTGGTACTTGTAAACCTTCAGTTCCAGGTGCAGACAGGATTTCATACACAATGATACAACACTTACATGCAGACACGCTTGAAACACTTCTTCACCTCTACTATAAAATATTTCTTTCGGGGCACTTCCCACGCTCTTGAAGGGAGGCCATAGTAGTGGCTTTCCTAAAGGAAGGGAAGGACCCTTCCTCTCCCACCAGTTATCGCCCCATTGCCCTGACAAGCTGCCTGTGTAAGCTCTTCGAGAAGATGGTAAACAGGAGACTCGTGTACTTCTTAGAGTACAACGGTCTTCTCGAGAGCTGCCAGGCGGGCTTTAGGGTGGGCCGATCTACGAACGATCAACTCGTTGCGTTAGAGTCATATATTAAAGATGCTTTACTCCACAAGCAGTACTGTATGACAGTATTCTTTGATCTTGAAAAGGCGTCCGACACTGCTTGGCGGTACGGCATCCTCAGCGATTTGAAGTCCTTTGGCACGTCGGGTAACATGATGAAGACGCTTGTTAGTTACCTTTCTGAAAGAACGTTTCGTGTGCGAGTTGGAGCTGCACTCTCTAGGGTTCATGTGCAGGAAAACGGCGTGCCGTAAGGTGTTGTTCTGAGTGGCACTTTGTCTATTGTAAAAATGAATTCTCTTCAGAAGGCACTGCCACCATCGATCTCCTGTTCAATCTATGTGGACGATGTTCAACTCTCCTTCAGATCGTGTAACTTGTCTATCTGCGAGCGCCAAGTCCAGCTTGGTGTTAACAAGCTAGCTGGCTGGGCAGATAGCAACGGTTTTAAATTTAATCCAGTGAAGTGTACTTGTGTTTTGTTTTCGAAAAGGCGTGGCATTCGGCCGGAGCCAGACATCAAACTCAATGGTGTGTCAATTCCAGTCAGAAATAAACACAAGTTTTTAGGTATAATCTTTGACGAAAAGCTCTCATTCACCCCACACATAAAACAACTAAAACATAAATGCTTAAAAACAATGAATATCCTGAAGGTTCTGTCGCACATCTCTTTTGGTGCTGACAAACAACTTCTTTTACGTGTTTTTACCAGCTTGATAGGTTCACGACTTTACTATGGTAGCGTTGTCTATGGGTTAGCCACTAAAACATCCCTCAGAATGCTGGACCCTGTGCTTCATCTAGGGCTCCGCTTGTCCTGCGGTGCCTTTCGAACTAGTCCAGTCGAAAGTCTGTATGTAGAGTGCAACAAATGGAACCTACAACGTCAGCGAGCATACACCGACCTCCTTTATGCTTTTAAAATTTCATCCATGCCTCACCATCTTTTTAAATCAGTTTTTCATGATACCTCCATGACTGCACTACTCCTAAACCGACCATCGTTCTCTGCGCCCTTCTCTTACAGAGTTAGAGAGGAAGCGTCAAAGCTTGCTGTCTCCTTTTTAGACACCATCCAAAGTTCTGTAACAGATTTCATAGCACCAAGGCATCTCCGCCCTGTGTCATGCGACACATCTTTCACACGTGTAGATAAAAACCGAGCTCCCACATGTGCAATTCAGCAGCACTTCTTGTATTTGCAGGAGAAGTATCATTATTCTGAATTTTATACGGATGCCTCTAAGACTTCCACCTCTGTGTCCTGCGCTGCGCATGGGCCCGGCCTTAGTGTCACTAGAACTTTTAACAGTAATACAAGTATCTATATGGCAGAGGCTTATGGTGTACTTCTTGCTGTGAATCATATACTCCAAAGCCACACCCCACAATCCATTATCTATACAGACTCCCTCAGTGTTGTGCGGGCATTGTCGTCAACAAAGTCTTCAAAAAATCACGTTGTAAACCTTATCATCAAAGGTATTATGTCGGTGTATGTCCACAAATTTGAACTCGTCCTTTGCTGGGTCCCTGGCCACTGTGGTATAGCCGGGAACGAAGCCGCGGATCGAATGGCCGCTGCTTCTACACTCTCGAATGCAGTAGACATCACCACATTACCCTACCCCGACGTGAAACCACACATCAAACAACAACTTCGCAAAACATGGCAAACACATTGGAGCGAACAAACAGACAAGTTACACGTAATAAAACCACACTTGGGACCGTACACCTCCGATACACGCAATAGATACACAGAAGTCGCCTTGGCTACATTACGGATAGGGCACACTCATGCGACGCACTCCCACCTGCTCACTGGATCTTCAAGACCTCTGTGCAGCAGGTGCGGAGAGGCCCTATCCGTGATGCACCTTCTCATACAATGTAAGGCACTCGACACTACACGACGCAAACACTTCCCTCAACTACACACACGACATATTCCACCACACCCGTCATACGTCTTAGGAGACGATGCCATGTTTTCTGTTCAACGCACCTTTCAGTTCCTATCAGAAGTTCACTTTTTACAACTCATCTCATACCACCCATAGTCTTACCCCTAGTCCTATACACCAGCCACCTTATTTATTTTTTAACCACTCTTGTTCTTCACGCTGGCCCTTTATACCAGCCGTTCTCATAGCTTTTAACTGATTTTATTTCTTGTTCTCTCCTCATCAAATCACTTTGTGTTTGGCGCTCTTTGCCCATGTCGGCCTTGCGCCAATAAAATCAAACCATCATCATCATCATTTCTCCAACATTACCAAGACCTTTTCTCTTACAAAAAGCATCAAACAGGTTTCGACAGCCTTTTCCTTGCGCAACTGCCGCAGCTAGAGAGCGAAGTTACAGAAGGACTTGAAGCACCCATAATCATGCGCGAAATTGAAGAGACAATAGGGAACCTCAGTAATGGTAAATCCCCTGGATCTGACGGGTTAGGGGCAGACGTATATAAAGTCTTCAAGTCAGACTTGGCAGTCTTCTTACGCAATGTTTTCTGTGAATCTTTCAGCAGCATTGTTTACCTCCCTCCTTATCCAAATCCCATTCGATACTTATACCTTAAAGCGATGACCCAGAACAACTTAGCAAAGTAACTGGTTTCGCATCTATCACAATACAAACACAGACTAAAACATTGTTATGAATGTGCTTGCTAAAAGACTACAATCGGTTAACACAACATTAGTAGGGCCAAATCAAACGTGTGGCATAAAGAAGAGGAGCATTTACAGAAATATTCTTGTTGTACGCAGCATTCTTGAATAGTGCGACATGGATTCCAGGCGAGTAGCTATGCTACAGATTGACTTCAAAAAAGCCTTTAATAAAGTTTGCCATGACATTTAGTTTAAAATTCTTAGACAGGTCGGCATTGGTAAAGTCATTTTTGAGGGTCTTAAAATGGCATACCTTAACTCGACCTAAAAAATAATCCTTAATAACGAACTACCAGAAAGCGTTCACGTCTAATCGCCGGTACGACATGGATATGAACTGCCTTCCTTGCTTTTGGATTTGTACATCGAACCCTTATGTGCCAAAATTAACAACAGTGAACAATTCAGAGGGTACGTTTTGGAGTCGTGTGACGTGGAAGTAGTTGCTTATGTTGATGACGTCGTTTGTTTCTTTGTTGATCACGAAGGTATTTGTAATGCTTTGAGCATCACGCAGGAATTTTGTGATAAAACTGGCAGTTCGATAAATCTTAAAAAATGCGTTGTTCTTTGGTATGGTGTTTCGCCAGCAGCAGCAAGAGTTTACGAGTGGGTGTCTTCACCCACTAAGCCAAAGCGTTATCTCGGCATTCCTTATGAGCATTACCGAAAAAATACGGCCTACTGGAACGAGAGAGCACACGTTGTGCGCGGGCAAACGGAAAGATGGGGCGGTAGGAGTATGTCCATATCTGCCAGTGCAACTGTATATAATGTGTTTCTTGTATCGAAATTATGGTACGTTATGCAGACATTGTATTGTTCTAGGTTAAATGTGTAAAAATTTCATCGTAGATTCGCAGTGTTTGTATTGCAATCCCAGTTCGAAAGGACGAGTCGGGGCCAAATTTTTATACGGCTAGAAGGGGGTGGACTTGCACTGCCCCATTTATTTATTCGCCAACTTCTATCACGTTTTTCCTTTCTAAGAGACCAGTCTCCCACTTTTGTGGTTGCTTTCTTCCAGATTAGGCTTGTCAATGCTTTACCTGCATTTGTTGTGTCCACAGTTCAAGGATCTCGTACTAATGTCAGTTGTTTCTTGCGTGAAGTTGTTTTTGCATACCAATTGTTGACTGCTCGTTTTTCTCTCCATTACCTTTCTTCAGTAACCCGTAAAAATTGTCCAGGAATTTAACGGAATCCTCCTTTGCCGAGCCTTTGTATGGGACTCAATTCCGTGCCTGCCCAGGTCAAGATATCTTAAAAAGGTTTAACAAAAAACAGTACCGGGAGCGGTAAAGACCTTTTTTTTACAAGCTGCACACAGAAACGCTACCGGTTAAAACGTGGATGCAAAGCAAGGATATTTATCTGCCATAGGGTGCCGATTGCTTTGTGTTCAAGAAGTCCGAAAGTGTAGATCACGTTTTCTTGGATTGTTGGGATGCCGTCTTTTTTTGGGACGTCCTCCAAAGAACTCTTAAAAAAGACCTTCGTCTAATATCCCATGGCATTTGGTACTCATCTATCATGCCTGAAACTGTACCGTATGTTTTGTTTTTTCTCCTGGGGCTGCACGGAATCTGGAGAAGCCGCATGGCTGTAAGGAATGCGGATGTAGATTCGCGTTCAGTGTGCTCCTATTTTGTGGAAAATATTTGTAAATTACGCGACGTTTACGTTAAGCAAGGTTGTGATGATGAGTTGCAGTCAGTAATGCATGAACTTAATGTAATGAAAGCGCACAAATAGCTGTCAGCTGAAAGTATGGCAGTGATGTTTGAGAAAATCAACCATCTTGGTTGACCTCTCCTCTATTTCTGTATAAGTGTTATGCCTTGGGCCATAAAAAAATGAGATTTTGGCACATGATAAATATAACCAGGTGGTCATAATTAATCCGGAGCCCTTCACTACGGCGTGCCTCCTCGCCTACGTTGCGTCGGCGCGTTAAACCGTACAATGAATCAATCAACAATCATTTCTGGAATACGCACATTTATGTGATCAATGTGTAAATCCGGTCTTTTATCGTTCTGCTCGAGTAAATCCCGTAATTTCGCGTATGAAGCCATGTCCCGATGAGAACGTTAGTCAGGAATGCAAAATTTGTTTGGTGAAGAAGTATTACATTATCCTGTTTATCAAGCTTCTGTAACGTATAATAAAGTTCAGCAAGAACAACTCTGTCAATATTAGCAGGATGGCTATTTAGCGCTAAGACAACAAACAATAGCTCCTTCTTCTGAGGAGTAATCATCATTGTCGCCGCTGCTGAGAACTTTTATCATGCAACGATACACGTCCTCCCCATATAGCAAACGTCACTAGGAAAACGGTTGATATTCGGAAAATTTAATACCTTTGCAACTTCAGTATTCACATTAAGCTCACAAAAAACACTCACATACAAGTTTGTGATGAGAGTTTAAGGTACAGTTCGAGAAGATCCCGACTCCTTTGTAAGCTTCTATCATTCGCATGAATAAGGCATAATGCATGAATTTTCATTTATAATCTCCTTGATGCTTTTCGTAGTATAACTACAAGTCGTCAAACGGTTAAACAGCTTTTGATATATTACTTGATAAATTTCAGATGGTACACCATTGCTATTCTGATAGAACGTCTGCCCTCATGTTCTCGCGTAAATACGTAACAATTCCTCACCGGAGTGAATTTGTGCCAGACCCGTGCTTTTTCATTATTCTAGATGCTTCCTTACATGAGCGCACGCCGTTTTACAAGCAGCGTGTCCCTTATTATTGTACTTGCGAAGCTTACACATATTGGAAGGGCCGTTCTTCTGCTTTAATTCGTTGAATAACTTGAACGTGCTCATCCAAAGTTTCAATCAGCTCAAGTCGTTTTGCAACAACAGAAGAGTGTTTATAGGGTTTTTCTTTTTGCGGCAAACCATATATATATTTCAATGTCACTTCTTACACTTCGTACTCTTACGGGATGTTTCACTCCTTCAAGCTCGGATTGCTGCTTTAGAAAAGCCCTCTCCATAAAATGTCGCTTTTCCTGCAAGCAGTTTAGGTCATCATTGCGGCTTTAAGGGTCAGCAGCACACTGTCGTTTTGAGCAGGCATGGGCTCTACCGAGCTTTCTATCGCCGTCATCTTTTCTCGTTGTTCTTTCATTTCAGTTAGCCCATCGCCAGGGTTTTTTGTTTGAGGCTTCTTTGTCCCTTATAGGTTATCTAGCGTGTTTATCATAAAGGTCTTTTTTGTTGACAATGAAGTAACACCGCCAGGAACAACTTTCAGATAGGGCTCATCCTGCCGACTACCTCCTTTATCGTTGTATGACGGACTTTCGCTCTGCGTCCTTAGCAGCATTGTGGCACCTGCTAAATAGGTACGGCACATCGAAGAATCGATATCACTCTCTCATTCTCATTAAGGCCATTCCAGTTATCTCCCAACATTGGCCACGTGATAGCGTTTATTTTTTCAGGTCAGATATCTGATCCTGTAAGCAGAATGAGGTTCATGCAGGAAAGGTTAATTTCGGGGTGGCGATTTGAGTACAAGAACATGGTGCAGTCTACCGATGAGTTACAAAACACTTGTGATTCAAACCAAATATTTCACCCCGTTTACCTAATATGATAAGCGGAACTTCTGTGAGCACTGTTCGTGCGCTCCGCTGGACTGTGACTTCACCCTTGTCGTTGCTGCACTTCATTCCCGTGGTCGCTCCACTGTATGCTGCTGATTAGTCTGTTGGGCATGAGGACACTGCCAAAAACCGCGAGCACTGCGCTGGCTTTTGTGGGTGTAGAAATTCGTATTTCGACCTACCCTCTATACCACCGGTTGCGATGGCGCTTTGCAATGCTCCAGCCTACTTCCCTGAAAAGCGCCTTGCTTACAGCGACGCCCAGCACCAGCAGCAGAAATACAAAGTGATAAGCAGTACTTGTGTGAAGGCTGTCCGTGCGCTCCGCTTCACTGCCGATGTTTCGTGTTTGGCCACACATCATTCTTCATAGGAGTGGTGGATTGCATCATATGCGGTAAGGCAAGCGACAATTGACGGTAGTACGAATCATACGGGTAACGAGGGCCCTAGTGCTTGCTGCACCTTATGCCGAATCTCGTCGTTACGGGAAATGACCTCTGGTTTTGATGGCGTTGGAAGACATTTTCGCAGCTGCGCCTTACCAGTGCGCTGATCCACTTCCCCACAGCATGTGTCAGAATCCGTGTCCTGCAAAAGCAGTTTTGAGTGGCCGTGCCAACAAAGTGGTGGTGAAGCCGCTTGCTCACATTTCGAGAAAATTGTCTTTCCTGCTGGCCTCGGACAATAACTCGCCGAAATTTTTTGGCGGATATGAAACAAGCGCGAGAAACAGTTCTTCCTTGACAAAGCACAATTTACCTTAGAAATATTGTAAACGGCAGCCTGTATTATATCCTCCAAAGACCTCGCCTAATTTACCCTTTGAAATATGGATTCACCGCCTAATCAAAGCACAACGACTGTCTTATTTGCTTTACGCAATCACCTGGAGCAATATAAAGATCGTGGGGCCCTTAGCTCGTTTAAGACTTCAAGACTTAAGCTCACTTGACTTTAAAGGTGCATTTGATACCATTAGCGTGCTCGAATATTCTATTTTGTAATATCATCGCTGCCCCCACAAAATTTAGAAACTACAGAAACCTTTTTATAGGGTCGCGCTCTTTGCTTTTATACATTTTCGGGAAGCACTATTCAAGATGCTTCAGAAGGCTCTCATCAGGCATCTACAAACAGTGCACTTTGGCCGGACGGGTATATTTATGATATGCTTTGCATGCCAATGCCTCAAGAAAAATACATCGAACAGTATTCAGATGATGGCATAATTATTTTTAGTGGTCGTACGCGTCGACAATTCAAGACAACTGCTGACGTATTACTCTTTAGGGTAGGTCCGTGGGCTGCAGCCGGTAAAGTTAAACGCTGATAAATGATCCTCCCTGCTTGTCTCCAGGAGTGACTGCCGGGAAATTTGGAAACCTACCATCAAGCTCAGCGGCGCAGTTCTCAAGCAGGTGACGGAAATAAAACTCCTTGTAGTGATTTTGTAGCGTCAACTCACCTATTTTGCGCAAGCAAACCACTTCGTATTCATAATTGAGAAATCTCAGTTTCTTTCATACCATTTGCCCACATGCATACATAGTCAGTCGATCTGATCTGCGCACCATAAATCAACTTGTGGTCCTTCCCGCAGTTTCATAAGCAGCGCCAGCATGGTGGTACTTCAAAGAACACCTACTGTTTAATGCCTGGCCACACTCTTAGCTCATATCCTCATTACTCGTTGTCACCGGGGTCGTATACAACGACACGAACAGTCGCCCTTGAAGTGGTTGCTAATCTACAACCGCTCAACGTAAATGCAGATATCAGAGAGTGCATCTTTTATTTGTTTAATCACCGGAAATCAGTACATTGAACACAACATTGTTACGTCTTTCGACGTGGAGCTGCCTATCAAGGTCGTCATACAGCCTGCGGGACGACTTCGTGTCCGCTATGACCATCTCACCAGGACGGAAGCAATCTGCAGGCTGCACTTCCTCACTCGGCCCGCCTTCACTCACGGATTACACGTGTTCGCTGAATCAGGTGCGCGTATTTTAAATTTTGAATGGAACTTACCACGTGTAAGTGGTGCACCGGTGTGGTTTGGCTTGCCCAACCACGCTGTTTGTTATCGAGGTGATTACCATGCATCAATTCCTAGTGCTTCGTTTGGAAGAGAGACCTTCCTCATCCGTCAATATCTACTCAGACAGCCTTTACCTTTTATTGGCTCCTCATAATTTATCTATTCAGTCGGCTACCATTCCTTTCATAAACGAGACTATTTCCCTAGTTTCAAGGTTACTCCTTGTATCAATATACCTCATGCCAATTCCCTCTGATGTGTGGGGGAATGAGCTTGCGGATGCTGTCGCCCTGAGTACTGCCACAAGAGGAGAGGATGTTCGTGGAACGTTGAGAAAACAGGGTGCGCTACCTACGGATCAAGATCGGTCACTTTGTATCGCAGGGGACGTGGAGTGCCAACAACTGCGACACTGAACGGTGTACATAAAACCCCGGGTGAACGTGACTTTCCTTACTATTTCAATTTTTTTAAGAAGCTTAATCACATGATAGCCAAACATGACCGATTTATCATTACTTCCAGGGCCTCTAAATCTCCCTAAACTCCCACTGCTTCTCTCTGGCACCTTCCGCTTCCGTTTCGCCCTATTTAATCGAATGGCCGAAAACGGCCAGCTACGTTAAGTAATTTTTTGCCCTCTTGAGATAACCGTTACAGCCACCACAGTTTCATTACCTCTTAGATAATTCAGTGGCCGTAAAGATTCTTATGATGCTCGTCGACCTGATTTCCTGCATATGCCCGTTTCGTGAAGGCTACGTCAGTGAATTGAATCTGAGCCCTGTTGCGCACGCCGTTCCGGCACTTACCTTCTAGCTCTCCATTGGGTGATTATTGTGGACGTTTTCTTAGAATTTATTTTGTATCTTCATCCCCACTTGCCACACTTTTCGTTGAATTGTATGATACCTACTAACGTGCAACCCATGAACTGCACGTGCTCAATATTGTATGCCCAAAGTCTTAGTGCTACAACGTGTGTCGTGGTGTCTGTGATACGTGGATAACGCCGTCTCAGCTCTGACTCGGTCTTTCTTAGGGAGTACCAATTACACTTGGTGTAATCTTTTAAAAATCAACATCTGCGACCGCTCTTATTTGCTGGTACTGCTCCTGCAAATATTCTACATATTTTAACCGGAAGAACATAAGATCTATCCGCTAAACCTCAGGAGACAGAGACAAAGCTGGGTGGGCTAGGACAGCTCGCCAACGTCGTGTATATAATGTGTAGAGCGCATGCCTCGGAGGACCGCGTAGCAAGGTCGATTTATTCAGAACGCCATGGTGTGTTTATCTACTGATGCCAGGGGCACTCGAACCCTCGGTCGGTGAGGGTCCTCGCTGACCAGCGTCACGCTGCTGCCACTGTCACTGTGGCTTGCCGCTACAGGGCGCCTCCGCCCCCCCCTCTCCCCCCCCCCCATGGAAGACCTGGTGCGATGCTATGATGAACCCGCCGTACATGATGGTCGTTGTGGTGTGCAGCCACAGGTAGAAACCTGGTATGGTTGATGTCGGTGGCGGTTACGGGCTATGGCTTCTTAAGAGACTTTGATGTAGATGACGTACGTGTACGAGTGTCGTTGCAACGTGTGTCCAACGTAGTGTCATTGCAAAGGGCGGTGAAGGAGTCCGTACCGCACAAACCTATGTGGTGCCTGTTTAAGGTCCGGAAGCACCAAATGCCCTCTGGTTTTTGTTCACGTGTAGGCTGCGGTCGGAGGTCAGCGAGGATCAATCTTAGAGAGTTCACGTAGGCCGCGGCGGATGGTGGTTCAGACGGTACCTGGAACAGGTCGGTGGTAGTCGAAGCTGGGTTCCATAAACGGGTTCACCCGAAGAACATGTAAGGTCGGTCTTGAACGCGGTGGGTACGCACAAACGTGTGAGGGGTAAGAGCTAGACCCACTGTGTTGCGCAGTCGTGGGCTGTTAGCGCGGCCTTAAGTTGGCGGTGAAAGCGATTAAGAGTTCATTTGTGTGTGGCCAATACGTGCGCAAGCGAGTCGTAGCGAGGAGGTGGCAGAGCTGGGCGAACACAGTAGACTCAAACTTCCGTCCGCGGTGGGTGACGATGGATGATGGGTATCCGAAGTGCGCTACCCAGGTCCACTGGAACCCTGACACTACCATGCGCGCCGAAATGTCGGGTAGCGGTGTGCCTTGAGGCCAACGTGTGAATCTGTCCACACAAGTTAGTAGGCAGCGGTAGTCTTGACAAGGGGGCAAGGTACCGACCAGGTCGATGTGCACGACAGCGAAGCGCTCATCAGGCTGTAGGAACGTCTTTGCCTGCGGAACTGGGTACCCGTAAAAAACTTTGCGCATTGACATGGTGCACAGGCGCGAACTCAGTCGCGAACATCAGAGTTAATGCGAGGCCTCACAAAACGAGCCGCGATGAGTTTCTGCATGGCACGAATCCCAGAATGAGCCATGTTGTGCAGGGCGTCGAAGAGCTCGCGTCAGCAGATTTTAGGTACGAACGGTCGTGGCTTTGTAATCGACAAGTCGCAAACGATCTGCTTTACGTCATGTGTCACGTCTTCGAGCTGGAGTAAAGTGGGGAAGGTGCGAAGACGAAGCAGCCCTGCTTGGTCAGCAGCCAGCCGGTGGAGTTCGCGTGCAATTAAAAGTGGCGAAGTGGGGCATGTGGCTTCCACGTGACTTATAACATCCACAGCTGTATTCTAGCTCAAAGATGTGAATCAAAAATCACGCAGATAAGAACGTTGCGTGTTCACATCCCGTGTGGGTCACCAAATGTATAGCGCATGGCAAAGAGGCGTTCAAAGAGATGCGACACGACCACGTAGCAAGGCCAGTTTATTTTGAATGCCGTGGGGCTTCCATATACTGATTCCATCTACAGATTCCACAGCCTTCCTGCGGGTGAGCGTGGTTGTTGGCCTGAGTCACGCTGTGCTGCTAGTACTGTAGTTTCCTGCTACAAGCGTAATCCTATCGCCCGCATCTCCCATAGTTCCTTTCCTGTATCCTCGCCACTTAACAAGTTATGGTGGCATACTAGACACGAACTATGTTTTAACACTGTATGCACAATGTCGGAGATGCGGGAGCCCGCCCAGTTGCCAAGTGTCCGGACACCACGTAGCAATATTAAGTTTACTCTCGTGATACACCTTTTATAGGTTTTGCTACCTTTAAGTCTGATAAATTTTGATGTGCCTAATTCACGAACTGGGAGTTGGTTTAACGTTAAGTCTTTGGGATCCCGTAATTACATGCCCTCACGTGGCCTTTCCCTCATTTTTAAATTCTGAGCATACAGTAAGCGGTGTATCACAATAGGTGTTTTGTTAAACTAGAAGAGCTCAGTTGTGAGACCTATTGTGCCTAACTGACATGAGGAGATTCTTCTGCTTTGTTTTATGTTGTTTAGAGCTTAGTTTTTTAACATTGTTTGGATTTGTTGATGTTACGCAAGTGGGGGATATTATTTTGTCAAATCTTGAAAACAATTTTTTCCCAAGATGGTTTTCCTGGCTTTTCGCCCTGTTTTTCTATTGGCTTGAAACCGGTCATAGCATAGCTGGAGCAGGTCTGGTAAATCCCATTAATTTTGTTTTTCTTCTTTGGAAGGGGAAGAGAGAACACGAAATTCGAATTCTGTTTTTGCGGCTTATAAACGACGCAGAAAACTGTCTTTCCTGAACACCGCCCAAATAAAAGCTAAAAAAAGCCTCGCTTAAGGGTCAGCACGCCTTAAAATTCTGTTGAACTATTTTATGAACGCTATAGCACTTTCGTTATCATGTTTTGTGCGCGCACGCAGCAAACCTTTGACCTGGACTTTCCGCACTATCATGGTGAGGGGAATTAAAAACCGTTTATTTGTGCCAGAGTGTAGGGAGTGGCCATAATTTTTCAATCAAATTCACTCTGATTCTTTAAGGTAGAAAAAAACTCGCAGTTTGGTTTTCGTGCCGCCCTATCGGTTATGCACCCTGACCCGTTGGACTTGCTCCAGGCAATCTTCGGGGCCATCCAAAGGTGACCCATAAAATATTTGGGGCACCCTGGACTTCTGAAGAACAACGAGATGATTCGTTGAGTTGTTCATTTATGTCACCATGACATTTCATTTCGTTAGTGATTCTGGAAGCTGTCAAAACTGGCGCTGCAGAGCTTGCTGTCAGCGCCTAGAACGAATTGAACTTGCTTGGAGGCTTGCATGGGGTTTAGGCAGCACGTACCTCGCTCCTGTGAGAGAGCCATAATGGAAGCAGATTTCTTGAAGGTACAGAGCTTATTTGAGTTAACTTGTGTTCCCGTAACAAGCCATACGATTACACAGTGGCGAAGCAGCAGTCTCCAAAACGACGTATGCGGGCGAGTGTCGGATACAAGAAAGCCGCTCCGGCTGCTCCGCAGGAATTTATCTTTCGGCGTGATTGATTCTCGAAACATCGAGTTACATCGAGAACACCCATTTAATATAGAAAATCATTCTAGTATAGTACCCGCAACACAAAACATTCTGTCTACCAGATGACATAATCTTTGAGGCATAAAAAAATGGAAAGCGCTTCGTTTTCCACACAGATAAAAATTCCGGTTGTCCCAGGATGGTAAAAACAAAGCGCATACGCAAACAAAACCAAAGCATGTTTCGCGCCCATATATTAGTTACGAAGTACCTTAGGACCGGATAATGTCCATCAGCGTCCGCGCGCATAGCACTTACAATCGCAAAAAAATCACACAGGCACCGGCCGGTTTATAGCGTGTGTCGGGTCGACAAGGCAGAGTTAGTGTCAGTTCCTTACCCATTGGACTACGACCGTCAGATGGTAGCCTTGAGTCAAACGGCTTATTCCCTCACCTGTGACGGTACGGAGTTCCTTAGGACCGCCCATTGTCCGTCCGCGGCCATCCGTGCACACACCATTAACAAGCAAAAATCAAGCAAAATTCTATTTTGCCCTGAGGGGCAGTTCTATTTAGAGAATAATCTAGGTGAAAAAACAGCTCAAATGAAATGACGTTCGGGGCACAAATCGCATGTCAGTCGGAGAGCAACTTGGATGTCATTTTGAGCATTCGTACTCCACACCATCGCCATCATTCCCGAAGAAGGGATGCTGCCATTTTACGTGCACCTTTCTAATTTGGATACCAAACTCGTGCTTGCACTAATGTATATTTCCTCATGAGCTTGTTTGAGACTTGTTTGTTAATCACCCAAAGCGTTGCCTCGCCACCTGGTGGCGCTTGTTACTGTGATTGAATTAAAAAGTATGCTTTCTCATTGCATCGCAGTGATGTTGTCGTGGTGTGAAAAATAAACGTCGTCATCGCCTGCGCTGCGCAATCTCCAAAGCCACTAAAATACAGTGACTTCGTTCACGGTGGTGTCCACAAACACTGTACCCTTCTCACCTTCATGACAATCCGCTTCAACCGCTCTTTGGGGCGTTTACTTTCTTGATGGTTCCTAGAAACCGCCCACGTAACTTTGGGAGTGCGAACAAGCGCTTCCTTCCTCTCTTCCGGGTTTGAAAATGGTGGTGGAAAAAGCGACCACTAGTCGCTTGCCATTCCGCCGATCAGACCCTTTTTTTGCACCACAGAATTTATGGTAGAAGGTTCACCCTATGGTCGCCCTGTGGCTACGCTTATATGATGTTCCTTAAGAAGTTGAAATGTTTGTTTTTATATCCACGTCATGGGACGTGTTCCGGAGTATCAAACGATGTAAGGTATAATGTGCCAGGTGTGGTAACTTCGTACGTAACGGGCTCTTTTTTGTAACTAGATGGTCTTCTGTTTAGCATATGTTCGCACCACTATTACTTTTATATTTTCCAAAATAAATGAAAATAATATGCCTATTCGGCAATAGCGGTATTCTGTTATTTTCAGTGCACCAAAGCCGTTGGTCTAAATCTTGAAACCAGAAGTAGTCGTTCCTGAGATTACGGGGCATCGCTGTGTAGTATGCCGTCCGGATTCTCTGGGTCGTAACATGATATGTACGTTCAGTATTAAAACAGCGGCCTATACACGTCCAGTATTCTCTCTAAAGTTTTGGTTTTGTGGGTTTTTGATGTATACTTTGGAACGCACTTGTAGTTTGGTTTCTGGATGCCACGTGCTAGTGATTCTCCAGTGTGTCGACTACCGATGGAACGTTTCCGTCTTCTTTGTCCGCTAAGAGAAACGTCTACGCAAAAACGGTTGGTTTATCTTTCCGAACCTGAACTTTTTTTCTCCGCCATTCAGGATATTGCAGTGATAACGGTTATCACCAACAGTAAAGATGCATTCGTAGTACCCACTTCCGTTGATGTTCTTTTGTTTTTGCCTCGCCAACATGTGGTGCGAGTCAAAGGGAAGATGTTTATTACGACGTAGTTGGTCAATGAATGTGCCAATAGTTACAATGTGCCAATGGTGACAATAAATGTGCCTGGGTCCGCACTATATCAACATGGACTAGTTAATGGCGGCTTCGAATTTTGATGCAATGTGGCCACCAGTCAAATGGATGCGATGAATGAGGGCGGTACAGCCAATACCCATGTCGCTGCATGAAAACGTTGTGAATGATTCGAACAAGTTGTAGGGTCACTTCGTGAGGCAGTTATTCCTTCCTTGGGTAACGTATGTAGGGCAAGCACATTGACATGGCGGCATGAATAGATGACCTTTCGCAGTATTTAGCGCACTATGTCATGGTCAATTTCGCGTTAAAAGGTACACCTATTATAAAATTACAATTAAGGGCCAAGTTATTGTTACTGACACTACGGTCATACTGCTATCACGGAACGCTGACTGCGCTCTGAACTTTGAGGGCTTTGCACGATTTTTGAAGGGTTACAAACAAGCCCCTAAAACCCTTGCTTTACTCCAATAAAAAGCAGCAGCTTTTGTTTTTCTGATGTAGGTCCATATCACAAAAATATTCACATATATATATTTTTATCAACTAAAAAAAGTACAATTTTACAATTCCCATGTATTGTGTTAGTTTTAAGCAAAACCTCCCCTAGTTTGTTTCGGAGACTCGTTAGGAAATACTCGTAGCCCTTCTTGAATAGAGTTGAAATCGTAAACTAGCACTGGCAGTTCTCAAACAAATGGTATTTCTTTCTTTTTTAGATTTGAATGTTTACTCCCATTTAGTTACCCAAGATTATGCTAATTTATATGGGATCCAGATCTTGAAATAATTTTTTTGATATTTTCTTAAGAATTTGGACCACAATGGCAGTTTAATCACGGAACTGTTATTTTTATTATGGGCTACATGGTGGCACTATTGTTTATTAAAATGAGTCCTGCTGAAAAACACGAAAGTCGGTGGCTCGATTTACTTTGGCTGTTCCCGATGATCTTGCGGGCACGGCCGTTCTAGAGGTTGCGTGCCAAGCACCTCACCAAATACGGCGCGAAAAATTACCAGATTGTTTGAATCAATGGTACTTCTTAAGCAAAACAATGTTCTAAATAAAGAATAAATAACAAGCCTTTAATATTCGTCAACAACGGCATGAACCAGCGGTTAGAGCACCAAGGTTTGGGCAGTGCACTTATTTTTCTCAAAGTGCTTTCCTGCATGCATTTATATAAGGAGGTTAAGAGCATTCTTCCTGAAAGACGGAGGGTGTTTGTTAGTAAAGACAAAGAATGACCCAGACCTGTCGAACAATGTTGCCTTTCTGGCATACGACAGAAGCTTTTAGGGTAACAAGAATAATGCCGATGCCTTGCTTCTGGTAATAGAATAGTGCCTTGAAAAGAATAATGCCTTGCTTCTGGCTATAGTAAAAAGCTGTAATAAGCCGAAATCTTCATTTCTGGCTTGCCATATCTCTGCGAAAAACTCGTACAAATGTTCACGGTTTCCCATTTTCTAGGCTGTCCTTTTTGAACCAAAAAAGTAGTTGCTGTGTGAGGTTGCTTTTGCTTCAGTGCTTCACAGTTAGAAGCCCAGAAGTTGGAAATTCGTCAAGAACACAAGCTAGTAGATATTTCTTGTGTGGTATGGATTAGCGTTGAGGACGTGTCTCGGTGGCTGGAGTGCGTAATACTTACCGGAATGTTGTGCACCCCTCGCCATGTCGGATTCTCTTTATAATACACGACTAGAAGGCAGGGGCTAAGAATTGCTAACGTGATTTCTACTGGTATAACGTGCTCAATCATTAAATTTGGTCTACCTCCATATAACAGCTTTTTATCTGCACATACCCTCAGCTCCTACATCAGTTTCAATAAACAAAAAATCAACGACAATTCCGACTGGAATCAAAGCAAGAAAGACTTACAGATCGATTTTGCCCCTGAAAAAGAATAATTTTGCTAGGTTGGATCCAGGTCATGAAAGGCTACAAATATAAATTTACAGCTACTTTACGTTGCGCTAATCCGAACTGCAGTAATAAGTGATAAAGAAGTCGCGATATTTTAGTGTACCAGGCATTTTAACGGACGTTGATGACAAACATTAGGTTCAAACTTTGCATCACTTATCCGTTGTGTTTTTCTAAATAATTTTTATAGGTGCAACAATATCAAGAGTGCCGGAGTCTAGTATACAGTTGCTGCAAGAACGAACCCGTATACTACACTTTGCCTTCTGTAACTATAAAACCGGACTGCACTAAGAAGTGTTATGTGTTAAAGATGGCTGGCTACGGTAAAACGTTCTTATGCACGAAAATTTGATGCGTGCAGGTTATACACAATCAGAGGTAGTGTACCTGCAAACACTTTTTTTTGCTGAAAACGTTTGAAAATCTTATAATAAACCTTACAAGCAGCAAATCTTGAATAACAGGGTGATATCAGTTTGGACATATTCGTAAGCTGAATAGCAGCTTCCGCAATTGCCGGAATGATTGCATGAACCACCTACAGTTATTGCGTAGGTCAGACTGCATAATAAACGGAATGACAAAGCATAAAATCTAAGCAGATCACCATTCCAAAAAAGACGTTCAAGAACAGGGTAGGTAGGTATGTAGGTAGGTAGGTAGGTAGGTACGTAGGTAGGTAGGTAGGTAATTAGGTAGGTAGGGAGGTAGGTAAGTAGGTATGTAGGTGGGTAGGTAGGTAGGTTTGGGCCTGCAGACAGGCAGGCAGGCAGGCAGGCAGGCGGGCGGGCGGGTGGGCGGGCGGGCGGGCGGGCGGGCAGGCAGGCAGGCAGGCAGGCAGGCAGGCAGCAGACAGGCAAACAGGTGGGCGGGCGGGCGGGGAAACGGGCGGGAGGGCAGGCTGGCGGGCAGGCAGGCAGGCAGGCAGGCGGGCAGGCAGGGGGGCGGGCGGGGAAACGGGCCGGCAGGCAGGCAGGCGGGCAGGCAGGCAGGCAGGCAGGCAGGCAGGCAAGCAGGTAGAAAGGTAGGTAGGTAGGTAATTTGGAAGGCAGGTAGGAAGGGGAGTGGGTGGGCGGTTGGGCGGGAGGGGGGCAAGCGGGTACGCAGGTATGAAGGCAAATAGGTAGGTAAGCAGTTAGGAAGTTATGTAGTTAAAAATAACAGGAAGCTCCCTATGTACACTATCATCATAGTAACTCGCGTGCTCCAGGACATTTTCTGTATCTCTTGTAAATACTTCATCTTCATGGTGTGTAGTGGTTCCTTCTTCATTCGAGCTTCCGAATAAACGGTCGCCCTCATCATCGTCAAGTGCTGGAGGCTCGGGTTTCCCACGCTTCGTACATTTTCAGTCCCACTCTTGGAATTGCGTTCCGGTCCTCAGTTGCCTGGCGAAATTATAGCCACCATGCCGGAATCGGTCCACACTGCGGCCACACCAGTATCACCGCAGTGTATCATAACGACCCACCAGCGGGCCCGCCATTGTACGCCGGCCTTAGCTAGGAGGACGTTGAGGAATGGTTTATTTTCTACGCAGGAGCCAGCGCCTAACACAGGTGGGACGACCACGCGAAGCTGCAGAACGTTCTGTTGTCCGTCAAAGAAGTACCCAAGGTTTGGTTACTCAATAACGAGCACGGCATCGGTGAATGGTCCAATTTAACAGGGCAGATATGCAACATATTACGCTCATCCACTTCTCATTCTGACGGCCAGAATAAAATCTTGACGGTCTACTGCAACATGCCCACGAGACGTATACGTCGCACATTAGGGATGTTCTTGGGTTCTGCCGTCATGTCCACAAGGTATGCAGGAGGCATAGTGGGTGCGCCACCTTTTTAAAGCATTGGCAAGTTTTCAGTTGCAGCCCTGGCGGGTCCGAACACAGCGACCATGTGATGGCAATGTGCGTGCGAGATCCTCTGGGCTAGGGAATCTCCCACACGGCATTTTTCTTTTTTTTTCTCCATGTGGTAATTGTTACCGAGTAGAAAATTAATCATCTAACAGTATGCTGGTGTGAGTTGTGTTTGCACTTCTCCTTTGATGCTAGTTGATGGTGGCCAGAGCTCTGTCAAGCTGCTTTACTGCAGTTTTTTCGCACGCCACTTTTTCATCATTTTTCACCTGGTGTACTATTTTGGTGAAAAATATACAAAAAAATGCCTAGGGCGCCGTGGCGGTCAGGTGCTGAGCCCCTAGGCGCTGACTGTGAATGCCCTATGATCGGCGGGGGAGGTTACTGTGAACGTCGGAGGATCGGCGGTGGACGTTGTCTGTCAGTGAGATGAGTTTCGATTTCCGCATGTTTTTGGCGAAATTGAGGTAATCAGGCCGTGGGTGAAAAGCCACCAAGGCCAGTTTCACGGCACGGCAATGGTGGTAAACATGGCCTGCTTTGCCAAAATGAGAGCGCAGTGACTGGTCATTGTTATCGCGTCACACCTGTGTCTTGCGCACCTGCGCTCCTTATGAATTCTCCTGTTGCGACCAAGAGTATGTTGCAGAAGGTGTTCCTTGGATCCTGGGGTCGCATGGAGGCGCCAGGGTGGTAGTGGTGTGTGTGCGATGGCCAGCTGGCGAAAGGTAGCTCTTACATGCCTCGCTCGTGACGGTTGTATCTGCTGCTCCACGATAGAAAGCGCTTGTTTGATATATTGGCAAACCACATCATCAACCGATGGAGACGCAGGTTCCTACCCGGCAACGCCACTTAATTGCTGCTCTCTCGTACAATTGAGCGGATCATTTCTGCAAGGGTTGTGTCATTGGTCATAATTGTTAAGGCGCCAGAAGTACCGGTCAAAGTGCCGTGCACGAGGTAGCACTGCCGGCATTTCTGTTGCAGGGCTGACTCGATGGCTGCTACCACCCTAACGAAGACTTTCACGGTGCGAGGAGGGTTTCGTACGAGAACTGTGAAGAGCCGCTCTTTGACGCCGCGCATCAGGTGTTGGAGCTTCCTGGGTTTTGACAATTCAGTGTCAGCACAAACAACCGCGCCATGTCCTCCGCAAACACAGACACGATTTCTTTGGGTTTCTGGATTCGCGACTCCAACAGCCGTTGTGCATGGTACCAACCGTCTGTGGTGGCGAAAGTTTCCAGAAGCTCGGGCCGGAATTCTTTTCATGTAGCCAAACTGGAACGACGTCATTGCACCATGTTCGACCGACTGATGGACCTGACGCAGCTTTTGACAAGCGTCCCACTGGTTTGAACATGTGACCCGCTCTAACTGCTCCAGCCAGTCCTCAACATCCTCAAACACCGCACCGTGGTGGATGGCCGGAGTACGTGGCTGTTGAAGAGGTAGTTGGGGAGTAAGTGATTACGCTATTACTTGGGGTTCCGGGGCTTGACGTCTACGTGTGGTGAAGATACGACAACCACACTCTTTAGACATTCCGCGTTGGCGACGACTAGTCCGATGGACTTCCCAGCACCTCCCAGCTCCACAACCAGTGTTGCGAGTAATAAACACACTGTTACTCAGGAGGGGTTCTTGAAGTTGACGACCAGGTCAGTACAAGCAGCTTGAGCCTTTTTGGAAGAGCTAGAGCACAGGGTTCCAAGCGCGAGAGCCAGATCTCTGAATAACGATGATGAGATAACACGCGCACTCAACCACTTCTTCGTCCTAACAGTCGTCTCTAGGCACCGGTGTTAAGAAGCACGTGACAACATTCCGAAGTCCCAAGCCAAACGTCCTTGCTGTTACCGTCAGTCTCTGCTCTGCCTCAACCCTAATGTGGCAGCTGTTCCTGTGGTTTTAGGCTCGCAGATATACCAGAGAACATGGTGACAGCGGCAACAGGACCCTGCACAATGGCCAGCCAAAATGTTACTACTGTGGAATCAGTGGTCATATCTATTGTTTCTGAAGGCGACGCCAGCAAGACGAAAGCCGCGACTACTATGTCCACGAACGGGTTGATTTCCATCTCGACTCTGGCTACTTTCCAGGGTCCTATGTGCCACCTATACGTCGTTCGTCATCTGAACCTGGCCAACCGGCCTTTCTTCACTATTCCCGAGTAGTGCTCCGCCATTTCCGTCACCGTATCACCGCACGTCATCTCTTTGTCCTGTCTCTCATGACACCAACCAAGTGGCGTGAAACGCTTCTTCACAGATTATTGCGAAAAACATGCACCAGTTTCGAAAATTGAAATTCCCTCATGTAATCCCGCTAATATGTTGTGGTTATCGGTTGGAGGGATTTGTGTAGAAGCTTTGATTGATACGGGCGCAAACATTTCGATTATCCATTCTGAGTTGTGTTCACGCTTAGGAAAAGTTAGGGCTGAATACATATGGCCATCTATGCGTGGTGCTAACGAGACTGCACTTACACCTTGTGAATACTGCACAGTTGGGGTTCTGATCTCCTGAGTTACGTACCACATACTGTGTGCTGGGCTTTCTCCATGTGCCCACAAGCTGATATTGGGCTCGAACTCCTCTCTTCGACGTCTGCTGGCATTTCATGTCGTCAAGTCATCATGGACATCTGGAATGCAGAGGACGTTTCTATTGAAGGAAGTCAGTGACTTTGACCGCAGATTGTCTTATACCTACTAGTCACGAGGACATCTTGCTGATTTCTGCATGAGCCCATACTTGAGGGGATGTCTTTGTTGTGCCTTCTGAATATATGCCATCGATGGGTATTACAATCGCGACAAGTCTCGTCCAATTTACGAAGGAACTGCACTCAATACTTTTCAGAATAGAACACCAGAACGAATTTTGATCTCCAAGGGTTCTACAATTGGATCTGGTATTGCCTAAATTGCCGCCACTCTCCCGCCTGCCAGAACTCCGGAGTGTCCTCCCAATTCCGTTTCTGGCTTCCCCAACCGCCACCTGGCTTCTTAGTACCGCCATCAGCTGTGATCTCACTTCATCCTAGTGAAAATCTCTTCTAAACATACTTTCAAAATTCCAAGCCTAATTCGACTCAAGCTCCCCCTTTTTCCCATGCTTCTACCACAAGCACTGCATCGAACCTTAGGGCCCCAACATCGCTCGCCGTCGCCCATACCGTGTCTCACCGTCACAAAGAAAAATAATTGAAGACAAAGAGGCCGACACACCCAAGTGCAAAGTCAAACTTCCCACTGCAAGCCCGTGGTGTTCCCCCGTCGTCTTGGTGGAGAAGGAAGATAGCTCAGTCTGGTGTTGCGTTGATTACATGGGGCTAATTAGGAATATTTAGAAGGGTGTGTACACGAACATTGACGATGCACCGGACAGCCTTCAGGGTGCTGAGTACTTTTGTAGTCGGGACCTACGGCCAGGTTGTTAACCAATTCTACTGCATGAGTCGGACATAGAGAAGACCGCCATCGCGATGCTTGACGGCCTTTACGAATTGAACCTGATGCCGTTGTGGCTGTGCTGTGCTGCGGCCATGTTCGGACAGATGATGGATACCTTTTTCTATCTCTTAAAAAAACCGTGCTTCTGGTGTATTGATGATATTTTTATCCTCCAATTCACTTTCTGCAAGCACAGAAATTGTCTGGACGAAGTATTAGCGTGCATGAACCGATCTGGGCTTCATTCTAATGCAAAGACATTCTGCTGGCGAGTAATACTAGTAAGGTATCGGGCCATGTGGTCACCAAATTAGAGATGCGAGGTGATCCTAGCAAGATTTCCACTGTTATCGATTTCCGTCGTCCAGTCCACCTAAAAGATCTACAAAGCTTGCTCAGCTTGGCCGCTTACCTTGATCGCTTCGTGTGTAACTTCGCAGCTATTGCTTCTCTTATACAAAAGCTCTGAAAGGCGTGCACGCCCTACAGCTAGTCGAGGGAATGTGAAGTAGCCTTTAAATTTTTTAATGACGCTTTTAGGTCAGGACGGGTTCTGCACCACTTCCACCAAAAGAGCCCCACAATACTTCACTCGGACGTCAACGGCCATGTCCTTGGCGCTGTCCTTCTCCAGTAGTACGCCCGGAATGAGGAAAGAGTAGTTGCATGTACCATTTGTTCACTGACAAGTGCTGAACAAACAAAAGCCATCACGAAGGTAGAGTGTCTGGCTGTGCTGTGAGTTGTTCACAAATTCTGCCCATACCTCTAAAGGCGCCACTCCACCATCGTGACTGACCACAACGCTCTGTGCTGGTTGGCTTCCCAGAAAAACTGCTCTGGACGCCTGGGCCACTGAGTTCTCGGCCCCCAGGAGTCCGATTTCTTCGTCACACATAAGTCAGGCCAGAAACAACTCGATGCCGACGCCCTTTTCAATCCACGCCCACCTTGATTACGTCAAAAACTCTGGATTTATCGAAACCAGTATTCCCAGTAGCACCCTTTACGTTTCCTGGCGTAGAAGACCATCTAGAGCTTTTTTCCTTGCGAAGGGAGGACGCTACTATCGTTTTGTCATTGGGCACTTTACCGTCCGGGTTACCATAATCTTCCCCACCAGCCTATCTACCGCCGCTGCAGGGCAAAGGCCCCTCCCATTATTCTCCAATTACTCAGGTATTGTGCAAACTGCGACCAATTTATACCCGCAAACTTCTTTATCTCATCTGCCAACCTAACATTATACCGCCCCCTGCAGCGCTTCCTTTCTCTAGGTATCGACTCTGTTACCGTAATGAACAACGGTTACCTTGCCTTCGCATTACAAGCCCTCCCCACGTCTATTTCTTCTTCTTAATTTCTACGATTTCCTTAACACGCGTTTCTTCCCTGACCCACTCCGCTCTCTTCTTTTCGCTTTATGATAGACCTATCATCTTGCGTTCAATTGCCCACTGAGTGATCCTCAATTTAGGATGAACCCTCTACCCTCTTTGCGAGGCTCGAAGTATCTGCCCCGTAGGTGAGTACCATTAAGATGCAGCTATCATACTGTCATACACTTTCTTCTTGATGGAAAACGGTAGGCTGCCATTCATATTCTCAGAATGCATGCCGAATGCACTCCACCCCATTGCTATCCTTCGAATTATCTCTGCCTCATGGTTCGGATCCGGGGTCAAAACCTGGATTAACTAGATATATTTGCTGACTACTTCCACGGCCTTGCCACTTATCTCAAATCGCTCTGCTATCCCGTGGTTATTGAATATTACTGTAGTTCTCTGCATATTAATTTTCAGACACGTGGTTGAACTCTGTTTGTCCAGTGCGGTAAGCATGCTTTGCAATTCCTCCATTGAGTTACTTAACAAAGCAACGACATCAGGAAATCTGAGGTTACTCAGGTATTCTCTATTACCATTACTCCCACCTGATCCCAATCCAACATTCTGAGTACTTCCTGTAAATATGCTGTGAATAACATTCGCGGGATTGTGTGTCCTTGTGTGATGTCCTACGTATTATATTGCTCTCCTTATGAAGGTCGATTGTAGCTGAGAACCAAATGTAGATATCCTTTAGTATACTTGCATATTGCTAATCTACACCATGGTTCCGTCAACAGTCAACAAAGTGACGTGCGTAGACTGGTTTTGGCAAATTCGAATGTCGCGGCGTCGGCTCTGCGGTAATTTATCTTTGGGCGCGAGTTTTTCTGAAAACGTCGAATTACATCCAGAACAAAGAAGAATATTCTGGGCTGTTCACATTACTTTGGAACGCTCGCCCTATCAGAAGAGATAACATGAACGGCATAAAAAGAAATAATGGAACACGCGCTTCCTTGCACACACATAACACACATTAAGGACATAATGAAAAAATGCGCTAACAGGACGGGACTGAGGGAAGGAAACACAAAACAGCGCAGGAGAATGCATTAAGGAGAACGGCTCAGCCGGGTGGTAAGAGTAAAACATAAATAAACCCATACATGGTTGGCGGCATTACCCCCCCATAGGTTTGCATCAACCCGATGCTAAAGTAAAAGACAGTCTGATCAAACAACAAAAAAACTCCGTCATCTTGCACAGTAACCTTTCAAGTGAACCACGTGGACGAATTCGGGCCGCGTGCATCGTCGTGATGTTCCGGAATCACCACCGGGGATCCTTCCGCAGGGAGATTGGCCGACACATCTCAGAATCTGATAGGGTCTGAAATACCGTCTCAGAAGATTCTCGCTGAGTCCCCGTCGTCAGATGGAAGTCCATCTCCACACACGATCGCGTAAGTGGTACTCAAAACCCCGGCGTCGGAGGTTGTAGCGTCCAGCATATAGCAGTTGCTGCTCCGTTGTGCGAACCCGCGCGAGCTGGCGGGCCTCTTCGCTACGCTGAAGGTATCCTTGAATGTCGGGGCTGAGGTCGCCATCTTCCATGTACCGAAGCATAGCGTGAAGCATTTTAGCCGGGCGTCTTTCATAGAAAAGCTCAAACGGTGTCGTCTGCGTCGTTTCCTTGTTAGCCGTGTTGTACGCAAACGTAACATACGGAAGTATTTCTTCCCAAGTCCTGTGTTCAACGTCTACGTGCATAGACAGCATATCCGCAATCGACTTCTTCAGACGTTTCATTAGCCCATTCGTTGGGGAGTGGTATGCCGTCGTTCTTTGGTGATCTGTGTTGCTGTAGCGCAAGTTTTCTTGCATCAGCTCCGCTGTGAACGCCGTTCCGCGGTTCATGATTAGGACTTCAGGGACTCCATTTTGCCGCACAACTAGGTTCATGAAGAACCTGGCGACTTCTTGTGGAGACCCCCTCGGAAGAGCGGTGGTCGCTGTATAGCGGGTCATGTAGTCTGTCGCTACGACAATCCACTTGTTCTCGGATCGTGACTTGGGGAACGGGCCCAGGGGATACATTCCAATCTGTTGGAAGGGCCTTGATGGGAAGGTGGTCGGCTGCAGGAGCCCGGCGGGAATCTTCGGCGGCGTTTTTCTTCGCTGGGAGTCATGGCAGCTCCGGACGCAACAGGTGATGTCGGATGTAAACGGGGGCCAATAGTACTTTGCCTCGATTTTTTGATAGTGTGAGCTGTGCCGAGATGTGGGGAATAGGGGTCGTCGTGGCACGCTTCCAAAAGTTCGTCACAAAGATCTGCCGGGATGACCAGAAGATAATTTGTTTTCATTCCGGGGATGAAATCCTTGTTTACGACAAAGCACGTTTTCAGGCCGAATGTTGATGAAATGCGTTTGAAGGCACCAGGCACGGCGACGTTGCTTTCTTCAATGAAGACCATCATGACGCGTAATTCAGGGTCGGCATGCTGCTGAGCGGCTAGGTCGCTCTCCGTCACAACTTTGAAGAACGCACTGTCTTCATTGGAGTCCTGTGGTTGTGGGTCAACGGGGGCGCGGTACACGCAGTCGGCGTCGGAGTGTTTCAGCCGGATTTGTAGACCATTGTAACGTCGCACTCTTGCAGGTGCAAGCTCCACAGCCCAAGACGGCTACAGGGGTACTTCAAACTGGCCCGCAAACACAACGCATTTTGGTCTGTCACAACCTTCAATGGTCTTCAATATACGTATGAACAAAATTTGAAATTGCCCATATAATTGCGAGGCACTCTTTTTTAGAGGCTGAGTAGTTTCTCACCTGCTTCGACACAACACGGCTGGTAAAGGCGGTGACTTTTTTGTAACCACTTTGCTTTTGAGCGAGGACGGCACCCAAGCCTGTAACGCTGGCGTCCCTGTGCATTTCTGTGTCGGTGTTTTTGTCCTAATGAGTGAGCACGGGCGGAGTTTACAGGTGTTGTTCCAGTTCGCAGAATGCTTTTTCTTGTGCGTTTTCCCAGCTATATAGGGTGCTATCTTTCGTGAAGCGTGTGAGTTATTCTGCAATCCGTGCAAAATTTGCGACGAAGCACCGGTAGCCACGCACCGTCTCAGTAATCTTCGCACGCCCTCCTTACCTTTCTGTCTCGAGAACTTTTCTATGGCTCAAGTTTTCGCCGTGTCAGGCAGGACTCCCACGGCGTTGGCGACATGGCCCAAAAACTTGAGTTCTCGTACGCGAAGAGGCACTTTTTAGGCTTCTGCGTTCACCCTGACGTTCGAATGGCCTCGGCTACACACTCCAATCTTTTAAAATGTTCATCGAAAGTTTCCGTGGATACCACAGCGTCGTCGAGTTACACGAGACAGGTGTGCCACTTCAGGTCGTCTAGCACGGTGTCCATCGCTCTTTAAAACGTTACTGGTGCCGTGCAGAGCCCGAACGCATTAGGTTGAACTCGTAATGGCCGTCCGGGATATTAACGCAGTATTCTCTTGGTCTATCGGGTTCACTCTTATTTGCAAGTAGCCTGTCTTCAAATCCATCGAAGAGGAGTACCTTTTGTGCAAAGGTGGTTGATGCCGTCGTCGGTTCGTGGCAGGGGTTAAACGCCCTTTCTCTTTGGTGATTTTGTTCCGTCGCCGGAAGTCAGCGCGAAACCTTTATGCGGCTTTTTTCACCAGTACGACAGCCGAAGCCCAGGGGCTTCTTGATTGCTGTATGATGTCGTCGCTTAGTATTTCTTCCACTTGTGTCCTGATGGCTTCTTGCCCCTTGCGTCCTTGCGTCGTTGGAGGATTTCCAGTTTTTCGCCGTAGAGCAACTTCACGTCTGAAGTTGCTGCTTTCAGTTTGTCATGCGTGGACTGGGGGAACTTCCACGAGTGCAGTAAGCATTGCTACGGCGGTTGGGCGACTGGTATTGGAGGGCGACGGCGAACGGTTGAAGCGGGCAGGCCCATGGGTGGTTTGGGATAGGTAGTCGTACATTTCACGTGGTTGATGGCCAGGGGGAGGACGAGATGCGTCCACAGAGAAACCACGCTGTCCGTGTCTCTTGTATAGGCAGTGATAGTAGATGTGGTCGGCCTCACGGAAGTGGTAGCACAGCGGACGATTATCGACGGTTCTGCATACGTCCATCTTTCTCGCAGCCTGGTTTGGGCTGCAGGGTTTCGGTGGGTGACAGTAGAGGGCGGTACGGCGGAATTTCTTCCCGACGGGTTGGAGCAGGGCGGGGTCAACAAACAGCCGCGGATTAGGTCCTAGATTGTGGTTCTCGGGGTACCTTAGATGGCGTAGAAATCCCCAAAGCAAGTTGAATGTCTTCCAAGATCACGTCGCTCATAGAGCTGACTTCAGGTTGCGGCAATGTTGGGAAGAGTTTCCGCAGTTTTTGTCTGATGACTCGGCGGATTGTCTCGCGTAGCGTTTCAAAGCTAATAGCCCCGGCTCCGCTCGCCTCAAAAACCAGCACATTGACTGGGTGGTCGTACTGCCTCGTTGGAATTTCGAGTGTCTTCTCTATAGCGTTGGCCTCAGACGCGAATTGGCACACGGTCATGGAGGGTTGCGAAAAAGGCACGCGAAGAGCTTTTGCTGCACCCCTCGAATCAGAAAGCTTAGTTTCTTTTCCTTCATCATTTCTGGGTCTGCACGGCAAAAAGTCGCTTCATCTCACCGACAAAGATCATGACCCCTTCGTTGGAGTGCTGCGTTTGAGTTTCAAGCAAAAGCGCTGCGCGTTGTTTTGTGGCCACGGTAGTAAATGTCTTAAGGAACTCGGTTTTGAAGTTGGCCGAGTTGGTGAAAGAGCTCTCGTGGTTTTCGAACCAAGTGCGACCTCAATCTTCTAAGAAAAAGAAAACATACCTGAACGTTTTTCCGTCGCCCCACATGTTGAAGATCCGGATGCGCTCCAGTTTCTCCAACCATTCTTCTGAATCTTCTGCGGGGGCTCCTCGGAATGGTGGCGGTTCTCGTGGCTGTTGCAGGACGATTGGTGATGTTGCTTCTTGCACCATGTTGGTGGTTGCAGCGGTCGTTCTACTGGGTTCGTCTGGCAGGAAACCAAAATCGGGCGGGAGGCCTTGCAGTCGGCGGCTGTCACTAGTTGAACTGGCTTTGTGGCTTCCAAAGGTTGTTGGTAGCATAAAGGTTGAGTACCCCGCACCTCTACCAGATGTCACGTAGCCAAAAACGACACAGTTGTCTTGAAAAAAGAAGCTTAGTGGAGGGAAGTTGTGCCCTAACAACTCAAAAAATCCACAGGCGGAGAAACAGCAGTCAACAAAGTGACGCACGTAGACTGATGTCGGCGATTTATATGCCGTGGCATCGGCCCCGCGGTAATTTATCTTTGGGCGCGAGTGTTTCTGGAACCGTCAAATTACATTGAGGTCAAAGGTTCGGAACGCTCGCCCTAATAGAAGAGATAACACAGGCGGCATAGAAAGAAAAATGGAACACGCGCTTCTTGCACACACGACACAGCCGCGCTGTAAACGCCAAACATACACAAACAAACCGATACATGATTCGCAGAAATATGGTCAATTGTTGAATAGCCTTTAGGGAACCCTGTTTGTTCTTTTAGTTGACTGAAATCTAAGGTTGCAGGAATTCTGTTAGCGATTACTGTCGTAAGTACCTTGTAGACGACTGACAGTAAGCTGATCGGCCTGTAATTTTGGAATCTTCCAAGATTTCGGTACACTTGCTTTCATTAGGCATCGAGTATACAGGTATCCCAGTTTTTCAAGTACAATTTCTCCGCCGTCCTTCAAGAGATCTGCTGTTATCGGATGCTCAGCAGGTGCTTTGCCCGATGTAATTTCTTTCAAAGCCTTCCCTACTTCTCCGTCGTTATTGGTGGGATATCTATCTTCTCTGAGCTAATTTCTCGTTCGGCATTATCCTGGATATCCCGGCTTCTATACAGATCCCTATTCAACTCCTCGTCAACTGTGAATATTTTACCGGTCGCGTACCACATCCTAACAGTCGTGCTGACCGTCAACTTGAGAAGTTCTAGCCCCGGCAGGGCGTTCTTCACCGTCGCAACCACCACTCTACCCACCAAAAACATGTCTGCTGAGCCTGTCTAGATGTCTACCCACCAAACTCAGACAATCTAGAAGAGGCAATAACCCATACGCCTGTAACGGGAGCTGCTGTAGAATTGCGGAAACCAATCAGTCGCCTGCCCTAAACAAAAATTTAAAGGGTGGATTTAGCAAACGTGCCGGCTATGCTCCTCAGACATATGAGCACACAAACAAATCTGACAATTTGAGCCAAGCAATTCCGGCACCGCCCAAGCTTCATTGAGTGACTTGGAGCGGAAAACAGGTCATTGAGGTGTCGGTGCACGTTGTTGCCACATTGATGCCGAATGGGGAAGCTGCTGCATGTAGGGTGGCCGCCCTGTGGGATAAAGGAAATCTTTATATCCTGCATGCAATACATTTATCACTTTGTCATCCGACAGTGAGGTGTGAGTCCGCCCATCAAATATGAAACAACTGCGGAGGGTAACACGATACGTCGGCATGCCACTTGCCAACCCCGCCAACTACGTGTGCAATTATTGCGGAAATAAAGGCTGCCATACAACCACAATTTCCGGGTTCCCACCTCCACCTCCGTCTCGGCATAGATAGATGGCATGCGCGCTCTACTGACTGCGGGTAGGGACATGGGCTGGCCGGGCGTAGATTTGCTGTACCGTGGAGACGTAATTGCATCCAATGTCGATGAATGGATTGAAATGTTTTCAAGGTAATTTTGATTATACATGAGGCCCTTCGGCGTTCATGAGGGTTTAGTGGTCGCAGACTCCGTCAACTGCCGGGGTCGTAGGCAAGATAAGCTGCCGTTCCCAAATATACCTGTAATATATGTCGGTGCTTTTTTGGTCGTTTATATATATGCTCACGTTTTAGTCCCGCGGTAAATAACTTTGTTCGAGTAGAACAAAAAAAAACCTTATGGAATCAACAGATTAGCACCGGGTTTAGACTTCTGCACTGAAATGAATAACAGCTTTATTGGTTACGTTTGGTATCTACGAAAAAATGAACACTTGCCTTTCATCTTCCACACACCGCTAAGTCACATCAAGCCGCGAAACCAGCTAAAGGAAAAGCTACAGTAAATGAATTCACACAATTTTGAAATATAATTTTTATAGTAAAACATCCGAGAGTGTTTGCCGCACCTAGACCACGGATAAGCATCCCCCGAGATGTTACTTTGCGAACTGCATTGGAGAAGAAAGACGTATAAAAAGGGTACAGCACACTTACAAAAAGATGCCTATCAAAAAATCTTACGCAGGCCATGCCCACGTCGAACTTCGCCTACGTAGAAAAATATTACAGTGTATTAAAAATTACGCCCATGAAAAATACTTTATTTAGCTTCACCACAAAACACACACGAACAGTGCTCTTTTTTGTGCTCTCCAGTCATGTTTACAAGATCAGTCCTGAGAAGAGCCGTTTAAACCCACGTGGAAAGGTTGACGTCTTTTATTTCTATCATAGCGGAATTGAAAGGTTGGAAAGGTTACTTTCAAAATAATATAACGCGTACCCTAACTTTTTGCAATACACAAAATTAGGTTCGTTCAATTTAAAATTAGAGCATACGAGAAGTAACCAATTCCCAACATGTGCTCGCAAAACTATTTATTTCGCAGTTTAATAAAACAGCGAACCAACGTTTTGTTCAAGTATTCCGTAGTATAAAACAAACACTGCACATTGTACGGTTATTTGATGAGACCGCTCGTGGGGCTCGGGAAATTGGCATCTCTCCCCGGGAAAGTTTTCCCCGTAGGTGTAATTTCACGTAGTTTTGCAGGATGTCTAATGTGTTTTCATTAGACTACATACATTTTATTGCCACTGTAAATGATGTCATTTTGCTGGTCAATATCAGTGAGCCTGTGTTGCACATGACCAAAAACTGAACCTGATAAAAAACATTGGCCGCGTATCTGCTTCTTTCGTTGCAAATGTCGTCAAAAGATGACAGTCTTTGCAGATAGATTGCCACGAAAATGCCCCCTTTGCTTTCCCGCTCAACTGGTTCCTGCGCCGTCACGCTCATCCCACGGTAAACAAACCAAGGGTTTCCTCAAGGTGATTTGAATTTACCACGTTCCAATGCTACAGGCCGGGTTCCTTGATGCCAGCGCTGCAGTACAGCGGTGACGTGCGTGAGTCGAGGCGGCCGACTTGAAGGTATACAGAACCGTGTGGCCATACTCCACGTTCGTTGCAAGCAGAACGTGGAACCTAGCTACTAGAACAACCTATCTAGCCCTGGCCAATCCCCCCTTGTGGGTAAGTGCCAAACTGTTTGAGAACATTATCATCACCATGTTTCCTTGCTGTTGTCGCATGATTTTTCATATGCCACCTGAAAGTGGCGCGGGCAACAGCAGGGGGCGGTTTTCTGCAGTATATGTAAAATCTCATTTTCTATTGAAAAACAAAGCACTCATGAATGTTTTAATAAAAGATCCCTGTAAATATTCTTCCGTACTAATTTATTCTCTTAAATTTGCGTAATGTCTTGTTCTTCTCCAACAAAGTTCAGTATAAACATTTATACAGGACTTAGACGTTTACCTTTGGCTGTGCGTATATACGAATATTGCGCAATAAGTACTTTGATTTCGACGGGATGCTCAGTCGAGTCACAGACAGAGAGGCACACAGACGGACCGACCGACAGAGAGACAGACAGGCAGACAGACAGAGCGAAATGTGTATGTTTAGGTAGCCTAAGAAAAACTATCGTCTTTAGAGGGTGAAGCCATGAGCAACCCGATTTTGCGTTCGGAATTTCTAAATTCCACTAGTTTCTCCTCGCACTGTGTGTGACTTGACTGTTAAACCATTGCTTCCTATCATTGTATAAGTGCCATTTGCTGCCCGAAGGGGTTTTAAAATCACATGCACTTTGAGTTATCTCAACCTGTGAACCAGTGCATTAATGACTAGGGGCCAACACCTGTGCACAATAAAGATAGTGCATTCAATTGCGCAATGAGGGAACATTTCACCCGCTCGCAAAATCACTTTGCACGATGACAACCATCACCCCATGCCAAAACAGTCAGTTCGTCGGTGCTCCCCCACTACTTGTCTTTCACACTGATTGCAGAAACGGGTTATTTTACACTGACACTTTTGTAGACGTTGAAGCCTGAATAGACCATTTCTACCGCATGGTCATTTTGAATGAGGATGTGTATAAGCTCTGGCACGCATATGTGTCTCTCGAGAATTCGACAAAAACGTGTAATGAGAATCACGTGTTGGCTGACGAGCTGCCAGTGGTTACTGCGGCAACTGCTTGAAATTTCAGTTAGCAGTGAGTGCACAAAAGGCGGCGTTGCTCCGTAGTTTAGGGCCCACATACCTAATAAGAGCGTCGCTATGTTCTTTGAAGCCATTTGATATTTGTTTAGGCGTGTTAACCCTGGTATGGGCGAAGCAAAGAAGGGGCGCCATCTCATTAAGGGATTGAAGGAACAACTTATTCCTGGACTCGTACTGAGCCCCCATTACAGTAGCTGACATCGTCACAGAAGAGTGTGGAATGAAGCACTTTCCGCAACAGCGCGACATGCAATGCGGTCAAGCAAACCTGGCTGTTCCACCTGGCCTTTGTACAGGTAGAAAGCACTCAAGGAACTATACGACGTGTTGTTCACGAAGCACGGCAAGCGCTTCAAGCAAGGTACCATCATGCTGCATTCGCTGTGGTTAATGACGTAATTTGCTATGAAGTGCGTCAACAGATGAGGGTAAGGCCATCACTTGAATTTGTATTTTCCACTTGAGTTACCACAAATGGGTTTAGCACGTGGGGACCAGCATTTAGCAACCCACCTTCAAGGGTGTGGTCGGCATACCAGCACCTACGGTCCAGCAATCGCTGAAAATGGCCTCGCGCAATGAAACCAGACGAATCGAAATCAAAGTCGCTGTACATGAGACAACCTGGTCGTCTATTGCCACGATAAAGTATCAGCCCATATATTTCGCTACTGCCCATACTCGCGGATGAGACTGCCTGTGGTTTCGCATGATGCCTTACGGTCGCGTTTCATCCTTTCTTCGCTTGAGATACCACCAACTCCAGGCACTGTACATTAAGCTGGTTTGTAGTCGCCGTGGTGTACTCGTCTACCAGCCATCCCCTGTTTTGTGAAAATACCGACCAGTCTTGCAGAGCTGTCATTCCGGAATCGGAATCAATCCGGATTTATTCCACCTTTCCGAGATGCCGCATTGGAATGTGAATGGAATGAGGACAACGCATGTAGGAATGGAATGTGAACGGAATGGGTACAGAATGGCGATTATTAGAAGATGGCGTGACCATTGCTTGCGCCTCCCCGTTACTAATTAGCTTGGGGTGATAACTGTGTCCGTATATCTCAAGGAGAGCACCGGCGACGAAAACGAGAGCGCATACCCTGCCTTTCGAGATACCAATCCCACGCAGCCTGCGGCAACACGTGTTCGAGGTATTTTCGAGCTACCCAAGCACGTCTGGCCTGTGGCGACGTTAGGAAGACTCTTCGTGCATTGGCAAGCTTTTTGAGGCAGGGCTTTCTCTGTACAACTGTTCGTGGCGCCGATGGCAAACCGGCGTCTCTGGGGAAGGCGTGGGGTGCCCAGGCCAGTAGGGGGGGAATATAACATCGAGAAGCAGGAAAGCGGGGACACGAACAGCGCGCATTCGAAGTCGCGGTGCTTCTCACGCAAACGGATGCCGCGAAATCTTGGAGGTACCAATATAAAGCGTGAGCGCATGAAACACAAAACAAGTCTCCTTGGCGTTATCTTCTCAATCTATATTGTCAGGCTCACAATTAATAGATTTGTAGCTTTTAACACCACCTGTTAGGCATCTCCTGGTAATACGGTGCCAACCTGTGGGCCCTCTGTTCGTCCGTCGAGTGGGGCACAGTGCCCCAGCAAATCAAAACCAAGGCAGCAAAAAGAAAATTGTAGGTGAGGCTCCTGTGTGCCCAGCACCCGCCATAGGTGTAACAAGCGACCTTCGGATGTGGTTTTAATTTGAGCGTTCTACCTCACCGCTTTGCAACGGAAGTGGGGGGCTGTGATATACCACTACACTAAATATTAAAAACGGCAATTCAGTAGGCACAGCTTCCACTGGGTGTTTGTTTCTATATGTTAGGGCCCTTGTTTTCAAGTTTTTTGACTGCGTGCAGCAGTGCGACCCCGTGTTTTGCTTCGACCAGAAAGTGTGGCCCTCTAATCCAGTTATGCCAAACTAGTTCATGGTGTGGTGGCTGTGTTTCTGTGCACGTGGCCTTAGCGCCTCGATACAAACGTACCTGATTACTGAATCGGTAGTCGTCGGCTTGACAGGTGGAGCATCGCACTATTCACATACAGAGGCCTCATTTCAAAATTTTGGTCAGGTCCTCTTGCATATTGGCTGCGCGTTTATGAAAAGAAACTGCCTGACTCTGTTTTTCGAGGGCTCCCATCATAATGTGGGTCTGTGGCCTTAAATGACGGGGTCATAAGTAATGTCCTGCATTGAGGTAGTGCCAGGGCAACAAACAATTGAAATGTAGGTCAACAAGGAATTTGTGGGGACTTTCCTGTTGTGAATGCAAAAGTTTAAAGGTGTTTCGTGACGCTTCCCTCCAGTCTCTGGCGTTCGTACAGTAGCATTAGTACAGGCTGCTGTATACTCATTTGAAATCAATCGAGTATTTAGAATGGCTATATATGTGAGAAAGCTCCGCGCGACATGCCTGTGAGTTATCCATAGCATACTAATTACTTTGGTATGACGGTATGCGAAGCAGATTGCAAGATGGAACATGACAGACTGTGCAACGAAAAAGAAAAAGCTGGTATCAAAATAATAGCTGCTCGTGTCACGCAAGAGCAAACCATTAAATCGTGCTAACATGCAAATACCACAATAGGTAGCTCAATCCCGCTACTTATTTCGCAAACAGGTGGAGTGGGACTCGACCCCTTTTTAAAGCGGAAGCTTTCTGAGTCGCACCGATGGTATTCTCTCAAAAGACATACATTTCGCTATGAACCGCTTGATGATGTTTGGTGTTTAATGACGCAAGGCCAACTAAGGGCATATCCGCCAAACAATGGTGATTGCTTGAGAGTGACACGGTAGTAAAAGTAGAAATTTTAGCAAAAATACACAAGCTAAAACATAACGTAAATTATTAAGATGACTGGTGTAAAGGGCCAGGTTGTCAAGATGCATGATAAGACGTGAGATGTAAAAACTTTGCGTCACAAAGAAACTCAAAAAAATTCACCGCATTTCCCCGAGGGGAAGAATGTGAGAGTGCGAATGCACGAGTTGAATTTGCGCGGTTCGGTAATGTTCGCGAAAGAGAGATCACACACACACACACACAACTACAAAGAAAGAAAGATGCATTTATTCACAGACACCTATTTGTGTTGTCGTTGTACTTGATTGCTAGAGCGGATCTCAGCTTTGAAATTTCGTGTCAGTACTCCTTTAAGCAGGTGCATTAGCCCTTCTCACGCCCGATTCCTGGCCAATCCCCCACGTGGGTATGTGCCATGTCAGCGGTCAGGCAGCGCGCGCCCATCTCCCCCCGTTGCTAGGGAAGACGAGGAGCGCGCGCAATCGCAGCTGTTGCTATGCGGACTACGGCGGCGGACGATTCAGGCTCGCTTAAGAAGTGCATTCGCACTTAAAACGCGTTTGATTGAAAGCATGGCTTCGTCTCCTAAGAAGTATCATGGGTGGGGTGGAATATGTCGTGTGCGTAGTTGGGGAAGTATTTGTGTCGTGTTGTGTCGAGTGCCTTACATTGCATGAGGATGTGGATCACAGATAGGGCCTCTCCGCACCTTCTGCACAGTGGTCTTGGAGATTCAGTGAGAAGGTGCGAGTGCGTTGCAGGAGTGTGCCCAATCCGTAATCTAGCCAAGGTGACTTCAGTGTATTCATTGCGTGTGTCGGTGGTGTATGGTCCCAAGTGTGGTTTTCCTACGTGTAACTTGTTTTCTGATTGTTCACTCCAGTGTGCTTGCCACATTTTGCGAAGTTGTCTCATGTGTGGTTTCACGTCGGTGAAGGGTAATGTGGTTATGTCTACTGTATTCAAGAGTGCAGCAGCAGCAGCAGCCATTCAATCCGCTGCTTCGTTCTTGGCTATACCACAGTGGCCAGGGACCCAGCAAAAGACCAGTATAAATTTGTGGACATACACGGACATAATACCCTTGAATATTTGATTTACAACGTGATTTTTCGAAGACTTTGTAGAGGACAATACCCGGACAAGACAGAGGGAATCTGTCTCTGTATTTGTATTATATGCTTCAAAGCCAAATCCCACAATACATTATCTATAGATAATATATTGTGGGGTGTGGCTTTGACGTTTATGATTAACAAGAAGTACACCATAAGACTCTGCCGTAAAGGTAGTTGCATTCCTGTTCAGAGTTCTAGTGACATTAAGGCCGGGCCCATGCGCTGCGGAGGACACAGAGGTGAAAGCTTTAGAGGCTTCCGTATAGTATTCAGACCAATGATACTTCTGCTGCAAATACAAGAAGTGCTGCTAAATTGCATATGTGGAAGCTGGGTTTTTATCTATATGTGTTAAAGATGGGTCGCATGATACAGGGCGGAGATGCCATGATGCTCTAAAATCTGTTACAGAAGTTTGGATGCTGTCTAAAAAAGATACAGCAAGCTCTGACGCTTCCTCTCTAACTCAATAAGAGAAGGGCGCAGAGAATGATGGTCGATTTTAAAAGAGTTCAGTTATGGACGTACCATGGACAACTGATTTAAAAGGATGGTGAGGCATGGAAGAATCTTTAAAAGCATTCAGGAGATCTCTGTATGCTCGCCGACGTTGTAAGTTCTATTTGTTGCACTCCACATAGAGGCTTTCGACCGGGCTAGTGCGGAAGGCGCCACACGCAGGGCCGATCCCCAGATGAACAACTGGGTCCAGAATTTTGAGGGATGTTTTACTTGCTCACAATAAACAACGCTACTATATTCAAACGGTGAACCTATCAGGGTGGTAAAAACACATAAAGGAGTTTTTTGTCGGCGCCAAAAGAAATGTGCGAGAGAACCTTCCCGATTGTTATTGTTTTAAGGCATTTATGTTTCAGTTGGTTTATGTGTGGGATAAATGTGAGTTTTTCGTCGAAAATTATGCCTAAAAAGAAGTGTTTCTTTTTGGCACTAATTCAGAGATGATTGAGCTGAATGTGGATCCGGGCAGATGCCGCGCCTCTTGGTAAACAAAACACAACTGCACTTCCCTGTATTAAATTTAAAACCATTGTCATCTGCCCACCCGGCTAGCTTGTTGACACCAAGCTGGACTTGGCGCTCACAGACAGACCAGTTAAAGCACTTGAAGGAGAGCTGAACGTCAGCTACCTAGATTGAAGATGAAATCGACGGTGGCAGCGCCTTCCTAAGGAAATTCATTTTCGCAAACAACAGGCTGCAACTTAAAACTCCGCCTTGCGGTACTCAATCTTCCTGTACATGAACCCTAGAGAGCCACTTTCAACTCGCACACAAAAAGCTCTTTCAAACGTGTAGCTGGTAAGTGTGTTCATCATGTTAACCGACATGACGAATGACTTCAGGTCTCTTGGGATGCCATACCACCACGCGGTATCATCCGCTTTTTTCAGAAAAAAGACTGCCGCCATACGATATTGTTTGAGGAAGTAAGCATCGCTTATATAAGACTCAAGCTCGACACGTTGATCATTACGGGACCAACCTGCCCTGAAGCCTGCCTGGCAGCTCTCGAGAAGACCATTGTACTCAAGTAAGTACACGAGCCCCTGTTTATCATCTTCTCGAGGAGCTGGCACAGGCAGCTTGTAAGGGTGATCGGCCAATAGCCAGCGGGAAAGGAAGGGTTCCTTCCTTCCTTCAGGAAACCCACCACTATGGCCTTTCTCCACAAGCGAAGAATGTGCCCTGAAAGCCCTATAGTGATGTATAGATTTTGGAGTGTTTCATGGGTGTCCGAATGTAGGTGTTGTATTATGGTGTATGTGATTTTGTCTGCACGTGGAGCGGAAGGCTTACATTTATCAGAGCAGCCTTGAGCTCATGAATTGAAATGGAGAATTGTAAGAAGTGTGCGACTTGTTGTTATCACCCAGGGACTTCTTTTGTACTGATGTTTTGTGCCTAATGAAAGTGTTTGTGTAGTGTGCTGAACTGGACACGTGTTTGAAGTGTGCAAGTGTGTTAGCCTGGTCTTCCAGTGTGTCCCCTGTTGTATTAACCAGGGCAGGCTGTGTGTCTGTTGTCTTTTTAGTTTTTGTATTCGTGTCCAGACTTTTTGTGTGTGTGTGTTAGAGTTTATGGATGACAAGGTGTGCCAAATCTCTTGTTTTGAGCCACAGCGCACCCGTTTTTCAAACATCTTGGCCTGTTTGAACCAAACGAGGTTACCCGACGTGGGGTACCGACGAAGGATACCCCACGCCTTGTTCTGGGCCTCTCGCGCCCGCCTACAGCCCTCATTTCACAACGGCCTCCCCTGGTTGCGCGGCGCACCAGAGGCGTCAGTAATGGACTTTTCGGATGCGTCGAGGATGTGCGCTGTGAGGATTTAGGTAGCTTCTTCAACGTGTAGGTGTGCCATGGATGTGTTGTGTAGTTTGGATGTCCCTGTAAATGTATTCCAGTTAGGTCCTGCTTCATTGAACCAGTTTGGGGTAGATGGACTGCGTGGGCGTTTACCTATGTATGTTAGTGAGGTGGGGAAGTGGTCACTATCATATGGGTCCGTGGCCAGACCCCACTCAAGACATAGAAAGAGAACTGCGGAGCCAATAGCCAGGTCAAGATATGAGTGTGTGTTGGGTTCCATATTAATGTATGTGGGCTTATTTTTGTAAAATATGCATGCTCCAGAAGATGTAAGGAATTTCTCTATCAGGTGACCTCGGGAATTCGTGCGAGGAGAGCCCCAAAGAGAGTCTTGAGCATTAAGGTCCCCTGTTAAGATGTATGGTTCGGGCAGCTAGTCGACCAGCGCCTCGAAGTCATAACTCAAAAGTGCAAAATCAGGACTAATGTAAACGGAGCCTACCGTTATCAGCCTATTAAAATTATTGTGTGTATATCTGCAGCCTCAAGGATGGTGTTGAGAGTGATTGGGTGGCATGCTAGTCATTTTCGGTCTATTATGGTTACACCGCCCGAAGAGTGTGTGCAGCCAACTATATCCTTTCTGAACACGCTATTGCTATTTAAGAAATTTAATTGATTGGAATTTAAATGTGTTTCTCGAAAACACATTAAACTTGGCTGATGAGCATGCACAATCTCATCCACGTCACCAACAATATTCAGACGGCCTCTGCAGTTCTATAGAACAATATTTTCTATTCAGATTTTTTGTGTTAGAGCTACTGGAGTGTGACTATTTATGTTACGTCTTTCGGAGCTTGCATTCCTGCGAGGGGTTCGTTTACCTCCTCTGGAGGTTTATACAAAGGGACCCGCTCCTTCCGGTGAAAAGCAGAAAAGGAATGGTCCCACATCCACCTCATGATCAGATTTGGAGCAGGTACCCGGCGTACAAGACCCCCCGAACTTGGCACCCTTTGCAGTGCCCTTCGATTTCGCCGCGACCACCCAGGGCGTCAGGAACGCCCCAGGTGGCACAGGAGGTGCGGCGGAGGTGGGAACTGCTGCGGTTGCCTCCGTCTCCATCTCTTCCGGGCTCTCGCGGGTGCTTCGGGCCGGTGAAGATGAGGAAACAGAGGGTGCAGCAGCATCCCCAACGGACGTGGATGCCACCACAGCGGCAGCTGACTTCGTGAGCGGTGCAGTGGTGGGTTGGGCTGCCCGAGGCAACCCAGTGTGCGCGGGCGGCTGAGCGGGACCAGGTCCGACTCTTGGTACTTGGTTCCCGCCGAAACCAGACGATGCTAAGCCCCCCGGCGATCTAAGTCAGCGTACCTCACCAGGGGGAAAGAGGTGTTTAGGATGGTAAGGTTCTCAGTGACTTTCACCTTGATGATCTCCTTGTCCTATTTTAATTTCTCTCATGTTCTAGGGTAGGCCCCATGGGGTCCCTGGCCGTTAGCACAGATGAGGGCTCACGATGGGCAGTTGTCAGATGCATGATTATGTTGTGCACACTTGGCGCATGTTAGTCGACCATGGCAGGCGGTAGTGACATGCCCAAACCGCTGGCATTTAAAACACCTGCACGGGTTGGGGATGTACGGCCTTACGGGGCAATGATACAAACCTGCATTTACTGATTCACGAACTGTGGAATGGTCGAAAGTCAATAATACATGTTCTTATGAAATCCCTTGTTATCTCTACAAATCGTGATACGCCTCACTGCTGTCACATCTTGGTCTTTAAGGCCTTCCAACAGATCGGTATCAGTTTCATATATCATGTCTGGCCAGAAATCACACCATGCGAACTATAAGGTTGCGTTAGGGTGTGAACCTGATGTCCAGATCTCCAATGTGAGTTTGGGTCAAGAAATTTGTGGTTTTTACTTATGGCTTACTTATACAAGAATTTGGCCAGTTCTAAGTTTTTTGGCTTTATAGGATTGTCTAAGGAAATCGTACTAGCGAACACTAAACAGAGACAGAGGTAAAACAGGCGACGAAACACGCGTGTGTTTCGTCGCCTCTTTTACCTCTGTCTCTGTTTAGTGTTCGCTAGTACGATGATTTCCTCAGTCAGTAACCAACTCGCCCAACTTCCCGCCTTATTTGTAGGATTGACCAACAACGCCCTAAAGAAATTTGGAGATCACAAAAAGACTTGGTGGCAAGGGGTTCGACGTGTCAACAGATTCTATTACTAAAAATTTAGGATAGTTGTCCGGCTTCAGGAAACACGCCGTTGGCAAGGGGGGAAAGGATACTTCGGTGCGGCCCCTTTTAGGAGGCCGATCTTTCGATTTGTAAAACTTGAATACCATACAACATGTATAAAAGCAGGGGACGGGGCTACTTTCTTCTTCAGCCTTACCCTGATAGCTGAAGAGGACCCGGAGCTCTCTGCCTGGTAAGCATTCAGGGGAGCTTGACTTAAGCTCCAACAGTCATCGTTTGATGTTTCTACCCTTCACACTAAAACATCGTCACGTTTGATAAAAACTTACGTATTGGGGCTCGGGGTTCACGGTGTAGCCAACACCGTCACCAAGATTCCTCAATGTGCCCCGATCGGGGTCATAGACCGGTTACTCGACCGAAAAGCTGTGATAACATCTCTGGACACACGGCGCGTGCGTGGACGGGGGACCACAAGTGAAGTCTCTCTCTCTCTCTCTCTTTCTGAAACATGACTTCCAGTGTGTCATAATAGTTTCTTGAAAATCGCGAAAAATTAACGGTTCAATATAAGACAACAACACAAGCGTCGATTATGAAGATGGAGTAGAATAGTACATCTTTGTGTCAAAAACCACATATCGATATACGTTTGGATCGTACTGAGATGTGTTTACTTAGTCAGCGAAAAAAAGTAGCAATCCGCCGCGGTGGCTCAGTGGCTAAGGCGTTGCGCTGCTGAGCACGAGGTCGCCGGTTCGATTCCAGGCCACTGCGCTCGTTTTTCTGATGGAGGCGAAAAGCAAAAACACCCCTGTGTACGAGATTTCGGCGCACGTTAAAGATTTTCGGGGTGTCAAAATTAATCCAGAGCCCTCCACTACGGCTCACCTGCGTCACGTCGGCGCGTTGAAGCCTACTATAAATGAACAAAAATCGTAGCTCGGGTTTGTTCTTAGCTTGCAATTTTGGTGTTTGGAGGATTTACAATTGGTTGGACACAGTTCCAGTGAAAGTTGGAAGCACTTTTAGATATTTCACTTCTCTATACTTTCGTTAAGAAGAGATGGTAATTTTTCATTAGAACGGTGGATCTGCACAAGATATCAGATAGGTATTCATGCTGTACCACGTCCCAAATCGGTGACAAGAGATATATTTAGCGTACTTTTGCAGTTGTCAACGGGTATGCTAACAAACAATTCATGTTGCGTTCCTCGGTAACTCGCGAGAGCACCTGATGCAGTTGTTTTGTTGAGCAATTAAAGGAATGGTATTGAAGTGCCCGCCTATTCAGGGAGTTGGAATGGGCTAAATTCTGTCATTCCGAGGGATTGAAAGGAATTGAATCGCGACAAGTTCAAATTCCTCCGAATGGAATTGGAATGGAATGGGGATGCCCATTCGGCAACACTGCTACCGACCCCATATCCCCGAGCCCACTTCGGGGTTACTGAAACCAGTGACCTCCGACAGTGAGGCCGGAGCGCATCGCAACAAGATCATTTAATGCAACCCCAAGGGCAATCAAGCCGAGGCCGAATGCTGATTCTGTGATGAATGCATTTCTCGCCGCAAAGCTGCGAAAATTATGGCACCATGGTATGTGCCGCAAATCTGCACAGCAGTTGGCCACATGACTTCCTCGGTTGGCACTTGCCCCGCCGAGATTCAAACACCCTCTTTACCTTGTGGGCACCCCTCCAAACCACCAGCACCTGCGGCGGGGAACGTGAACAGCCAGCACTGCGCACGCACCGGGCACGTGTGAGAGCTATAAAAGCATGTTGCATCCTGCGCACTGAGGGGCAGTCGACGACGAACTGCATGCTAAGGAGGTGCTTCGATACTACGGACCAAGGGGCGTTGAATAAATGTGTTCATTTGATGAGTGATGTGCGCCCTTGCTCACTACCGGGTAGCAGCAAGCCAGTAGTTAACTGCAACCTTTTTTTGGAAAAGTGACACCATGTATTTGTTGTTTTGCGGGAGGGCTGGAAGGAACTAAGTGTCTTACTGTAGAGCCTTCGGGAATATGGTGCTTCAATTACCGTGCGAGGGCTTTTCGTCCCCTCCGAAATTCCAAAGGCGGTGGACGAGAATAGTTGACAGTATAGGAAAGCCCTTCGTATAGGCGACTGGAATGTAAAAGTGCCACCGGAAGCCAGCATGTTTTTTTTTTTTCGAATGGGATTTGTCATTGGCCCAGAGTTAAATTCCTGAGCAAAACGTCTCGCTTCTACTAACCCGACACGTCTGCGCTTCTTGTGGTATCCTTGGCATTCACAACGGACAAACCGAGTTAATATAAAATTTAAAACACCAACACTTACCACGCGGGGCGGCCGTCTCCTACCTTGATGTCGTAAACTATTATCAAACGTTAAGCCCATTAGAGAAGCTATCGGCTGCAAGTGAACGTTGAAAAGGCTTCAATATAGGCGAACTCCCCGCTTACTGCGTCAAGACAGGAGGTTCTTTCTATACGTTGTAGGGTGTTCCAGCATAGGCTTTGCTTTTCATTTAAAATTTACGCAGACAACTACAGCGATACACAAGATAATCGCATGCGATTACGTGCGACGAATATACGCCCTTAAGAATGTACGAATATACTACAAACGCCCTTGTACGGTTTAGGCTACAGAGGAAGAGGCTATTCATCGCCACGTGAAGGAAATGCTCCAGAACGATGTTATACAGCCGTCTAGAAGCCCATGGTCGTCGCCAGTTTTTCTCATAAACCAGAAAGGCTCTACGGTTCGCTTTTGCGTGGAGTAAAATGAACTGAACAAACTAAAAAAAGCACATGTACACTTCACCACGCATTGACCACTGTCTGAATCGTCCGCAAAATGCTCAGTAATATTCCTCACTCGATATGCGCAGAAGATATTGGCTAATGGAGTTTCACGAACGGAAGATAGAAAAACCTTCTTTTTTACCCAGAAAATGATTTATAAATTTAAGGTAATAGGATTTGTATTGTGTTCCACTCTGGCAACATTCGAAAGGATGGTAGTTCTTAGGTTTGCGTGGCCTCAACTGACAAAAGTGTCTGCTGTACGTGCATGGTGATGTGGTACTTAAGGCGACGTTCCAGGAACACTTAGTGCTAATTTGTTAAGTTTTTGAAGTCATTCGCTGAGCCCAATTGTCCCTTAAGCAGGATAGGTTCCACTTCGTCAAATTGGCCACGTGGTTTTTACAAAAGCGTCCGCACCGACAATGACAAAACAGATGTCGCGTTATTTTTAGTTACAATGGGCAAAAAAGCCGAATGCTGTTTTTTGGGTGTCCGTGGTTACTACAGATGGTCTGCGGGGTATTCTTGCAATATACTACAGCCAATCGGTCGGTTGACCCGAGACGCTGTAGAATCAAGTTGGGGCCCCAGCAGTCACTGCCTTCACTTGCCCACTTTGACGTTAACGGGTACACGTGCTCCACAGAGATGCTTGTGATTCCTGTTTGGGTGCAATGCTTGTGCGATATTTTGACGATATAGAGCGTGTAATTGCCCAGGCGAGTCGTCTCCCTTCCCCTGCTGAAATGTATTCAACAATTGAAAAACCATGCCTCGCAGTCCTGTTAGTGGTTACAAATTTCTTGGCCATATTTTTACGGGTGACATTTTAAAATGGCAACGCATGATAACTGCCTTTGTGGGCTGGGAACTCTCAAAGACCCCTGTGAGCGCCTCGCCTTTTGAAGCCGCCGGGTGCAGAATTATGATGTCACCATCGCATACAAGTCAGGTCACAAACAGAGCGATGGTGGCTGCCTGTCACACACTTTGCTTTATAATAATTGTACTGGGGAAGACAACGACGTAGAATTCTTAGGAGCTGCGATTACGTCCGTTCTAGCCCAGGCGCAGCGAAACGGGCCAGAGCTTTCTGCTATTGTTGATAACCGGGAATGAAGCATATTCCAATCACCGAAGCCTTTTGTACATGTCATAGCACCGTTTTGCTTGCGAATGGTGTTTTATGTAGAGAAATTATTGCCAAAAAAACGCACCGTCATTGCTTGTCACACTGAACGCCTCAAGCCAAGCAATCCTGGAGACCTGTCGGGGTGTACAACCCTTCAGACAAATCAGCTTTACGCGCTCGCATTCTACGCCAACAGTATTACCTGACCAAAGTTGCTGACAGCATCAAACCGTAACGTTGAAATGGTCGAGACGGCCAAACATTCAATGCTTCACTACAAAATCACCGGTTTTCTGCAGTTTGTTAAATACGGAAGCCGCCATTTCAGGAGGTAAGCAGAGATTTGTTGAAATTTTCTTTCTGTTATCATTCGGCAACCGATTGATTGTGGTGGCCACCGACTCCTAAAGTCGGTAGTGTGAAACTAATGCTTTTCCTCGAGGCACTGCCGCTAAAGTTGACAGGCCTCTTATGGAAAACCTTGTGCTTTGACCTGGTTCAGCATTCCCAGCCCAACTAATCAGGAGGCATTGCAGGTCATTTGCACCAGTCAAAGAATAACTCCGACCTGTCACCCGGAAGTAAACGGACTTACAGAATGATTGAAAAACACCATAGCCAATATACTTTTAATGCACGTTAACAGGGACCTTCTGGACTAAGACTGCATAATACCGTATGTGCCGTTCGCTTGTAACACAACCCCGCAGGAACTTACACGATTCTCACAATTCCGCTAGGTTCATGTCGCGAAGTGCTGACAATGTTGTGTTTGATGGTTCTGAATCGAGAGTTTACTCTCGCCTCCACGGACAATGTAGAGATTGCCTGTTGAGGAAAGGCCACACACCCAATTGCACGGCAGAAAATAAATCAAAAACCATATGACGGACAGTGATACAGCCTCCGTTACCGAAACGTTTCATTTAAATGTCAAGAGAGCAGGTATAAGTGTGCAGTCCTACTCGCCGACAAGGCCACTCCGATAAGTTGATGCACCGCTACCTTGACCGCTCAAGGTTGTCCATTAAAACATTGATGGGAACTAGAAAGTTCTCGCTAAGGGACCGTTTCGCTGCCCTGCTCCCCAACGAGGTTCGTCGTTAGGAATGTACCAAATGTGAAAAAATGGAACCCTACTACTCCCGTTGAAATTTGTAGTACAACAATTTCGTGCCAAGCACCCGAACTGCGGTCTTTATTTCAGCTGTGTTTTTTTACTCATTCCGACGATGTTTTCCCCAGAAGGTGCTAATGTCGCAGTTGTGATGGTAGTTTGTAGTCTGTTTCAGGCAGGCTATGCTCACAGAGAACGAATAACACAAACTGGAATATAAAGATGAATAATTGAACTAACAAGGTTGACATCGGGCTTTTTGTATTCCACCCAATTCTCCTCGCAATGCGCGGCATTGTACGGTCTTAAAGCACTGTTTCCACTCTTTGTGTACGTGATAATATTTGCGTCTTATAGTGCCAAAGTTTGTACTTCAAAGAGGAGTTTTTAGTGGTATGAGGGTTGTCGTTGTTCGAAATGTGGCGAACAGTTTTTCTGTACTCATTGCAGGTGTGATTACTTCTACCCGCTGGTATTGCATCACACAATAAACAAACAAAGAATATATTTTACAGTAACATATTTACTGTATACATAACATTAGCTCAATTTTCAGGAAAACATGCGTAGTTGGAGCAATATTGTTAAATAACCAAGAACACTTTTGATGGCACATCATGCCAATATTATTTCTACTTAAATGGCTTGAAAATACCTTATAGCCTTTTTACAAATTCAACCTACTCGATTGGTCCCCTGTCCCTGTGTACATTATAAGGCCTTTTTTTTAGGGCGAAAACAAGTCAACTATTATTTTGTTGAATTTCAGCGTTCAGCTGTACATATTTCAGCTGTTAACAAAAAAGGTTTTTGAAGTTGAAAAGTTTATATTTTTTGCGGTTTTTCTTCTTTTCGCGTCCCAATAATAAAAGATGTGTATATATATAGAGATATATATATATATATATACAAATAAATACATTTATATATATATATATATATATATATATATATATATATATATATATATATATATATATATATATATATATATATATATATGTATATATATATAAGTATATTTATTTAACATTGTGTGTGTATAGGTTGCAGAAAATTTTATTTTCTACTTTGCTCTCTACTCAAAGTGGCCACGAATAAAGTGTAGTTTCTGCGACCGCGGGAGCATTTCCGGCCGTTTATGGCTTACTGGCAGACCAGGAAACTTGGCTAGTTTCACCATCTGTACCCTTAGAAACGGTGTCACATCGCCTATGTGGATTACAAAGCAGAGAAAATCACTTCGAGTCAAAAAGATTACATATAAATGCAGAAAACTACTTACGATGAAACGCTGAGAAGAAACAGGAACGAAACAGTATACACATGAGGAAATGCAAAAGTTCTTCTCTAAGGAGCAGTCTGTGCACTACGTAACTGAACATTTGGGTACAGCGCTGCAAATGGTCAAAAGCTACTCCAACAGCTGCAAAGAAGTTTAAAAATGAATTTAATTAGTTCCGCTGTGGCTTGGTTTTCGCGTGCACAATTTTTGTAACTTTGGGGCTGATTTAGTGATTTACCTCTAGGACTCCTAGGTTACTGTGAGAAAGTGCGAAGAGTGTTGTTCTCAAAAAATCTCCTAAAAGAAGAAGGTGAATCACAAATTGATGGGTGTATACGAAAGGAAAGGTGAAGATACGACGGGGAAGGAAGATAGTGGCTGGGTGGAAAGATCGGCTGTTCCGGTTTGTCCTGCAGTGTTCGTGCGGGTGCTAGGGGTCCACCGGCGGAAGGGAACACGTCGTTTCCACTAGCTGGTGCACTGCCATGGTTCCACCGCGATGTCTTAGAAGATGACGGCCAGGGTGTACGTCAGCACGGACGAGCACCTTACGGCAACTGTGTTCCAAGTATGTATCACTGGCATTCCCGCGAAGCTCCGGCAAAGCGACTGATTGCGCACTTCCGAAAATTGTGCCGTATGGTTGGACTATTCATTTGTTTCTTTTGACCCTCGTTGGAGTCGGTCTGTTGATTTATGGGCGTCTTTTTATTAGGTAGTCAAATGGCTTATTCTAATTTTCGATTGTTAAGCCCTCATATTCGTACTGAAAGTAGCCTCGTAAAGTAGGCCATCTTTCATTCTTCCGGTGTTGTGTGTCCCTTCGCTTAACCTTCCGGTACTTGAGGCTGGCGATTTTTATTGCAGACGCGTAATAGATAATACTAACGTAAATTTTGAAGCATGTCAATAAAAAAATTTTTTGAATGACGTCCTGTGCAGTAAAACTTGTTCATCTGCACTGTTAATGGCCATCCGTTTACGTGACCCGTGAATTAGACGGAATATGAAGTTTGCGCAGAAGTACAGGCTCTAAACGAAATGTTTCCTCAGCCGGTGTTGAACCTGGGTTTCTCATCCAACAAAAAACTAGTCTTAGCAGTTGCGCCAGTGGCTGATTGGGCCTTTCGCATGCAAACCTTCGGAAGCGGGATCTATGCTGGGGCGTTCGCCTTTACTCCACCGCTTAAGGGAGCCGTTCTTTGACAACAATGAGGGGCTAATGAGGTACTGCTAAGAAGAATTGACCACGTACTAAAGAGGCAGGCTACCCTTTATGCCATTGTTTCAAGGCCGCCCTACTTGTGCGCTTTCCTGGTCTGTTTAATGTGCTTGTATTTTACCAATATTTGAGAAAAAAGGAAAATTCCATGAACATTCTTCCAGTTTGTGGAGCTGAAGAAAAAGTTCGTCTTGTTAAAAAGCCTTTGACGACCCACTAATGCCACACGGGGTAAACGTTTTTTAATAAAGTTTCGTAGGAGATAAGTTACAGAGTAAAGACGGTTACAAGTACCGATGCGAAGCCAAAATGCGGCACAGACACGGACAACACGTGCAAATATTTTTAGCAATGTCACAGAAATGAAACATGTCGTTTCTTTTTTTTTTTAGATTCGCCTTAACGTTCCCTCGAGCTGGTGCACGTAAATTCATCGCGCTTGTCTTGAGTACCTCATCAAGATGACGTGAGTAAAGCCATTTTTTCTGCTACTTCGATTGCTGCATCGCATAAAATGGCTTGCAGTTTCGGTACAATAAACTAGTGAAGCTTCACAAATAAAAAAATACAGCGAACGAAGGCGGAATTTGGGCAGAATGAGCGGGAACAGAATGGCTTACCGATGACATGTTTTGAAGAGCCAAAATATTGGTTGAAGCTGTTACTGCATTCTCAATCAAAACAGCAGGACGGCGACTTTGGAGAACATCGGGTTTTATAGGAGCACAATTCTATCCCCGTTGTTTCGGGTTTCTCATCTTGTGACAGGTTTATAGAGTGCCCAGCTTTAGTAGAAAGTATTAACCATACGAAAACGACCGTAATTTATTTAAACCTCTTTCGACGCAATTAACTGATAGTATGCAAAAAGTACACTAATATTAAAAAATACAAATAAAGAATAATAATTAAATTGTTCCCCTGAAAAAATATTATCGGTCCTATTAGAGCTGCCCCCTTTTTTGTGGTAAACGTGCTGCCACCTACGACCATTTATAGCCCCAAAAAAGTGTGTTTCACAATTTCACAAAGAGAGAAGACTCTTTAATGTGAACTGGTGAGGTCAGCCCTGCCAGGACAATGCTTGCGACACCAGATGAGGGGTTGTCTACGTTGATGAGTGGTGAATATTCGACATAAGGGTTACAGCAGAAAGAAAACAAACAGAAAACGCGGAAAAAAAAGCAAGTAAAAAACAAGACAATGTTACCAGCAGAGTCCGGACATAAAAATACAATTCAAAAAACAATTGGTAATGAAAACACTGAAGCAAAAAATAAATAAATGACGCGAAAAAAAGAGTAACAACGACCTAACAAAAATACATAGATAAACTACAGTGACACCAACAAAGAAAAGTAAATAGATAAACGCCACAGTGGGAACGAGTTGATATCGCCACACATTTGCTCTGTCTGTGATATAGAGAAATTTGTCTAGGTCAGTGTATCGTAGGAACTGGAGTAGAACTTTTGTACCTCAGGTACTGAGAGCAGTATTGGCCAACAGCCCAAGAAAGTGACAAAGTTATAGACTGCGAGCATGGCGTTCACGAGACAGGGATCGCGCTGTTGTTTTTGGCGCAGCAGCGAATCGAGTGCAGATGCACAGCAAGTGATTTACAGTCTCACGCACCGCGCAAGTCCAGCACAGAGGGGAATTGTCACAACCTATTTTGAACCTAAAACTCCGACTAAATGCTACATTCCGGTGTAGGGGGTCAACACTTCTTGCCACCGGTTGTTGATGCCGCGTGGAAAGCGGAAGTCACAGTGCGAGTCAAGAGCATGCAGTGGTAGATACCTGCGGTGAGGGCCCTGCCATTAAGACATTTGTGTAGTCATTCCACTTGCAGGTTAAGGGCGTTGCTGTCTTCTCGGGAGAAAGGAAGCTGGATCGTTCTGCTCATCAAGTGGCTTGCGCTGGCGTCTGCATGAGATCTAATATTGCCTTGCATGCCCGAGTGACCAGGCAGCCACTAAAGATAGGTGTCGTGACTTTCGCGCACTGTCATTGTGTGAATTTCGCCAATTTCACATACAAGCAGACTGTGGTTGTTGTGAAGCTTTCGGAGGGGTTGTAAGGCGCTGCGCGAGTCGAGGAATATTACCCATTGCTGGGCATGATATCCGCTCATATAGTGGAGTGCAGCCCTTGCAGCTGCCAGTTCTGTAGCAGTGGGGGAAGTTACGTGGCTAAGTTTTGTTTGGGTAGTGCACCGGGCTGCTGGGAACCATACGCCGATGGCGGATGAGCCCAGGCGAACCGCGCCATCCGCATAAACATGTGCGTAACCTTTGTATGTACTGGAGATATACTCGAGAGTAAAAAACGTGAGCGCGGCCGGAATGGCGGAAGTTTGGGCATGGCGGAAGTTTGTCTGATTTCGTGTATTGCGCAAATTTTCTATGGCGCCTGTATCCACGCTGCTACTATCGACTTATGAGATACTTCAAAATTCGCTGGAAGCAGGCGTCTAAAATGCTGGGCTTAGATGTCTTTGAAAGGATGCGCATGACATAGAGTCAAATTGTGCAAAGACGTTCGAAGGACCTGTTGACGTTGTAGCACTGTGGCGGAAAAGCACCGACCTTCAAAGTGAGGTCCAACCGTCAATGTGCATTTAGGCGGACCCAGGCAGGTGCACATAATTTTTCCAGCACTTGGTCTATCACCTTAAGGCTTGTAGGCAATAGTTGATCTAGGGCCGGCAGGCTGTACAGCAGGAGACCGAATAAAATGAATTTCTTTAGGAAACAAAGGCAGGATACAAGGTGCAGGTAGTAGACTGGGTAGGGCGCCGTGGCCTCCTAAATTTATTCAGGTCGCTGAGACCAGGCCAGGTGTGGTAGCAGTGCATCATGATGGTCGGACGATACGAATGATGATAGTGGCGCTGCTAGAAGATGAGGTGCACGCCATTACATGGCTCCCACCCTAGCGCGCAGCGCAGAGAGATGCGAAATAAGGACGGATGTTGGGCGAAACAAAAAACTAGTGCCCGTATGTACAATACCGATGATCGGTAAGATTTGTCCGCGCGGTCAATGTCCTTACACGGTCTTAGTCTTTCCAGGGTGGCGTCCGGTATTTGCATTTCCCTTGGGGGGCCTTCGTTAGTAGTGGCGCGGAGGTCACGGGCAGCAACGAGCATCCGGCGGTGTGTAAGCTGTCAGGAGTGGCCCGAGGCACAAGTGATGTCTTATGCAGCTTGAATGCACTCTCTTCTCCATAAAGGCAGCCGAAAGCTGGGAAAACACTGCATTCGTTTTATTTACGTGTACGTTATGTTTTAATAATTACCTGATAAAGAAAGAAAAACACGCGCCCAGAGTGGGGACCGAACCCCCGCATTTCGATTAGATCTCGAATGCCTAACGAATTCGGCTATCTGGGCGACTGTGTTCTCCGTTACTTTCTGGGATATTTTTATTTACTACAACTGTATCTGACGCTTGAGGGTGGGAACCAGCGCCACTCAGATGACACAGGGAGAAGGGGACCTTCTTCTCAACCCCCCGGGCGTGACTGGAACGTCTACAGCCTGCCATTAGAGGGTAACTGGCGGGACACCCTCTTATGCTACTTTGGCATCAAGGCTGCCAGAACCGAGGCCCTCGCTAAGCTGAGCCAGGGCCTCGGTTCTCGGTCTCCCATATGCACTCCACCCAATTCAGATCCTTCTAATTATCTCTGCCTCGTGGTGGGGATCCGGAGTCATAACTTGGCCTAAGCATATATATTCGCCGACGACATCCACTACATCACCCCTATACCAAACTGCTGTGCTGTCCCGAGGATATTGATCATTACTTTGGATTTCTGAATAAATATTGTCGGGCCCATATATATATATATATATATATATATATATATATATATATATATATATATATATATATATATATATAGGGAGCAGTCGAACTTTTGAAGAAGGTAGAGAACACAAGAAATGAAAACTTTGAACAAGGTAAAGGCACGATTGTTGCCAATGTTTCAGAAAGAGACTTGCTTTCGCCCTGACGAAAGCAAGTCTCTTTGCTGAAACGTTAATTGTGATTTTACCTTGTTCAAAGTTTTCTTTTCCTATATATATTTATATGCATATATATATATATATATATATATATTGTGAGGCACAAGCCAAGAGTCGTCGGGAACCGGTTTATTAAACTAATCCCGCAGAGAGCGACAGGCTAGCGAGCTCAGGTCTAGCGCAGAGATTCCAGAACATCCCGATGATGATAGCGTGGACGACGATGTGCGCGGCGAGCGAGGCTGGTGGCACATAGCATCTGGCACATAGCCACTGAGGAGAATGTCCACATACGGCTGCTAATGTCTGCCTTAGTCATAGCTTACAATACACATATATATATATATATATATACAATAAGGGTCGGACGTCAAAAAAACCTCGAAAAGCAACGGGGGGAATGCGTTAGGCCATAGAGAGATTAAGAATTTTTTGAGACTGCAACAAAGTGGTGAAAAAATTCCCGGTAAAAAAATGACCACTCTCTTTCTGACTCAAAAAATTCTTCATCTCTTTCTATGACCTAACGAATTACCCCCTTTGCTTCCGAGGTTTTCTTGACTGCCAACCCATATTCTGTATTAATTCACTGAGCCCCTCATTTTCCATCTGTGATTCGCTATATATATATATATAGAGAGAGAGATCATGAGGTTCGATGGGCCAGTATAAAATAGTGAAAGAAGTCGACTGACACGTTTCCCGTTTTTGTTGCCAACAGTTTCGGAGTTTGAAACTCCGAGGGACGGCGCTAGTTGGCCGGCCTCAGAGCACTTGTAAATATAAACCCCCCCTGTAAAGTCGAGTGAGGAGCCGCTGCGGGGTAGCGTAATTGGTTAACGCACCGCACGCGTTATGCGGACATGTGGGTTCGAATCCCGCTCCCGGAAAAACGGCGGACTTTTTCTCGACCTATATTTTCGCCTATTCATCACTGTATCAAAGAAACATGACAAATACACGTTATTCGGCACTGTTAAAATATTTTCGGAAACAGCCGAATAGCACTGGCAATGACGACTGCAACCTTGATATATATATATATATATTTATATATATATAGATATATATATATATAGATATAGATATATACTGCTATGCGTGCATGTGTGTGTGTTTGGTGTTTTTACAAACTCATCTTAATAATATGCGCACTTCCAGCTTCTCTGCGCACGTGCGTTTAATAGAGGCCTTAAGTGTTAGTGCGGTCATGAAAGTTCCACCGAAGTTTTATCTGCAGGTGAATGCTACTGCGAGGGATGCTATTGGATACCAGAAGGCCTCCAGCAGACGCCGCAACTCTGTGCCCGCAGCCGGGTGGCAACCTCTCCCTCCACTTTGGCTACACTTTTTCTATGTAGCCGCGTTTTTGGTAGTTATGCTCTCAAGGCTCGTCCAAATGAAGCCAGCATGAAAGTCTCCTAACTGCAGCTTTTACTGGGAATCCGTATCATCCAGAAACTAGCAACTAAAGTCTACATTTGATTAGGAGAAATGTATCAGAATTTGTCTGTTAGGGGGGTTTTGGTTGGGTTGCGAAGCATGAAGGTGTAAACTATTTTAGTTACCTTGAAAGAAAAATTCTTATAACCTTACGTAGCTGCAGCTCTGAACCTGCGTAAGCAATTTCACAGCATTGCCTTGTCAGCTGTCGAAACGGTGCATTTCTTTTCTGGGGTATGTTCACGTGAGCCAAAGCATAAAAAGCTCTGCCATATCCTCGGTGATGGGATTTCGTAGGCAGCAACGTTTGACAGGCGTTTTCTTCGCACGGATAATGGGATATCGGCAGTGAGATATTTGAGCGGAGCCCCCTGGCTCCGATGTCGGCTAACGAATTCGCGCCGCTGTCTGTTACATTCCGCTTGTGAGGGACAACAGTGTCTGTGATAGAAATCTAAAGCTTTGTTGCTTTGGTGCATTAAAATTGTAGTTCTAGTCACTCAGGTATTTTTGCCATCTTCTTATACATCCAAATAATTTGAAGATGTATCTCGCAGAAGTTTGCAACACACGAGAACACAGATACCAGCTTCCATCAGAACATTAATAAGAACATTGTGTAGCTTGTCCTTTCTAGCTGTTCGCGAGAATCAGTGCTCAGAGCTTCTCCGTGGCTATTCAAAATGCGTAGGGTTCCCTGCAGTATTTTAGAGATGCTCTTATGAAGACTAAAAAGTTTAATGCCCCGTACGAAAAAGCGGGCCCCTCAGGCGCACCCACAGCTCGAAATCAAACTGCTGTCTTCTATTTCCTTGGTTATTTACTTGTATCAGATGAATGTTTTTGTTTTTGGGTGCCCAAAGCTATAATTTTTCTGCATCATCACAAACGTCTCGTTTGGAGGTTTGGGGTTGTTTGGAAGGCTCACAAATATATTGTGGATATTTTATTCAGGTTGTATAGCCTGCATTCCCATCATAGCAAATTGGCTCTAATTACGGCTGCGGGCAGTAAGGTGAGTATCCGCACCGTGCATTGTTTATTCACATGCAAGTACAATGAGGACGTTTCTGCTACGCCACCGCGATCGCGCCGCAAACAACATCGTCCAGAGTACTCGAGGCGGCTTTTTATGCTCCGAATTTCTATCGTTACCATTGCTATCATAACGTCCTGACAATGCTATCATAACAATATTACGGCGTTGAATGTATGATATACTCGCTAACCATCGTAATGAGTAGTAAACCCGCATATATTACAAGGATCAAGTCTCATGAGCATTTTCACGCAGCTGTTTATTGGTTCCGAACCATTAGAGGGACAAAGAACAAATCCTATTACATTGACGGTGGCTTTCTACGAATCGAAAAAGACTACTCTTACTCTCCTGTCCTGGACTAAGGACCCTGCGCACTAACCAGCTCGGTTCCATTTTTAGAGTTTTCGTTCTCTTGAGCGCAGGTTTTCTATAACGCATATCTGAATATTGGGGCAATATACCGGTAGGCAATGCACCAAAGTATCCCTGAAAGTTCGAACAAACATATTAATACTTTATCTTTACCGCAGACGTGAGTCGTTTTGCTCAATACTCTCTATACTGGTTAGAACCCTGGTATAAAACCAGCTTATACACAATGGGTCAGTTGGAACTCAGCTTACAGTTTTGGCAGCCCATAAAGCATTTCAGCATAATGTCATGCCATGAGAACGTAAACTGATGTTATACAGTACGTTCCAGCGTTCGGCAAGGTAGCAAAAACTGTTTTACCTAACATACGATAACGGGGAATGGCAATGCCTTCTGTCGAAGCCGACAGCCCTGAAGGCCTACAATTTGTTTTGTCTGGTATTTTCGCGGTTGTAGATTAAAGCAGCTGGCTATGCCCTTTGTTTAAAAGATTTCTTAATACAGAAGCTGACGCCTACCTATGAATCTTCGCGCTTCGTACAGGACCGCTTTCACAAGGAATGAGGTGAAAGCGGAAATGTTCCTTCAGTAGCAGTGATGAAAACAATACTTTCACTCACACGTTGAGCTTGTGCATGCGATTTTCAGCCTATATTACAACAAAACGTTACGCACACGAACATTCTGGTGCGGACAAGCATCCGACGTCAACCGAGCGATAAGGCACTGCCAGGAGAGCGAAGCTGAGTGAAGCAGGCGACCAATGCGAGGATCGCTACGCCGACATCCCGGAAGCGCTCTTCGCCGCTTCCGCCCGTTGTTCACACTCACCGCCAATTTTGGCAGACATGAGGAACGAATTTCAGCTGCCTGTTCGGACTGAAACCTGTGCAAAATCTACCAGAGACATTTCGACGCTTTGAGAAAGAAATACCACTCACTGGTGGCAAATATTTTTTGCAGCTTCCATTGAAATCAGCTTTCTCATCGCGCTCATTTGTTACAACCTTCACTCGGAACGCAGAATTAGCTGGCACTTTTACTTTTCAAAACACAGTAAGGGTTAGACTAAGGTATACAGTGAAATAAAAATCATTCTAGCTAGTGTATCTGGCTTGTTTCTGCTGATGCTGAATCAGGATAAATATGGAATTCATTATAAAGAGGAACCGTAGCTGATGCATTCTGCAATAATTCGCTAAGATTGGTACCCCAGTCGTTGCACAGGCAATAGAATCTTTCTGACATTGAGAATTTCAATACTTGAACTTTTGCGCATTTGAGTTATGTTCTATATTTACATAGTTGACGTAGTTGCAGGGGGTGGTGGCAAAGCTTTTCTGAAGTAATTTCTGGCGAATCACTCTAAATAAGCAACAGATTCCAAGGCAATTAATAATGAAAGACAAGCCTCGCCTCACAACAAAAAGAAAGGTGGTGACATTCAAAATAGTTAAATCAGCCAACACCTTCCTCCCTCTCCCACATCACCTTAAATAAAAGACGACAGAGAAGTACAAAAAATCACCAAGCCGCATTCACTTGCTTGGCGTTTTCACACACTCACTGGGAAGTATGAGCAAAACAGTGTTACCAACTGCTTAATTCTTTCTCGAGTACAAGAAAATGTACGCAGCACTTCACACTAACGTTAACGTCTGTGGTTGTACGTAGAAAAACCTTAATGCATCCGACACTTGCAGCAGCAGTTAAACTGTCAATTATGCCCTCTATAATGTCTGTTGCACAGTATTAGGCTATTTCTCCCCATTCACGAAGGACTTGTCAAACGTGCCGATGCCTGATCTGTGATATATTTTAAGCGTAATATTATAAACAAACGTTACGCACACGCAAATTCTGGTGCCGACAAGCCTCCGACGTCGACCGAGCGAATAAATACTAAGCAAAATTAAGCCAACCATAATACAGTGAAAGCTAATGCGACTTCTGGTTCTAGAGGGAATATTTCGCTGGTATTCTAAGTCCTTCCTCTACATGAGCCTCAAGTGGAGGAGATCCTTCCAATCAGTTTCCCCATGCATGATCATAGCGGAATCCCCTCCTCCTCCGTATGGAGGGACCAAGTGGAGTGGAGGAGGGACTCAGAATACGGCCCTTTATTTCGTGTCTAATAGCCATCCGGATAGTTCCCGGCTACCCTGTGCTTCTTTGTGAGATCTCAAGAACATCACGCATTATCCTACCATAGCATGATGGCAGGCATTGATGACTACAAAAGCATTGAAATATTCATGTTTCCTAAGCTGGGCCTATTGTGTGTAGCTCATCCTTCTCCCACTAAAGGTTTTTATACCTTTTTCACCATTGCCCAGGCGGTAGATTTTAAAGGACAGTAACATCGGCTTCGCAGGTGGCGAGCCTCAGAGTACTTCTTTTGAAGGCCTTCCCCTTCCCTTCTTTCGGCTAGAGAGATAGAAGTCACGCAACTTCTGTGGTTTTATCCGCTTTGCGACCCCTTTTGTCATTTGTTGTCGTCTAATTTTTGTCGCCGCAACCGAAATCGCATCACGTTTGTTGCAAGCGTGGATGCATTTGTAACTTTACCTCCCGCAAAGCCAACTTAAAAAAAAACTGAACGCGTTTCAAACGACGCGTCATTTGTGACACATACTTCTTCGAAGAATCAGGTTAGAGAAAAAACAAACCCTATTCTTTAGCTATTACCTGGCGCGCACTTAACTCATTAAATACTGAGAAAAAAACAAAAGCTGCGAGTTCATTTTCCTGTTTGGTTAGTTATGAAACTGCGGTTTCCTAAAGTCACTGCTGAGGTAGATTTGTCATTTTTTAAGTGCGAATGCACTTCTTAAGCGAGCCTGAATCGTCCGCCGCCGTCGTCCGCATAGCAACAGCTGCGGGTGCGCGCGCTCCTCCTCTTCCCTAGCAACGTGGGGAGATGGGCGCATACCCACTTAGGGGGATTGGCCAAGAGCTGTGGTAGAAAAGAAAATGATGGTTAGGAATATAAAGCGGGTATCGGCGCTCTCTCGTCAGCAGTGTGGTTAGGGCTTCCTAAGGCGCGCCTCACTCTCGACCGTTCGCTGGATGGGCGCCTCTCAAGGCGATGGCAGAATTACTACGCCGTGTACTCTCGGCGCAAGAAATGCATTCGCACTTCCTCACGATTCCCTTCGGGGAGGTGGGGGCAATTTTTTTTCGTTTGAGTTTTATGCAGTATCAAAAAAGATTGTACTATGCAGAGAAGAACTACTAAGTGTGTTTTCATCCAAAGCCAACATTGTTATAAATGGAGGGGGCAGGTATAGAGGAGAGGGCTCATTAACTTAGCAATAGGTAATTTGTGAACCCATGCAATCCCTTCTTAGACGCTTGGAGAATGTGTCCTTCTAAAGAACATTTCAGATGTAGAGCTGTTAGGACTGCTTATTTCGAATTTTTGGCGCAAGTAAACACGAGTGGTTTGTGTCAAAAGTTCTCGGGTCGCAGTTACTGTAACCCGAGCAACAGCACCCCGGCATCGCACGGTGCCTTCAATAGTGCCCACAATAGCTCGGATAAAAAAAGGCGGCTCAACATTTTTCTCTCTCTAACGGTTTCGTACAATCAGCGATCATAACCCGGAAAGCAAGCACAGTTGCATTGAACTGCACTTCAACCTTTCTCGCTCCGGCGGCATGAACGTACTAAAGGCAGAAAAGAGCTGCAGTCTAGGCCATTCTGTGATGCTCTGTTGTACACTATTTAAAGCTGGAAATCCTACTCCTAGCGCCCCTAGCGGCGCCAACGAGAAACTGAATAGAGGGGAAACAAAGCAGACCACACAGGCTTTTTCACAGGGCCGAAGTCGTACCGTATATTTCAGGAGAACGATATTTAGCCATTTATCCATATCTAGGGAGCACTTTTGAGTATATGTTGATCTGAAAGAATTGCTCACACTGTACACATTTCCCGAAAAGATTTTGCTCGCTGTTTTACAGCATTTTGTCCGACCTAAGACCCCACTTACCTTACATTCAGCCGTCCCTCTACGAGAGCTGCCGCAATCAGTCATTCTTACCATGGCTATGCGAATCCGTACAACTGTTGCACGAGAAAAGTTACTAAAAGAAGCAACAGAGGAGCGAAGTCTCTAGCGTTGTTTAGTTCTCGGCGTTCGAATGAAATTCCAGTTTGGTAAGAAACTGCATTCGTGTCGGTGTACTGGTCCCCAGACAGGTGCAAAAATTTGTCTCCCCCACTGAACATAGTCCCACACACTAGACGCTGGAGGCGGCGGAGTTATAATACCTTTGCAGGCTTTCTCACACTATACACTTGCAAATACGCGCGACACTGACCTGGTTATATTCGCGTGAAAAACTCCGCTAAGTTCGCTAATCGCGCGCGGATGTAAGAGCCACCGAACTGCCCTAACGGCTGCCCGCGCTTTCTTCGAATGCTGCCGTTCAGGAGAGGGGAACAAAAAGAGCAGTGACCTTCCGCATTTTTGTGTGTTTGTATTGATTCCGACCACCCAATAAGCGCAGAGTGCTGGGGAAAGAATGGAGGGGGGTCGTGGAGGCGGCGGCCTGATTCCCCCTCCGTATCGTCTGCTTCAACATCAGCTTGTCTTTCTTTGTAGGCATTTATTTGCAAACAGCCACATGTTGCGTGATTGTTTAGACCAATGAGTGTTCGTGTTGTTCGTGTCGCGGCGACAGCTTCTGTTTCAAACGTACTGGTTTTCTCGACGTGCTATGGCTGGGCGGGAAATGGGCGCTTATCGCTCGTTGAGTTAGCTCGTCTGTGTCGGTGTGCAGTGTCTCCCATGGAGTTGTAAAACTGTGTACATCTCGTGGTTTCACTTCAATTACCTGTGCTTGTTCCATCACTGTCTGCGTGTCAGCTCGCCCGTCTTATATGCGCTGCCGGCTCTCCGTGCTTGGACATTTAATGACCATTGGATACCGACTCACACAACAGTATGTGGAACGTGTAGCGCTGCCTATTTTGTGCGGATTACGGGTCGTCCGCGCAAGGAGCGTATTTTGCGTTGCTACCTGTAAGTACCGCGGTCCTGACTTGCGCAACAGGTGCAAAATTGAAAAGAAATCGTTCTGTGATTGTGCTGATCTCGTTTTTGTTTTTGTTCGTTCGTGGAGCCATGTCCTGGCATTTCTTCATAAGCACTTTCATCTTGGAAACATCAGCTTGGCCTGCGGCGTGAGCGTTGCAGGTGACCGGCGCTGTTGTTACTTGTAAGCGTTTTTAATAAAATGAACGTGTTTTTAGACCGCTCTCGCGAGCCTTGTTTTGAAGTAAAGGTTGCTAGCTAAAAAAATATTATTGGAGCAGCTTTTGGTGTGTTCAAGTTTCATTTCGTCGTAGTGTGGAGTGTGGGGTACCAATCGTCTTCGCAAGCGCGGCCTTATAAATTGCCGCACTGACTCGCGACTCAATTCGTAGGTATGGAACTTACTATGCACACACAGGGTTCATCAACGGTGACCTAGAGCCAAACTTCTTTTGTGCGTGGTAAGGCGGAACGTTCAATGGGAATTATCAAAAAACTTGCAACTTTCGGCGGCTTGTCGTGTTCACCACGGGTAAATTGGCCAACAGAACAGCTGTTCTTTTAATAAAGCCACTGTCTCCTCACTGCCGCGAATGATTGCAAAGCCTTTTGGGTCGGCTTTTCGTGTCTGTGGTGATTTCTGCGCTGTTTTCATTTCCGTCTGAGATGTGCCTGAAACACTCTGCGCTGAAGTGTACTACAGACCGAGTCCAACGTTCCTTCAAAATTTCAGCTTTGATATCGAGTGCTTGCGTTGGGTTTCCGCCTGCGGAAAACAGTGCAGGCTAATGCCTGATGTGTATTTTGTAGAATTCCACTGCCCCACTGCGCATAATTTCCCCGTACAACAAAGGAATCTTGTTTGACCGACCAGTGCCCTATAGAAACCCATGTTTTTTCTCATTTGTTTCCCCTCTATAGAAATTTGACCGTAGCGCCCCCTAACTTAAGCGGCGCCACCTATAGGACGATCTCCTGGCCATATGCCTGTCCTTAAATACTGAAGTCTCGGGCTTGAAATGCAACATCAATGGTGTTAAACAATGTCTCTATTTGTGCAGGTCTGCCTGTCATTTTTTTTATTTTCCAGTTTCATGGCTTCGTAACGCTTATCCCAGATGTATTGATTATTTTATTTATCTTCACGGTGCCTAGATCTCGTCACATACTACTGAAGCTTCGTGCCCGATCGTGGTGCTGCTGGGCTGAAGAATGTGGTTGGCTCCTGACTGCGGCAGCCGTTTTAACTGGAGATTCCAATTCATATTGCCGTGAACCATGTATTGGGTTTCTTTGTTTATGTTTTGCTCGTGCGGCCCGGCTGCCCCGGTCTGTGTTATCTGTGTGCCAAGGGAAGCGCGTGTTCGATTATTTCCTTCTGTGCCACAGGTGTTACCTCTTTTGATAGGGAGAGCATTTCGATCTAACGTGAACAGCCTAGAATAACATTCTTATAACTACAATGTTCTAGATGTGAATCAACGGTTCAAGAACCACGCACGCCGTAAGAAGAAGACACCGGGATATTCGATTCTGCGACGCTCGCAGACACACGTAACTTTGTTGACGGCTGCTTCGCCAACTGCGCACTTTTGAGTTGCTAGGGGTGCACAAGTTCGCTCGAGTAAACGTGCTTTTCCTTCAAGACGACTGCCTTATCTTTGGCTCCGTGACATCTGGCGGAGGTGCTGGGTACGTGCACCCTCAACCAACTTCAAGTCAGCAAGCAAGCCCAAGTACAGCTAGCGGCCGACTGCAAGGATTGCCGCCAGAGTTCGGCCTCCTGTCAGAAAGACCCAAGACAACGACAGCTCCAACCACTCCCGTGGTGCCAGAACCAACGTCGCCAATCGTGCTGCAGCAGCCCAAGGTACGGCCAACATTCCTAGGAGCCCCCACTGAAGACCTGGAGGAATGGTTGAAGAAGCTGGAGCGCGTGCTGATCTTCAACAGGTGGGACGATGAAGAAACCTTCCGTCATGTTCTTTTTACTTGGAGGATGCAGCTAGAACTTGGTTCGAGAACCATGAGAGTGCCTTGAGCGACTGGACACAATTCAACAGCGAGTTTCTTAAGACCTTCACGACCGTGGTGAGAAAAAAAGGAGCTGCGCTTTTACTGAAACTCGAACGCAACACCCGAACGAGGGAGTCGTCATTTTCGTTGAGGAAATAAGCGACTATTTAGCCTCGCGGACCCGGATATGACGGAAGAAAAGAAACTGAGGTTTGTGATGCGAGGAGTAAAGCAATAACGTTTTGCTTGCCTTGTCCGCTACCCACCCAAATCGGTGGCCGAATTCGCGTCCGCGGCGGCCGCCGTAGAGAATACGTTCGAAATGCGCATGAGGCAGTACGACAGTCCCGTCAATGCGCTAGTTGCGGACAGATCGATCCCGGGGCTCTTAGCTTAGACACACTACGTGAAAAAGTCCGCGCTGTCGTCAGGGAAGAACTGCGGAAACTCTTCCCTTCAACGCCACAACCCCAAATCACCTCTATGAGCGACGTGATCCGGGAAGAAATTCAACTCGTTTTGGGGACTTGTATGGCTTCCGAAGTACCACGTGAGCCTTAAGCTATGACCTACTCCGTGGCTGTTCGAAGACGCCGCCCTGCTCCAATCCTTCCTCAAGAAGTCCCGCCGTACCGCTGTCCACTGTCGCCCACTCGACTTCTTGCAGGCCAAAACTAGGAGCCGAGGAAGACGGACCTATGGTGAACTGTCGATTATCGTCCGCTGTGCTACCACTGCGGAGAGGCCGATCGCATCTATTGTCAGTGCCCGTACAGGTGACTCGGACTGCGTGGTTTATCCGTCGAACCCGGCAAGCGTCCTACTGAGATCGACAAATACCTGTTCAACACCAACCGAGAACCAGCCCGCTTCAACCGATTTGCGTCGCCCTACCAAAACAAGTCGTCCAACCGCCGCAGCAATGCTGATTTCGGACGTGAAAGGTCTCCAAGCCCACGCGGGGGAAACTAAAAGCAGCAACTTCGGTAGGCAAAATTGCTGGATCGCGGAAAAATGAAAACCCTCCAACGATGCAATGATTCGCGGAAGACAGTGATTCACGACACCCGACCTAACCCTTACGAGATTGCCGAACACGATGACAGCTACACTGGGCACGTGTACCCGAGCTGACCGAGACGACCGCTGAGAAGACGACGACAACGACGACGCACAGTGCCCGACCGTCAACACACACAAGCCGAGATGCGACGCCCCGACGTTCCCGCAACTCGAGAAAGGCGGCATCCGACGTCGAGATGTCCATCGACCGCTTTGACGTAGTCGCCATCGTAGACACGGGAGCCGACTACTCAGTAATGAGCGGACCATTTCATGACCAGATAGGGCGGTCCGCACATACGCAGAGGAGGAGGACACCTCGTGACGCCAAATGGAACGTGCACATCCCGCGGCAATTTAGACGGCACGACGTACCCTGCCGCGTTCGTTATCTTGCCTAACTGCTCCCGTGACATTATTCTCGGAATGGACTTTTTGACGGGCAACGGCGCAATAATTGTTCTCTCCACCAAGTCGATAACTTTTTGATGATGATGATGGTTGGTTTTTTTATGGCGCAAGGCCGACTAAGGGCCAAGAGCGCCAGAGAGAAGTTTATTTAATGATGTCAAGTCGTTACCACAAAAAGGAAGGTAAAAAAACGTGTCAACCGAACATAGTAAAATCAGTTAAAGATAATGGTGATGGCTGGTGTATAGGGACAGATTTGATTATGCGTGATAGGAAATGAGGTTTAAAAACTTAACGTATAACAAATAATCAAACACACGTTTCACAGAAACACTGGCATCATCGCCTACAAACAGGGATGGATGCAGCGGGATATGTTGTCTGTAGAGTTCTCTGAAGTGTTTGTGTCGTGTTGTGTGAACTGCCTTACATTGTATGAGGATGTGGATCACGGATATTATGTCCGCACCTGCTGCACAGAGGTCTTGGAGATGCAGTGAGAAGGTGCGAGTGCGTTGCATGTGTGTGTCCTATCCGTAATCTGACCAACGCGACTTCAGAGTATCTATTGCGTGTGTTGGTGGTGTATGGCCCCAAGTGAGGTTTTAGTACGTGTAACTTGTCTGTTTGTTCACTCCAGTGTGTTTGCCATGTTTTGCGAAGTTGTTGTCTGATGTGTGGTTTCAGGTCGGTGTAGCGTAATGTGGTTCTGTCTACTATATTCAAGAGTGTAACAGCAGCAGCCATTTGGTCCGCTGCTTGGTTCCCGGCTATACCACAGTGGCCAGGGACCCAGCAAAGAACCAGTTCAAATTTGCGCACATACACAGACATAATACCCTTGACGATCAGATTGACAACGTGGTTTTTCGAAGGCATTGTTGACGACAGTGCTCGCACAACACTGAGTGAATCTGTATAGATAATGGATTGTGGGATGTGGCTTTGAAGTATATGATTAACAACAAGAAGTACACCATAAGCCTCTGCCGTAAAGATGCTAGTATAACTGTTCAGAGTTTTTGTGACATTAAGGCCGGGTCCATGCGCAGCGCAGGACACAGAGGTGGAAGTCTTAGAGGCATCCATATAAAATTTTAGAACACTGATACTTCTCCTGCAAATACAAGTAGTGCTGGTTAATTGCACATGTGGGAGCTCGATTTTTATCTGCATGTGTAAAAGATGTGTCGCATGACACAGGGCGGAGATGCCATGGTGCTATGAAATCTGTTACAGAACTTTGGATGGTGTCTAAAAAGGAGACAGCAAGCTCTGACGCTTCCTCTCTCACTCTGTAAGAGAAGGGCGCAGAGAACGATGGTCGATTTAAAAGGAGTTTAATCGTGGATCTATCATGAAAAACTGATTTAAAAGGATGGTGAGGCATGGATGAAATTTTAAAAGCATGAAGGAGGTCTGTGTATGCTCACTGACGTTGTAGGTTCCATTTGTTGCACTCGACCTACAGGCTTTCAACTGGACTAGTTCGGAAGGCACCACACGACAAGCGGAGCCCTAGATGAAGCACAGGGTCCAGTATTCTGAGGGATGTTTTACTTGCTGACCCATAAACAACACTACCATAGTCCAATCGGGAACCAATCGAGCTGGTAAAAACACATAAAAGAAGTTGTTTGTCAGAACCAAAAGAGATGTGCGACAGAACCTTCAGGATATTCATTGTTATTAGGCATTTATGTTTTAGTTGTTTTATGTGTGGAATGAATGTAACCTTTTCGTCAAAGGATATGCCTAAAAACTTGTGTTCTTTTTTGACAGGAATCAAGACACCATTGAGTTGAATGTCAGGATCCGGCCGAATGCCACGCCTCTTGGAAAACAGAACACAAGTGCACTTTCCTGGAATAAATTTAAAACCGTTGCTATCTGCCCAGCCGGCTAGCTTGTTCACACCAAGCTGTACTTACCGCTCGCAGATAGAAAGGTTACACGATTTGAAGGACAGTTGAACATCGTCTACATAGATTCAACATCGATGGTGGCAGTGCCTTCTGAAGAGAATTCATTTTTACAATAAACAAAGTGCAACTCGAAACTCCACCTTGCGGCACGTCGTTTTCCTGCACATGAACCCTAGAAAGTGCAGTTCCAACTCGCACGCGAAACGTTCTTTCAGACAGGTAACTGGCAAGCGTGTTCTTCATGTTACCCGACATGCCAAAGGACTTCAAGTCGCTAAGGATGCCGTACCGCCAAGCAGTATCGTACGCTTTTTAAGATCAAAGAAGACTGTCATACAATGCTACTTGTGGAGGAAAGCATCTTTGATATAAGACTGTAAAGCAACGAGTTTATCGTTGGTAGATCGCCCCGCCCTGAAGCCTGCCTGGCAGCTCCCGAGAAGACCATTGTACTCTAAGAAGTACACAAGTCTCCTGTTTATCATCTTCTCGAAGAGCTTACACAGGCAGATTGTCGGGGCAATGGGGCGATAACTGGCAGGAGAGGAAGGGTCCTTCCCTTCCTTTTGGACAGTAGTACTGCGGCCTCCCTCCAACAGCGTAGAAAGTGCCCCGAAAGCCATATTTTATTGTATAGGTGTAAGAGTGTTTCGAGAGTGTCTGGGTGTAGGTGTTGTATCATGGTGTATGTAATCTTATCTGCCTATGGGGCTGAAGGTTTGCACGTGCTCAGGGCAACCCCCAACTCACAGAGTGAATTCAGAGTTGTAAGAAATATTTGATTTGTGTTTGTCTTGTAAGGGCTTTTTTTCAGCAGATGTTTTTTGTTTCATGAAAGTGCTTGTGTAGTGTGGTGAACTGGACACGTGTTCGAAGTGTTGTGCAAGTGTGTTAGCCTGGTCTTCAAGTGTGTCCCCTGTTGTTCTAACCAGGGGCAGGCTGTGTGTCTCTTGTCCTTTGAGCTTAGGTATACGTGTCCAGACCTTGTGTGTGTCCGTGTGTGAAGTAATGGGTGTCAAGAAGGTGTTCCAACTCTCTTGTTTTGCCTCACGGCGCACACGTTTTCCGAACGCCTTGGCCCGTTTGAACAAAATAAGGTTACCCCACGTGGGGTACCGACGAAGGATACCCCACGCCTTGTTCTGGGCCTCTCGCGCCCGCCTGCAGTCCTCATTCCACCACTTCCTCCTCTGGTTGCACGGGGCACTAGAGGCGTGGGGAATGGACTTTTCGGCGGCGTCGAGGATGTGTGCCGTGAGGAGTTGGGTAGCTTCTTCAACGTGTAGGTGTCCTATGGATGTGTGGTGTAATTTCGATGTCTCTGTAAATGTGTTCCCGTTAGCTCGTGCTTCATTGAACCTATTATGAGAAGATGAACTGCTTGGGCGTTTACCTAGATATTTTAGTGAAGTGGGGAAGTGGTCACTGCTATATGGGTCAGTGCCCACTCCCTACTCAAGACATGGAAAGAGAACTGCCGAACCAATAGCCAAGTCAAGATTTGAGTATGTATTGTGTCCTATGTTATGGTACGTAGGCTGTTTTTTGTTGAAAAGGCATGCTCCATAGACGTTAAAAACTTCTCTATCAGGCGACCTCGGGCATCCGTGCGAGAAGAGCCCCAAAGAGGATTGTGTGCATTGAAGTCGCCTCTTAAGATGTACGGTTCAGGAAGCTGGTCGACCAGCGCCTCAAAGTCCGAGCTCAGCAGTGCAAGATCAGGAGAGATGTAGATGGAGCATACCGTTATCAACCTATTAAAAATATTGTGCGGACGGCTACAGCCTCAAGGACGGTGTTAAAGGTGACAGGGTGGCATGCTAAGGATTTGCGGGCGAATATGGCCACCCCACCCGAAGAGTGTGTGCAGCCATCCCTGTCTTTCCTGCATACCAGGTAACTATTCAAGACATTTCTATTTTTGGAATTCAGATGTGTTTCCTGGACACACAATAAACTTGGCTGGTTGGCATGCAGAATCTCATGCACGTTGTCAAGATTATTCAGAAGGCCTCTGCTGTTCCATTCAACTATGTTTTCTCTTCCCATTGTGATGTGTTAGAGCTACTGGAGTGTGATTATTTATGTAGGGTCTTTTGGGGCTTGGACTATTGGGAGGGGCTTTCTGGCCTTGTCTACTGACCTAGACGTCGCAGCCCGTTCCTTCCGCTGCGATGAAAGCCGGAAGGGCTCGACGTCCATGTCGTCATCTGAAGGCAAGGGGGTGCCCAGCGGTCTAGGCCCCCTTGACGTGGTACCCTTTCGGGTGTTCTTTGCCTGCGCTGCCAGTGCCAAAGGCGTGGGGAGCACCGCAGATGGTACAGGCAGTGAGGCAGCGAAGGGGGTCGCTGCAACTGCCTCCGTCTCCATCTCCGTGCCCTTGCGTGTGCTTTGGGCCGGTGGAGAGGAAGCAGAGGATGCAGCGGCATCCCCAACAGACGTTGCCACCACAGCCGCTGCCGGGTGAGTGAGCGGTGCAGTGGCTGTTTGGGCTGCCAGAGGCAACCCCAAGGGGGGGGGGGGGGGCGGCGGGACCAAGTCCGACTCGCGGTACTGGGTCCCCGCCGAAACCAGACGCCGCTACGCCTCCCGGCGAGCTGCGTCAGCGTACCTGCCCAGAGGAAAGGAGGCGAACCTCTTTCGTGCCTCGGGGAAGGTGATGTTCTCGTTTACTTTCAGGGCAATAATCTGTTTCTTTTGTTTAAACTTCTCAAAACTTCTAGAATAGGCAGCATGCGGTCCCTCGCAGTTCGGACAGGTGAAGTGCTCAGATTCACAGTTATCGGTTGGATGATCTTGTGCTGCACAATTGGCGCACTTCAGTTTCCCACGACAAGAGTTTGTGCCGTGGCCAAACAGCTGACACTTATAGCAGCGGCGTGGATTCGGCACGTAGGGTCGGACCAGGCATCAAACGAAGCCTGCGTTGACCGACTCAGGAAGTGTTGAGCGGTCAAACGTCAAGATGATGTGTTTGGTAGGTATAATTTGATCGTTTCGGCGTATGGTTATTCGCGTCACTGCCGTCACGCCCTGATCATGGAAACCCTCGAGGAGATTGGCTTCAGTTTCACTTATAAGATCGGAATCAGAGATCACGCCTTGGCAGCTATTGAGGCTGCGATGAGGCGTGATCTTGATGTCAACATTGACCATGCGCGTTTGTGAAAGAAGGTTTGCGGACTGCTGTTTGTTGTCTACCTCAATCAAAAGTTCTCCCGTTTTCAGTTTCTTAGCCTTGTACGACTTTCCGACAAGGCTTTCAAATACTTGGAAATTAGAAAGACGGACTGGGAAGCGATTGGTTTTGTCTTGTCAATAGATTCTATGATCAGAAAGCGCGAGAAATCATCGGGCTTTGGGAGCGAGATTGATTGCAACGGAGGAAAAAATACTTCGGTGCGCCCCTTTTCGGGGGCCGATCACGTCTGGGGGGGGGGGTTTGGAAAATGTCATATGATACACTGGAAAGCAGGGAGACGGGGGTACTTTCTCATTTGACCTTACCCTGGTAGTCAAAGAGGTCCCTGAGCTCCCTGACTGGTAGACAGGCAGGGAGCCCATCGGCCGGAGCTTGACCAAGGATCCGACGGCCACCGTTCACGGCTTATAACCCTTCACCTTTCAAGTTCTAGCCACGGTAGGTGACAGCTTAAGGATGGGGGGCTCGGGGAACGCGGTGTCGCCACTCACGTCACCAAGATTGCTCAAGGTGCCATAGGCGGGGCGACAACTTTTTCCTCCGATCACTCTATGACGCCGGAACTGAACCCCAAACACCGTGAAGCTGTAAGGATTGCCGATGATCATATCATCCTGCCACCCCGCGTAAACATGATGATCACCGCCTACTCTGAAGGTGCTGCTCCTGATGTCGAAGCTATCGTGGAGAGTGACCAAACGTTGCTTCTCGACCATAGTGTGTCTGTCGCAAGGGGCATTGCATGGTTTAAGAAACACAAGTCCCAAGTTTTGGTCACAAATTTTGCGGAGAAGTACCAGCACATAAACAAGCGCGGTGCAATTGCGTTACTCGAAGAAACGCTAGAAGCAAGTGACGTGATTGAAATGGCTGACTTCGAACGCGCACCCGAAGATACATTCAAGTTTCCGCATCCCTTCGACGTGAATCAGGCGCTACCGCAAGAAGAAAGGATCAAATTATTTACTTTGCTGGATCGCTACAGCGAGTGTTTTTCTTCGAACTAAAAGTTACGTCAGACATGTCTAGCGAACCACCGAATAATAACCGAAGATGGAGCCCGTCCTACCCGACAGTCACCGTGCCGCGTCTCTTCCTACGAGCGGAAAGCCATCCGGTCTCGAGCCGACTACATGCTCAGCGACGAAATTACTCAGCCGCCGAAAAGCCCTTCGGCAGCGCGGGTCGTACTGGTGTTGAAAAAAAGACGGCACATTAAGGTTTTGCGTTTACTACCGGTGACTGAACAAAGTGACCAAAAAGGACGTTTACCCCCTGCTGCGAATCGGCGACGCCCTCGACCACATCTGCCATGCGAAGTACTTCTCATCGATGGATCTGAAGACCGGCTACTGGCAGAGGAGTAGCGCGAGGAGGAACAACTTTATTTAGTCAATAATCATTGACTTCACTTTGAATAATGATGGTGGAGGTCGCCACCACGTGGCCGATTCATGTTGACGTGCGGTGCATGGGCTTCCGTTTAATCCCGCCCAATCTTCGGCTAACTCTGCCATCCGGTGGATTATTTGGCATCGCCCTATTCCTCTCGAGGAGTGCCATCTAACAATTCCACACTCAAGTCGGTGAGTGGACCCCGTGAAATTTTACGACGAGTTAAAATTCTGAAGCGAGGATTGCCACGCCAAGTATAGAATCCACGAGCGGCCATTGCAGCCACCGGCGCGTGCACCGGAGCCCGCCGTGGCCGATCCCCACGTGCCCGCTCCCCCGCTTCCCATCACCCCTGAGGAACGCTATCGCGCTGCAGTGAGGGAGGACGTCTCTAGACGGCGAAGATATCCCCCCCGAGGAACTCGCAAGCGAGGAATGGGCCGAACTTCGGGGCAAGCATCGAGCCTTGACCCTAAAGAGGACCGCAACCTCCAGAAATGCCAGCACGTCGCCCGAAGTGGTCTCGTCGAATACCCGCAAACGCCGGCCGCTGCGTCGTCGAGGTCCACCGATGGAGCGCTGGCCGGAGACCGACATCAAAATTGTCCTACGACCACGAGGAGGGCTCGATATACGGTCGGTGGCACCGGCAACTATCGCCAATGCCATTTCTAAATCGGCACCAGTCCCCCTGAGTCCAGAAGACCATGTTCGGGTGCACCAAAACTCCAACTACATTCTGATCAGTACCCCCGACAATCAGCGAGCGCGGAATATCGCAAGCATCAAATCCCTAGTTCTCAACAACAAGCAGTATGAAATCTCTACGCACGTCTCAGCCCCCGCCAAAACGGTGCTGGGAATTATTTTCAAAATTCCTGAAGACGATACTCCCGAATAAATAACTCGGAACTTGGTCGACTTCAACCCAGACCTGTCCATCTTATCGGTCAAACGACTGGGAAGCACAGATACCGCTCAAATCTTATTCGATGGATACAAGGTTCCGTTTTGGATTCGGTAGGGCCGCGTACCGCTGCACACCATTCCGGCACAGAACAGAAGCTTGCACGCAGTGCTGGCAGCGAGGACACAGACCTGACGTCTGCCCGAACACAACAACCAGATGCTACAAGTGCGGCATCACCAACCCCAGTGAGGGACACCCGTGCAAGCCTAAGCGTATTGTGTGCGGAGGAGCCCACCTCACGGGGTCCGCAGAGTGCCCGCACCGCTTCAAGCCACGTCGCCCCCTGCCGCCGCCAGAAACAACGAAGGACCGGAACGAAAAAGAAGACGTCCCGCTGAACGCTCGAAGCCAGCAAGATTGGCCCGCCCTTCCGGGCCGCGAACCCCCCAGGACGCAGACCCCGGAAAGAGGAAGAGCCCCATCGAGATCGCTGTCCAGACACAAGGCAAGATCTCCTTCGGCCGGTCACTCCAAACCCAACTCCAAGAGGTGGGCCAACCTTCCGTCGACACCACCGAAGACGGCCGAAAACGAGAAGTCGGTAAGCTTCGATGGCGGGGCCTCCCACTCCAGCCCCTCTTTTCAGCCCCCTCTAAACTTCCATAAACAGCTAATAGATGAGCTAGCCAACATAAGAGCAGAAATGGCAGCTCTTAGGAAAGCAAATAATGACCTAAAACAGGAACTCCTTAGGATCCGCCGCCAAAACGCAGCAATCTCCCAACCGAATTCCACCGGTCAAGAACCTGCCTCCCCCGCACCGAAAAAACGAGCGATTGCGGCAGCCTCCGTACAAATCCCCAATCCGGTAGAAGAGTCCCCGCAGCAGCAGGAACTTCACCGCAAAATAATCGCTCTTGGGAGAAGTAACGCTGAACTGCACGACCACATTACCACCATGCAGAATAGTAGAGAATCATTCCGATCCGAAGTGAACTTGTACAGATCGGAACTACACAGCTTCATGCAAGATATAATGAACAGGCTCGGTATAGCTCCCAATCTCATGCCTCAACACGAAGCACACAATGGCTCGCAGTAACAGTAAAAATGACAACCCCATTAAGGTCTGGCAGTGAATTGCCGAGGGTACAAACGCAAAAAGCATAATTTACACATGTATCTGCAAAGCCTAGACTCCCCCTCAGAAATTATAGCCCTACAGGAGACAAACGCCATTATCAAATTGCCCGGTTACAGAGCATTTCAAACAGCGACGGACCTGAAAACGGCGGTCCTCGTACAGGGGCATATACCAGCGTACGCCAGTCAATTTGGCAGCGTTGCCATCCCCCAAGACTTAATTACTGTCCTCCCAAGCAAAAGGCGAGCGGAAAGACTTGATATTCTGAACGTATATGGCGCCCCTAAATCTAAGACAAACCGCTTCAACCACCTATTCTCGCTCACGAGGAAGGAAGTGGGCCCACATGCACTGCACATAGTTGGATAATTTAATGCTCCTCACACGGCCTGGGGATACCCAACCTGTGAGCCAAAGGGACGAGACCTCTGGGAACAAATACAGACACACCATTTTACGTTAGAGAAAGGCATTCACACCCCTACACGAATCGGAAACAGCGCACAACGCGACACCACCCCGGATCTCACTCTCTCACTGCACACAAGCAGGGTAACATGGGGAGTCATCGAAGAAACACTAGGCAGCGACCACTTCATAATCGAGATAGTGACTATAACCAAACACAAAATCACTCAAACGCTCAGACAAAAAACCATTACTGACTGGGTTGAATTTAGAACGATCAGTGAATGCGAAGGCAACCATGCGGATGAGTGCGCAAGCCCGGAATACATTGGGGACATAAACGAATGGACACAACAGCTACTTGCAGACATAAAAGCAGTCACGAAGGACCTCGATCCGCTCATTCCTTCCGATATTACCTTTGGGAGGGTACCGAGGAATCCAAAAACGATGGCGCAGAAATAAAAGCAATCGCAAATTGCGGCTAAAACTGTCCCGTCTGCAGACGGAGATTGAAGCGCACGCGGTCACTCTCTCGCACTCCCAATGGGACCAGATCTGTGACCAGATGCAAGGAAACTTTGGAATGAAGAAGACGTGGCAGATAATTAGACACCTCCTCGACCCTGATCAGAACAAGACAGAACAGAGAAACCACATAACCAAAATCATCCACACATACCCAGGCTCTGACGACGAACTCATAGCAGAAATCAAAGACATGTACCTCCCCATAGGAACCAAGATCAAACTACTCTCGTACATGGGTCACACAAACAGCGAGATGGACAAGGACATAACTGAAGCAGAAGTACATTGGCGATTCGTAAACTTAGGTCCAATTCGGCCCCAGGTCCTGACCACATTTCGAACCGGGCGTTACGAAATTTGGACGATTCCTCAATCACCGCAATCACTGCTTTTCTCAACGTATGCTGGGGAACGGGGCAAATTCCGGAATCGTGGAAGCATGCAAAGGTTATTCTAATACCCAAGCCAAATAAACCACTTACAATCGAACACCTCCGCCCCATTTCCCTCACGTCGTGCTTAGCAAAACTCATGGAACACGTAATCCTAGCCCGGCTCAACACACACATGAACGACACGGAACAATTCCCCCACACAATGATTGGCTTCAGACCTGGTCTTTGAACTCAAGATATACTCATACAGCTATCAGAACAAATTATTAAACCATCTACCGGCCTAGACACATCGGTGATACTGGCCCTGGATCTGACAAAAGCATTTGACAACGTCTCGCATAAGGCCATAATGTCGGGTCTGGGATCGGTCAAGCCGGGTAGAGAACTTACAATTACATCAGGGACTTTTTGTCAAAACGGACAGCCGCCATACAACTAGACAGCCTTGTCTCAGATACAATCCCGCTAGGCAGTCGTGGCACTCCGCAAGGAGCCGTACTGTCACCGTTACTCTTTAACCTTGCAATCATAGACATGCCGAAGAAATTAGCACGGATCCCCCACCTTTACCACAGCCTCTACACACACGATATCACTCTCAGGATGAACCAGGGGAGTGATGGGCACATTGAAGAAACACTGCAAAGAGGCATAGAGGTAGTGGTGGAGGAGGCCAGGAGAGCGGGTTTGGCCTGCTCTCCGGCAAAGTCTGAGCTACTTGTTATTCCCCCGAACCAGAAAAAACGGCTACACTCCAGCATCAAACTCCATATTGAAGGTAGAGAGATCCCGATGGTCCCGGCCGTCAAAGTCCTTGGGCTGCACATACAATCCACTAGACTAAATCACAAATTTATCCAAACAATAGAACGGCGCATAAACCAAACCTTTGTTTTGCTCAAAAGGGTCACCAATAGGAACTCAGGTTGGACCGAGCAGAACAGGGTTGGCCTAATCCAAGCCGTCGTCGTGAGCAGAATACTTTACTCTATTCCATACCTTAAACTAACAGCTGCCGAATCCAACAAAATTGATGTCCTCATTAGATGCGCCTACAAGGCAGCATTACGTCTTCCCCCCAGCACGTCCACTGCCAAACTGGAAGGGTTAGGCCTTCACAGCAAGGCCAGCGATCTAGTTGAAGCCCACCTAATGGGAGAGTACGAACGCCTCGCTCGCACACCCACAGGGAGACACATACCCAGCAAACTAGGAATAGGATATCACACACTATATCACGACGCGAAAACAGTTCCCCCTAGTATTCACACACGTATTGTAGCCAAACCGCTTCCCCGCAGCATGCACCCCACGTGCCACTCCGAGCGCAGGAAACAACGAGCCCGCGCCCTGCACAAGAAGTGTAAAAATGATCCGCAAGTCGTGTACGTCGACGCAGAGTACACACACAAGGAAGCTTTCACCACAATCGCCGTACAAAATTACCCCACCACCAGCATTCTCGATTCTATAGCAGTCCGGACGCCCTTTCCAGAACCGGCGGAACAGGCAGCAATAGCGCTCGCCCTTTCACTCACCCCCACACCCGCAACAATCATTACCGATTCTGAAACTGCTTTCCAAAATTTTGCCGCTAGTAGCATATCCCCAACAGCGCTAAAATTTTGCTCAGGAACCCCCCGCAACACCCAGTACAACTGATCTGGACCCCCGCGCATTCTGGGCTCGAGGGAAACGAGACGGCCCATGACCTAGCCCGAGGATTTACTATCCGGGCAGGGCTGAACCCGTATCCTTACCACGGAGCCCGGTCCGCGCGGGACCGTCTGATCGGTTTTCACGATATTACCACCTACTACCTCGTCTCCCGCCGGATCTCTCCTCGGGCGGACAAATCCCTGACATTAGAGCTAAGCCACGTCTGGCGCCAACTCCAGACGGGAGTCTTTCCCAATCCGGCCACCATGACCCATGTCCACCCCAGCCTCTATCCAACCTCGGCGTGCCCCTTATGCGGCGCCCATGCCAACCTGGCCCACATTATGTGGGCATGCCCAAAGGACCCCTTCCCCGAAATACCCTCTGAGGAGAGGTGGGAGGCCTCACTTCGCAGCCCCGACACGGATCTACAGGTCCGCCTGGTGAAGTGGGCAGAAGAGGTCGCCAGAAGGCGCCAGACTATGGCCACCACGGGACCACCAACCTCAGCCAAGGAGAAGACGTCCAGGACGGGGCGGGTCTTCAGCCCGTTACCTGCCACCATTCGGACTTCGATTCTCCTCGAGGCACTTCCTCAAAATAAACTTTATCTCTCTCTCTGTCTTTATTAATGATAGGCTTCTTCTTGACACCGTGAAGTGGCCAGAAGACCTTGCTTCGTGGCGACTTCTAAAGCCCAGTCCAGGGCCTGAATTTGGGTCTCAGGCTTGGAGCTGGTCACCGCAGTTTCCCACTCTGTTTGGTTAGAGAGACGCCATTCGGCTTTAGGTTGGAGCTCAGGGCATTCATATAAGATGTGGGCTAGGTCTGCTTTTTCGGCCTCACATATTCTGCAATTTGGGGTGTACAGACCTGGGTAGATTAGGGCCAATTTATAAGGGTTTAGAAAGGTATGAGATTGGAGTTGCCTCCATGTCGTTTGCTGGATTTTCGTTAGGGAATAATGAGGCGCAGGGTAAACCAGTCTTTCATTTCTGAAGTGAGATGTAATCTCTTGAAAAGTAACCATACGCTCCTTAGACCCTCCCCGGCACGATTGGTCCACCGCCTGGTTGACGACTTCGCAGGCAAAACTGTGGGCCGCTTCGTTCCCTGTATGGGAGGAGTGTGCAGGAATCCAGATAATCTGGATCTGGCGGGGTTCGAAATAATTTCGTAATAGAATTTGAGATGCCGCTTCGTGAATTTTGTTCTTCGCAAAATTACGCACAGTCGTTTTGAAGTCGCTGAAGATAACTTTTGCTTTGGTACTAATAATTGCAACACAAATTGCAGCCTCTTCCGCTTCTTCTGGCCGCCTGCCATAAACAGTGGCTGCGGTGATGTGCTTGAGTTTGTTGTCGATGGCTGCAACTGCAAAGGCATCCTGCACTTTGTATTCGGCTGCATCCACGTAGACTGCCTCCTCGTGGTTTTTAAACAGTTTTTCGAATGCTTTGGCTCTAGTGTTTCTTCTTTCTTTGTGATGAATAGGGTGCATATTTTTAGGAATAGAGTTAATTGTGAGGTGCTTAAATATATCTCTAGGGACCGGGTTCTCCCTTGTGTGTGTTCCTTCGTAAGATATACTTAGATCCTTTAAGATGTACTGTCCTGTCGGGGTCTTCGATAATCTTTCATATTGAGCGATTCTATGGGCCTCTTTTAATTCTTCGAGGGTGTTGTGTAGGCCCATTTTCAAGAGTTTATCAGTCGGAGTACACCTCGGTAAGTGCAAAGCTGCTTTGTACGATTGCCTATTCAAACAGTTTACTTTCTCCTTCTCCGCCTCGTGAAAACTGAGGTATGGAAGGAAGTAGACAAAGCGACTCAGAACAAACGCTTGAACTAGCCTCGTGAGGTCTGTTTCTTTCATCCCCGTATGTTCGCTATGCGGCGAATCAGACGGTTCGTCTGATGCACACAAGCTGTCAATTTACTGAGCGTGGCGGTGTTCTTGCCATTTTTTGTAAGTACATTCCTAGTATTCTGTTCGTTTGGACATCGGGTACTAGTGCGTTATTCATGCGGATTTCTATTAGGACTGGTGTATCCTTGGCTTGTCTTCCAGGCGTGTAACGCATTACCAGGAGCTCGGACTTTTTAGGAGAGCAAGACAAGCCTATAGCCCTAGCCTTTTCCGAGACTATGTCCGCTCCGGTTTGCAACGTGTACTCTATTTCTCCGTCGTGCCCTTCGTTGTCCACAACGTAATATCGTCAGCGTACAGGGAGTGGGACAAATTATGTACTGCCGCTAGCAGCTTGGTCATGGGTATGAGTGTGATGTTGAATAGCAAGGGGGAGAGCACTGAGCCCTGCGGTGTCCACTTGCTGCCTAGGGTGAAAGGATCGGAATTGAGCTGCCCGAAATGAATCTCAGCTGTCCTGTTAGAAAGGAAAGCCTTCATGTAGGTATGGGTTCGCTCACCGACCTGTAGGGCGGAAAATGCTGCCGTAATCGCCTCATGCTCGATATTATCAAATGCTTTATTTAAATCCAAAGCGAGGATTGCACGGGTGTGTTTATTAAGTAATGGATTAACCTCCTCTTCCGATATTCTGAGCATGATATCTTGTGTTGATAGGTGTGGTCTGAAACCTATCATAGTGTCTGGGAACCGATGGTGTTTCTCCATGTGTGTTTGAATCTTGTTAAGGATAACATGCTCAAAAAGCTTCCCTAAACAAGACGTGAGGAAGATAGGTCTTAACTTATGAATGTCCAGGCTTTTACCTGGCTTAGGAATAAAGGTGACTTTGGCATGTCTCCAAGCAGGCGGGAGTTCTCCTTTTTTCCAGCAGTGATTGAAAAGCTTAGTGATTGCCGTAATTGAGCTATCGTCTAGGTTTTTTAGAGTTTTATTTGTAACTCTGTCTGCCCCAGGGGCAGAGGAGGTGCGGAGTTTGTGCATTGCCGCCCTAACTTCCGCTGTCGAGATCTCCTCATCCATCTCTGGATTTGAGGAACCCGCGTACCCTAGAAGTTCTATAGGACTAGATGTGTTTCAGTATACGTCTTTGAGCGCCTTTAGGAGTTCCTTATTTCCCAGCGGATGACCATGGATGATTCGCTCAATGTTCTTACTGTGTGCCGACTTACAGTTTTCCGGGTCTAGTAGGAGCCTAAGCAGGTGCAATGTGTGTTTAAGATGTAGGTTGCCGCTCATCTGATCACAGGTTTGCCCCTATTGCTGCTGTACTAGTTTTTTCGCATATTCTTCCATGTCTTTTACCAGACGCGCGATTTTGATTTTGAGTTTCTTATTGTGTTTTTCTTTGAGCCATCTTTTTTGGAGACTCTCGTGAGCCTGCCCCATATGTAATAGTCTGCTATCAACGGACTGCATCTCTGTTGTAACCGGAACTGACTCGGTTGCTGTTTCAACATCGTCCTCTAGCTGGTTAATCCAGTCGACGAGATTTTCAATTTCCTCGGCAGTTTGTGAGCGTAGTGTACTAAATTTGTCCCAATCTGTTATCGGAATTGTTTTTCTTCACTTTCTCTTAAGGGAAGAAACAGGAACAACAGTTTCAATTATATAGTGGTCACTACCGAGGCTTTGCCCTGTGTTTTTCCATTTTCCATGTCCAATATTTTTACGTAAAGTGAGATCCGGGCTAGTGTCCGCCTGTACACTGTTTCCTATCCGGGTGGGTCGCAGCATGTCATTAAGCAGGGAGAGACCCTCATCTTGGATATAATTCCACAATGCGGTTCCCTTTTTGTTCTTTCGGTATCCCCAACTGGTGTGGCACGCATTGAAATCTCCCACCACTACTAGAGGTTTGGTTCCGAGAGTCAGAGAGTCCTGCTTATGGCCTCGAGGATTGGGGGGTGGGGCTCTTTTGGGGAGCTATATACATTAAGCAGTAATAAACTACAGCACCCTCTCGTTTGTGGCATTATCTCGACGAGGAGGCAGTCTACGCCTACTATATCAATCTTGTGCTCAATAGCTGTGAGATTCCTGTGAACCAAGACGGCTATGCGTGGGACTTGCGTTCCGGGTATTTCATGAGATTTATAGTTTCTGAGTTTAACTCTTGCTAGATTTTCTTGTAGAGCAATGATGTCTGGGGCCTCGGAGTTGTCCAAATTTTGAATGTGGAGCTGCAGGTTCTCCCGCTTATGGCGGAAACCTCTGCAGTTCCACTGCCATATTTTACCTTCTTTATGGTCCCCCTCCATGCTGAATTACTGTCTGCATTTGAGTATTTGTGGCGGTGGGGTTGACGGGAACTGCGAGGGTCTCGGCGAGTTTTGCATTCCGCTTGGACGCCATGCTAGACTCCTTCTGTCTTTGTTTAGCTTCCATCTGGCTTTGCCTGGCCTCAATAGCTTCTATGCGAGTGAACAACGCACTCATCCACTTGCAAATTGAGGTGGACGAGAGAGACCGAGAGAAGACAGCATTTATAACCCTTGACGGCCTATACGAGTTCAAGGTGATGCCGTTTGTGCTGTGCACTGCGCCAGCAACGTTTCAAAAAGTCGTGGACATCAGTACGTCGGGGTTAATGCTGAAACCCGAAATGTGCCACTTCGCTTACAAGAAACTCAAGTTTTTGGGACACGTCGTCAACGCCGCGGGAGTCCTGCCTGACCTAGCGAAGACTTCAGCCATAGCAATCTTCCGAAGACCGAAAAACAAAAAGAGCGTGCGAAGATTTCTCGGACTGTGCTCATATTACCGGCGCTTTGTCGCAAGCTCCGCATGTACTGCAGAGCCACTCACACGCCTGAACAAAGATAGCACTGCTTTCGCCTAGGAAAAGGCCCAAGAAAAAGCATTCTGCGAGCTGCAACAGCGCCTGAAAAACGCGCCCGTGCTCGCTCATTTCGACGAAAACGCCGATACGGAAATGCACACGGACGCCAGCGATACAGGTTTGGGTGCCGTCCTCGTACAAAAGCAAAGTGGCTGCGAAAGGGTAATCAACTATGCAAGCCGTGGTCTGTCGAAGGACGAGAAAAACTACTCTGGCTCTGAAAACGTGTGCCTGGGTATAATATGGGCCGTTTCAAAATTTTGACCTTTCGTGTATGGTAGACCGTTCAAGGTTATGACAGACCACCATGCGCTGTGTTGGCTCGCCAAATTGAACTACCCCTCTGGCCGTTTTTGGTGGTGGAGTTTGCAACTGCAAGAGTTTTACGGTACAACCGTCTAAAATCAAGCAGGAAACAATCCGACGCTGACTGCCTGTCCCACGCCCGCCGAACTACCACCTACAGACTCCGATGAAGACAGCGCGTTCTTCGGACTCGTTACGGATAGCGACCTAGCCACCCAGCAGCATGCTGACCCCGGCTTGCGCGTCATGATCGACTACCTCCAAGGACGCAACGTCGCCTTGCCTAGGGCGTTCAAGTGAAACTTACCAGCATTCGGCCTCAAAAACTCCGTCCTCGTGAAGAAGAATTTCCACCCCGCAACGAGAATGAATTATCTACTTTTCATCCCCGTAAGACCTTCGTGACGAAATTTTGGAAGCGTCCCACGACGACCCGTCTTATGGACATCTCGGCACAGCTCGCACTATTGAAAAAATTTAGGCGATGTACTTCTGGCCGCGCCTTACAACCGATGTCACCCACTACGTTTGGAGTAGCCATGACTGCCAGCGACAAAAAACGCCGCCGACAAGACCCGCCTGACTTCTGCAACCGAATGCCGTCCCGTCGACGCCCATTCAACCGATTGGAATGGACATTCTAGGTCCGTTGCCTACGTCACGATCAGAGAACAAGTGGATCGTAGCCACATACTACGTGACGCGCTACGCAGAGACCGCCGCTCTTCCGAAGGGGACTGCACAAGACGTCGCCATGTTCTTTATAAACCAAGTTGTGCTCCGGCATGGAGCCCCTCTAGTCCTAATCACGGACCGCGGAACGGCCTTCGTGGCGGAGCCTATGCAAGAAATCTTACACTACAGCAGCACGGATTCACGAAAGACGACGGCGTACCACCCCCTAAACGAAATAACTAACGGAACGTCTGCATAAGACGATTGGCGATACGCTGTCTATGTACGTCGAATTAGAACTTAAGACTTGGGACGAAGTCCTCCCGTATGTCACTTTTGCGTACAATAAAGCGACGCAGGAAACTTCGCAGATGACACCGTTCAAGCTTGTCTACGAAAGACGGCCGACTACAATGTTCGACGCAATGCTTCCGCACGTAGAAGACGACGACGTCAACGCCGACGTTCAAGGATACCTGCAACGTGCTAAGGAGGCCCGCCAGCTCGCTACAGATCGTATAACTGACCAGCAGCTGGTGGATGCTGGACGCTATAATCTTCGACGCCAACACGCCGAGTACCGCCCAGGGGATCGAGCGTGGGTGTGGACTCCAATCCTAAGACGCGCACTCAGTGAGAAGCTTCTGCGACGGTATTTCGGACCCTACCGAATTCTACAGCGTGTTGGCAAACTCACCTACGAGGTGATCCGTGATGGCGATTCCGGAACATCACGACGCCGCACGCGGCCCGATGTCGTTCACGTGGTTCGCTTAAAACGTTTATACGCACGATGACAGACTTTTATTTTTTATTTGTTGGGACTGTCACTTCTGTTAGCATCGGGTCGATGCACTCTTAGAGGGGGTAATGCCGCGAACCATGCATTGGGATTGTTTGTTTATGTTTTTCTTTTGCCGGCGGGCGCACCGATCTGTGTTATCTCTGTTCCAAGGGAAGCACGTGTACTGTTCTTTCTTTTTTTGCCGCAGGTGTTATCTCTTCCGATAGGGAGAGCATTCCAATCTAACGTGAACAGCCTAATATAACCTTCTTGGATCTACAATGTTCCAGATGGGAATCGACGGTTCGAGAACCACACGCTCCGAAAGATAAAAGTCCTGCAGAGCAGACGTCGGGATATTCAATTCTGAGACGCTCGCCGACGCACGTCGCTTTGTTGACTGCTGCTTCGCCGCCTCTGTACTTTTGAGTTGTTAGGGGAGCACAAGCTCGCTCCAATAAACGTGGTGTTCCTTCAAGACGACAGCCTCATCTTTAGCTTCTTGACAATATTACAAATTTCAATAAGCTACCAATTATTTAAAACCGTTTGTTTCGGGAAAAAAGGTGTCTAGGTGTACTATTTGCGTCTAATGTAGAAAATGTATTTTTTAAGGTTCACTATGCATAACACCATGATGTCGTTAAGCACATTTATAAAAGTAGACGACAAAACATACGAAACGTGCTCATGTACTTACCCGATTGCGTCACCCACGTGGGTTTTTCTCTCATCGTAAAAACAGTGCATGTGTATCCCAAATTCCTGAAATCGTATTCTGCACGTAGAAGTGAGCCTTTTGAGAAAATGTTTTGTTGTCGCCCACCCCGAAGTCGGTTGATGTTGCTGGTGAAAAAAACCTATGGAAGCATTTCTTTTCTTGGTTACCTTTAAGTCTGCCAACCATATTTTCTGCATTAAAAATAGAGGGCTGTAGTAAAATAAACATCGACAAAAATGCCACGGAGGTGGACAGAAAGAGTGCTTACATGTAATTTATTATTAGCATCCACCCTATTGGTTCTCTCATAACACTTTATTCTGTCGTGTTCTCCAGTTTATGGTGGCTTCGGGAAAGCAATTTTAAAAATAGGCAAGCTTTGAATTTTTGAACACGTTTACACGAAGCCACAGAAACACCAAAAAGCTTCGCATGAAAGACAACATAAATCTTGTGATATTATTCGCCTTCCTAGCTCCTTGCCTCTTTCGTTGCTCACTTCTATGGCATCCGAAATCCCGGACAAAACAGTTTGAATTCGACATGGTTGTTACACTAAAATAGCTCCTTATTGCTTCAAACTATGGGCCTTTTATGGGCTTCTCTGCATTAGAGCCAAATATTGGGTGTGCACCTGCATACAGCTGGCAAGAAAGAACTTTGCAACACATCTTCCAGAAGAACCAATGTATCGAGAAAATCTTCCTGGGGAATCACCACACGTATATGTACATGATGCATTCTCACTGATGAAAAGCTCCGAAAGGGTCATGAAGCATAGGCCACTAATTGTTGCTCCACTGGATCATGACAATGACACCAAGGTTTCCTCTCACAGTCTTTTATCCTATCAGCAATTCGTGTTGGTGAAAGCTTTACTACAAGAGATTTATAGCTTTGCCAAAAGGGATGTCTAGCCTTAGATAGAAACAGTGATGAATAGTTTATGTCCGAGATTGGTTTTGAAGGGTGCACGACTTGGACGAATTGTTCGCCAAAATTCTTTAGATAATCGTTGCGGCTTCGGCCATTCCGACTGCTTTAAGCTGCGGCTGCTGTGTGGAGAGGAACAGAATATTCTGGAATTGTTCTACTGTCTGAAGTTTTTATTTTGTAAATATATTCGTAAGGTACTTGTCATTAGAGGCGCTCGTATTTTATTTCATTTATTTCATTTCATTTATTTCACCCTTAAGAGCCCTAAGGCATTACATAAGGGGGGACAAGTAACAAGATAAGGTAAATGTTCAACAGAAAAAAGCAAACACGTTTACACAGGAGACAGGAATCAGAAATCACACGAACGAACTAGAACAAAATAAAAAAAGAATAAACGATGTTTTACTTATGGTAAACAATTACAGAGCAAAACTAAGTACAATTCTAAAACGATTAGCGATAAACACGGAATAGTTGAAATTATCTGGAGAGATGCTTGAAAAAATGTTCGTTCAGCTTTGCGCGGAACGTTTCCCTGTCGGCGTATGATGCTGACTCATCCGGTAAGGGATTCCACAGGGCTATTGCATTACGGAAAAATGAGGTGATAAATGCGGCCGTCCGGTCATTTATACGTGCATGGCTCTGCTGTGAATTATGCGCGATGAAGTTCTGTGTGCAGATTGGAGCAATTGATTTCTTGAGCGTGAATGATAGTAGAAGCGGCGAAGAAGGCACAGACAGGTGATCAAGCGTCGGCATTTAAGAGTTGGGAGGGAAAGAGAGTTTTTTTATCTCGGTAACGCTGGTTTTGCGAAGTATTGCGAAGAATCAAGCGAGCTGCACGATTTTGGATGGACTCTAATTTAGTTGTTAGGTAGGCTTGTGAAGGATGCCACATTGCTGAAGCATACTCAAGTTTAGGTCGTGCAAAGGTGATGACAGCTTGTTTTTTTATGTCGGGAGATGCGCACGTGAGGTTGCATCGAAGGTAGCCGAGTGTACGGGATGCTGTAGAGCAGATGGAGTCGATGTGGGTGGTCCATGATAGCGATGACGTCAAGTGGACACCAAGATATTTGTAGCATGATACGCAAGCGATGGGCACGGTATTAATAGAATATATGTTGGCAAGTACGCCAAGCTTACGGGTTCAAAGGGATTTGACTCCGTGTACAATAATAAATCAATTGCGATGCTCCGACACACAATCGGGGACGGACCATTAACACGTTGGATAAAGGAATTCTTGAGTGACCGTTCCCAGTTTGTCATGTTTGAGCATCTGAAACCGTTCCTGTTACCTCTGTTACCTCTGGGGTACCACAAGGCTCCGTTCTTGGGCCACTGTTATTTCTCATCTTCATTAATGATATCACGAAGAACATTTTTTGTAACATAAAGCTATTCGCTGACGACTGTATTGTTTAAAAAGAAATTACCAGTTATTCCGATCACCTTGAGCCTGCTGATTCATTAAACCATCTTGCCCAGTGGTGCACCGATTGGCAAATGTCGATTAACCTTAAGAAAACTGTGTGCATGAGTCTAACAAGAAAAAAAGATCCAGTAAACTACGTTTACAGTATTAACGGCGCGAGGCTTGGAAGAGTAAATCAACACAAATACTTTGGTGTAACAATGACTTTACAACTTAGGTGGGATGCACACCTTGACAAAATAATTTCAAATGCTCTGCGAAAGCTGCTTTATCTTCGCAGATGTCTTTGAAAGGCTCCACAATCTACCAAGCTTTTAGACTGCACTACCTACGTGAGACCGGTTCTAGAATATGCCAGTACAATATGCTTTCCCCAAACAGTCACTAGGGTAAATAAATTTGAAAAAGTACAATGGAAGGCCGCGCGATGCATCTGCAATAGATATAGGCGTACTGATTCCCCGAAGAATATGTTATCAAGCTGTGGCCTTCCAACACTCGCGGCTAGAGCAAAACAGGCGCGCCTGAAATTTCTTTTTAGGTTAATTCCCAACCACTACAAAATCGACACATCCAGTTACATTCTCCTACCAGAATCTCGTACAACCCGGCATACACACCCCCATACTCTAAAAGAATATTCTTTCCAGAACGAAACCTTCAAGAACTCTTTTTTTTCCCCAGCTATACAAGAATGGAATAGTTTAGACCCCTCCGTTGCTAACACAAATTTGCTAAAGGACTTTGCCTCAAAAATAGAAAATGCAACATCTTAGCCCTCCTTGCCTTCATTGGTAGATGCATTAAATCCTCCTGTTGAACTGTTTGAGTGGCCGAGGACTCTATATGTGTGCAGTTATTTGTCGTGTTTTATCCCTTTTCATGTAACATTCCTTATCAGCTAGTGTTACTGATGTTTGAAATGTGTTTTTCTGTATTTCCGGCTACAAATGAGTGTTATGAAATAATTAGTTTTTTGTGTGTTTATTCTTTGTTCTGTAAATATTTTTATGTATAACTATACTAGAACATATTTCGTATTCTGCTGTGTATACTTTAAAGACCATCCGCGTTTAAGATTGCAGTTCTTCTCTCTCTTTCTTAACGCATTTTTCTGCTGTTTGTGTAGACTACGTGTATGTAAAATCTCCAAGCCCAGATGCTATGGTCTCGGGGAGAGACTGGAAATATTGTAAATAAATAAAAAAAAAATAAATAAATAAAAAATAAAAATAAATAAATAAATAAATAAATAAACAAAATATAATTATTTGCATTTATCTATGTTTAAAGGCATGAGCCATTTATCTTACCATGAAGCAACTGAGTCGAGGTCGCGTTGTGGCTGATTAGCATACTCAGGGCTATTGAAGGCGGTGTAGATGACGCAATCATCAGCGAAAAGTCGGATATTGTATTTAATCCCAGTCGAAAAACACAACAGAAAAATACGACAGAATGATCCTGTGAGGGAATGGGACATTCTGTATTCTGTAGTAAATCCTGCCCTGTAGTCTGTAGTAAACCCTGTCCTGTAGTCTGTAGTAAATCCTGTCCTGTAGTCTGTAGTAAATCCTGTCCTGTAGTCTGTAGTAAATCCTGTCCTGTAGTTTGTCGTAAATCCTGTCATGTAGTCTGTAGTAAATCCTGTCATGTAGTCTGTAGTAAATCCTGTCATGTAGTCTGTAGTAAATCTTGTCATGTCTGTTTTCGTAGTAAATCCTGTCATGTCTCGAATTTCAATTTGTTTTGCATAATAAATTTACTTCCCGTGATGTTTTTTTCTATTAAGTACCTGAAGTATGCAGGATATGCATACCAATTTCAATAAAAATATGACCAACAAACATAAGCATTTGGGGGAATTCTTGCCTTTCTGGAACAAGCTTAAAATTGTTTTCAGTGAATAACTGATTTGAGAAAGCTGTTCCAAAAGGCAATGTAAGCAATGCAACAAGTGGTACATTCATGCATGCAATACAAAAAGTTTGATGTTACGCAGATTGCACAGGCCTGATGCATGTGCAGTCGCAGAAACTCGTGGACACGCACACTGCACACGCGGAAACTCGTGGATGCGGCAGCCGCAGAACGTAACGCTGGAACACGCCGGAGACAACGCGGTCTCCAGCGAATAGCGAGGCGGATGCTCGCACTAGGCCTTTTTTCTTCAATAGCCGTGTAATTACAAACCCGCGTAGCTGTTAAGAAGAAATACAGAAGTCTTTCCTTCAGGAACACCTAAGTAGCGCTACAAAATTTAGCTTGACTCATTTGGGAACTTTTCAGCTGATTTGGCCGTGCTTCTGAAGCAGGGCCTAATCGCGTCCCATCATCGCGTTCCGTCAATGACGCTCAATCTCTTCATGAAAGCAAATTTATTCTCCCGGATAGAAAAAAAAACTATTAAACGAGCATGGACAATAACCGTTCGAAAATTTGTTCCTTATACTAGTTAGGACCATTAAAACACAAGCAAACAAATATTTCTTGAACCTGATTTATTTAAACAGCAAAACTCGAGAGAACGTGAGAGAATTAAAATGGAAAGTCAATATTTAGCTGGAATGCTTGCCTTGGTGAACCTTGATCCGTTGACAATGCATTCGCACAGCAAAACGTGGAGGGATATCCTGTGGCGAAAAGCGCACGTCTCTGTGGTGATGCACTATCTCGAAGAGTATGCACGCCCGATACCTGCCGAAGTCACACAGGGGTCATTGCAAGTTCAGTCGATTGTCGAAGCACATCGCACGCATTCGAGATCACACTGCCTGCGAAATTCGTCGTATTCACTCGCATCAGTGTGCCGATAATCCCAAGCACCACGGTTAGTCGTGGCTAGAGGAGTCCTCACTTCGAGATGCTTGAAATACGGACCACTGATCTTGCTTTTAGCACAGCTTCCGAAGCTTCAAATGTTGCGGCTGATACTTCGCGGAGACATAAGATGCACGTTTTTACAAAAAGTTAGGCGTCACTTCAGCTAGGCAAAGCGCCGATGTTAAATGTGAACGAGCCACTCGGCCACGCTGCCACCGCCAAATTTTGACCGAAAGACGAAAAGCAGGAGGGAACAAAGGAAGGGTAAGGAGGGAGCCGGCCGATCACGAGAAGTAGTTTCGCGACCCCTCCTCACCCCTCTCTATTCTTCGTATTGGGGTCTCCCCGTCCCGCGAGTGCTGTCGCGCCGCGACATGCCTTCAGTGGTGACGATGCTTCCCCGAACTTCTTCCGAAGGGCCGGGCTAGAGGGAAGGCGCGCGTTTTCTTTCTTTCTGCATTTATTTTTTTAACACATCTCAGTAATGCAACGAGTTCACTGGCGCCGTTTCTTTTTCTTTTTTCACACAGGTAGCAGCAACTGGTTCGCTGTTTTTAAAATCTTATTTTAACTATTTAGGCTTGATTGGACACATGTTTCGCGTTGAAATAAACAAATTGCGTGCTAAAAAAATAAAACAGCACGCAGATTGAAACAATGGGGCTCTCAAAGACCCCCAGAAATACGTGTCAGAATGTGCGCTGCAATTATTACACCACGTCTTCAAAAAGCATGTCGTGCTTGTCCTTTGTGCGTCCGCTTTGCCGATGGCCTACCCTTATTGCCTCATTCTTTTATCAAAGATTGTCCACAGTACAATATATGCAATTGCAATTCCCTCAAAGAATTAAAAGAATTTGCAAGTTCTTTATGCATCCATTTCTTTGGTTATGGGGCTACGCTTAGATGTTGCAACATTACAGTGATTTGTGCTAAGTTGCGTTGTTAATTGCAAATTTGTAGCGAGGTTTTTTCAAACACGACCGGAATGCTAATGGCAGTAATGCAACAAACGTTCATTACAACAGACGCTTGCGATGTTAAATGTAAACTAGATGACCGTCACTCGCACACACCATTGTTTTCGTGCAGCGCACGCTATAAAAGTGGGAATTCGCTGCACCGCACAGGCCGAAAACACCAAGTTTCGGAGCATCTGCGTCGATCGCGGCTCTGGAATACAACCAGTTAACCCTTTAAGCGGCGCGCGGCATTCCCGTGTCCAGCCAAGCAGCGGTACCACACTAACTATCCTGTTCGTGCTATCCCGTTTGGCCTGTCTGAAGCTCTGTCCTCAAAGGCAATGGCCCCGTGTTATTCGATGCTCTCAAGCAACCACCCCGCTCGTTCAGCGCGGCGTTTTCTGTTTTCTGTTGTCTCCAGCGTATTACATCGCTCTCTCGATGGAAAATGTGGTCCCCGCGTTCATGTTGTCCAGCTCTGCGTTTTCCAGTGTAATCCGTTCTTTCCGGCGTATTCCACCGCTCTCCTAATGCTGGAAAACGCCGGGTTTGCCGACAGGGTAAGCAAGAGATTTTGTAGCAATACAGAACGGTCTGTAGTGTGACACTTTTGCAATGAATCTAAAATTCTCTTTCAGACTGTAAAAATCTGCTGGGACTACAAAATGTTCGGTCGCATGGCAGATAATAATAGTAATTACGGAATCCAGTCGTAGTGGCTGAAGGACAGTCTGTGGTGCAACAGAAATTTGTTTAGTGCCTACAGGGTGTTGCACAACAGAAGTTTCTGTAGTACAACAGAAATGTCTCATGCGACAGACATTTTGTAGTTCTACTACAAAGGTTTTTGTAGTGGGGCTACACAATGTCTGTCGCATAATAGATATGTGTGTTGTACTACATAAATTTCTGTCGTACGACAGACATTCTGTCGTCCTACTACCGAGATTCCTGTCTCACAACAGACCTCCAGCATTCCCAACAGAAATTACTGTTGTGCGACAGAAATGCCTTTCGTACGACAGATTTTCTGTAGTTGTACTACAGAAATTCCTGTCGCACGACTGACCATCCTGCAGTCCCAACAGAAATCCCTGTCGTGCGACAGAAATGCCTGTCGTACGACAGATTTTCTATAGTTGTACTACAGAAATTTCTGTCGCACGACAGACCATCCTGTAGTCCCAACAGAAATCCCTGACGTGCGACAGAAATCCCTGTCGTGCGACAGAAATTTCTGTTGTGCGACAGAAATTCCTGTTGTGTTTTTCGACTGGGATGTTAGCCGGCAAGTCAATAATGTAGATGAGGAAAAGAAGGGGCGATAAACCGGCACCTTGCGGCACGCCGGATGTTACCTTAGCAAATGCTGACTGACAGTTAGTAGCTGTCGTGAACTGCATGCATCCCATTAAAAGTGCTTAATCCAGATTAATAAATTAGGAAGAATACCAAGAGAAGTTAGCTTGCGAATCAGGTGATTGTGAGGTACGCGGTCGAAGGCGTTTGCAAAATCCAGAAAAATGGCGTCTGTGGAAGGTTATTATCCATGTTATTAACTAAGCCGTGCGTAAATTTGGTGAGCTGAGTATCACAGGAAAAACGTTTGCGAAAGCCTTGCTGCACTGAACAGAAGAAATTATTGATTCAAGGTGGCTCATAAGACTAGATTTTATAATATGCTCAAGTAGTTTAGAACAAATGCATGTTAAAGAATTTGGACGGTAATTAGCTGGAGTTGACCGGTTACCTGACTTAAAGATTGGTATAATCGGGGCTTTTTTCCACTCGTCTGGAACGGGGCCAAGCGCGACCGATTGCAAAAATATTAGAGACCATATAGGCTAGAATATTGGACAGTGATTTTCAGAAGCTTGGTGGTGATACAGTCACAGTCAGCCGATGAAAAAAATTTAGGATTACGAATTAGGATAGAAATTCCATCAGGTTTTGTGTCGAATGGCGAGATTTCTTGAGTGGAACTAAAGGGGGAGGGCGAGACGGCAGTGCTATTGGCGGGGGTAAAGGTTGATGCGAAGTAGTCATTAAGGACGGATGCGCAATCCTCACTGTTTATCGGTTGGCCTCCTGAATCAATAGGTTCGATATGGGTGCTACTTGACTTTGGGGAAACAAAACGCGAAAACGTATTAGGATTCGATTTTAGGATAGATAGCAGATCCACTGAGAAATATTTAGCTTTTGCTTCCGCTATCTCTTTCATGTACTGATCGGCGCACAGGTGATATTTTTCCCAGGCGTCGGTATTGTTGCGTAGTTTCGCCGATCGGTATAGGTGTTTTTTTCTGCTGAGTAACGATTTTTTACCGTTTTTTACAGTTCATTTTTTATGGTTCATGCATGACCGTATCATGCGGTGTATGTCTCTGTTGTTGCACAAAAGGCAAAAGTTTAAGCTAAGCTCTGGATAGCAATGTCACAGAACGCAGGGGTAAAAAAAGGGTTTTTCTGTAACGCTGGCCACGTGACTGCCGGTTTCCTGGAAAAGGTGTGGTGGGCATGAGGATATTTGCATCTCTATAATCTGGAGTGGAATATTATAGCCACGTATTTTACTAGCCTTTCTTTGTATGATCTAGTAATGTGTGCTTGTTCTTCGCGTTCCGGTGCTGTGTGTTGTGGGGATGATGGTGGTTGTTGTGGGCCGTAACACGGCTCAGTTGGCAAGACCTCGATCGGTTGCGTGGGCCATTTCATCCCGCCGAAGACTGGAGTGGTGCGGAGTCCATATAAAACTTTTTTTGGCTGGTAGGCTTTTCTAACTACGTGGCTGCAGTACGGGAGATCCCGCCTTAGCCAAATTCTGTATGGTGGACTTGGTGCCGCGTATTATTGTGGTTGCTCGAGTAAAATTTATAGAAAGTCCTGTGCCCAGTTGCTCACCCTGGATAGGATCGAACTGTTTTAAAGAGGAGACCCACCTTTTTATACATAGATCTGGTTTTGCTTGCACTCGTTACAGGCATAAGACCCATGAAGAAATACAATAAAGTGGGCGCAACAAGTTTGAGAGAATGACTCCCGTTATCGTGGCTGTGAGCAAGTGTAATTGTGTCGCGTTCAGTAATTATTTGGTTTTCTGTTTTTAAATGATTTCCTTGTAACACAAACGTTTACAATATTGTTGAGTTAGCTTCCAAAACACTTGAGTTGGACGGCGGTCATTTTGCCATAGCTTCATGTCATCAAACCACAATTGTACCTTTGTTTCTTTGTTAGGCATATTCTGCTCCGCCTTCAGACTGGGCAGAATGAGCTTTATAGACTCTAGCAGTTCCTGACAGTATTATATATGAAACGCATATATATATATATATATATATATATATATAACACATATATCTTGTTTAACGTTTAAGGCAATAATAAATTACTTTTTGATACAAATTGTTTGTAGTAATACTTTCAAGACGGACTCTCTTACGATATGTAAAATGACGTTTTAAGGAAGTTATATAATGTTGTTTCTCGCCAATTTATTTGATATTTCGCGGAATTTAGAATAGGTAGTATTATAATTTATTGTGCCACGTCGCACTTTGAATATAATAATTATATCTGGATTTTAATGGCGCAAGGCCAGCTAAGGGCAAAGAGCGCCAAACAAAAGTGATTTCATGACAGCGATGTGAAAGTAAAAGTAGAGGGTTTCAGTAAACATACACAAACTAAAACAAGCCAATGATGATGACTGGTGTAAAGGGCCAGGTTGTCATGATGCATGATAAGAGATGAGATGTAAAAAATTGACATCGGTGAGAAACTTAAAAACAAGCTTGGTGGAAAACATGGGCTCGTCTCCTAGAAAGTACAATGGGTGAAACGGAACGTGTTGTCTGTATAGTTGTGGGAAGTGTTTGCGTCATGTTGTGTCAAGTGCCTTGCATTGGATGAGTACGTGGATTACGGATAGGCCCTTTCCACACCTGCTGCACATGGGTCTTGGAGAACCAGTGAGCAAGTGCGAGTGTGTTGCATGTGTGTGGCTGATCCGTAACCTTGCTAGGGTCACTTCAGTGTGTCTGTTGTGTGAGTCAGTTGTGTCTCGTCCCAAGTGTGGTTTTATTAGATGTAGCTTGTTGTCTGACTGTTCACTCCAGTGTGTTTGCCATGTTTTACGTATGTGTTGTCTGATGACTGGCTTCAAGTCAGTGTATTGTACTGTTGATATGTCTAGAGTGTTTCTCAGTGCAGCAGCAGCCGCCATTTCATCAGCAAACTCATTGCCCGCGATGCCAGCGTGGCCTGGAACCCAGCAGATGGTAACATTCGGACCTGACGCATACGCCGACATCAAAGATTTAAACACCAGATTGACAATGTAATTTTTGGAAGACCTTTGGGATGATAATGTACGCACGACGCTTAGTGAATCCGTGAAAATGATGGAGTTTGCGATATTATGTTCATTGATGTGATTTAAAACAAGGAGTATAGCATATGCCTCCCCTGCAAAAATGCTAGAATTCACATTCATTGTTTTACAAGCACTGAAATCGGGTCCGGGTGCAGCACAAGACACCGCAATGGATGTTTTTGAAGCATCAGTAAAAAATTCGGTTGCCCCATATTTCGCCTGGAGATACATGAAATGCTGCAAAACGGCAGTTGTGGGCACCGTGTTTTTCCTAAATTGTGTAAACGACAAATCACACAATACCGGACGAAGATGCCATGGGGCTATAGAATCAATGACACATGTTGTAAAAGTGTCTAAAAACGAGACAGAAAATTCAGAGGCTTTCTCCCTCGCTCTGAGCGAGAAAGGCGCAGAAATAGATGGACGATTTAAAAACAGTTGGGATGTATATGTATCGTTCATTAAAAACTTAATGGGATGGTGAGACATTGATGAAACTTTAAAAGCCTATAGCAAATCAACATAATAGCGCTGGTACCAGACTTTGCACGGGGCTGGTCCGGAAAGCACCAGACGCAAGTCGAAGGCCCAAGTGCTGCACTGGGTCCAGCATTTTCAAAGCAGTTTCCCTTCCTGAACCATACAAAACACTCCCACAGTCTAACCTCGAGCCTGCCAGGCTGGTAAACACTCGCAGCAGAAGTTGTTTGTCAGCACCGTACGAGTGGTGCGACAAGCCCTTTAGAATATTCAGTGTTTTAATACATTTTTGTTTCAGTTGTTTGATATGAGGGATAAAGGAAAGTTTTTCATCAAGGACTATACCTAGAAACTTCTGTTCTTTTTTGACCGGTATCGAGACACCATTCAGTTCGATGTCTGGATCTGGCCCGATCCCGCGCCTTTTGGAAAACACAACACAAGTTCTCTTAACTGGGTTTAGCTTAAAACCGTTTTGATCAGCCAGCCATCTAGCTTATAAACACCAAGCTGGACTTGGCGTTCGCAAATTGACATATTACACGACTTCAAAGATATTTGGACATCATCTACATGCATTGTACAGGAAATGGTTCGTGGCAACGCCTTTCGAAGTGAGTTTATCTTGACTATGAATAACGTACAAATCAAAACGCCACCTTGAGGAACACCATTTTCCTGCACAAAAACATTTGAAAGGGCAGTACCAACTCTTACACGAAAGGTTACTTCCGCCAGGTAGCTATAAGGAGTGTTAAACAGATTGCCCGAAACACCGAATGATTTCAGGTCGCTAAGTATCCCGTATCGCCAAGCAGTGTCGTAGGCTTTCTCAAGATCAAAAAGACCGTAGCACAAAACTGTTTGTGGACAAAGGCATCCTTTATAAACCACTCAAGGGCGACGAGTTGGTCGTTTGTGGATCGCCCCACCCTGAAGCCGGCCTGACAGCTCTCGAGAAGACCATTGTATTCTAAGAAGTACACGAGTCTCCTGTAATCATCTTCTCGAGGAGATTGCACAGGCACCTTGTGAGGGCGATGGGTCGGTAACTGGCGGGAGAAGACGGGTCCTTACCCTCCTTCAGGAACGCCACTACAATGGCCTCCCTCCAGGATTTCGGAATGTGCCCCGAAAGCCATATGTTGTTGTATAATTGTATGAGTGTTTCAAGAGTACCTGGGTGTAGGTGTTGTATCATTCTGTATGTAATCTGATCTGCGCATGGAGCTGAAAGTTTACATGTGCTCAGGGCAGCCTTCAGCTCATAGAGAGTAAATTCAGAGTTGTAACAAGATTTTGACCTGTTATTATCATGTAAGGACTTCTTTTCACAAGTGGTTTTATGTCTCAGGAAAGTGTTTATGTAGTGTGCAAAGCTGGAAACGTGTTCAAAGTGTTGTGCAAGCGTGTTTGCCTGGTTTTCGAGTGTGTCCCCTGTGCTTACCAGGGGCAGGCTGTGTGTCGGTTGTCCTTTTAGCTTGCGTATCCGTGTCCAGACTTTGTGAGTGTCAGTGTATGAGTTGATGGAAGTGAGGAAGGCGCGCCAACTCTCTCGTTTCGCCTCACGACGCACACGCTTCTCAAGAGCATTTGCCCGTTTAAAGGAAATGAGATTATCTGGCGTGGGGTACCAGCGAAAGGCACCCCACGCCTTGTTCTGGGCCTCTCGCGCCCGCCTACAGTCCTCGTTCCACCAGGGCCTCCTTGGGTTGCGGGACGCACTGGAGGCATGGGGCATGGACTTTCCGGCGGCGTCGAGTATGTGTGCCGTGACGAGTTGGGCTGCTTCCTCCACGTGTAGGTGTTTTATGGTTGTGTGGTGTAGTTTAGATGTTTCTGTGAATGTACTCCAGTTTGTATTTGATTCATTAAACCTGTTCTGGGAAGATGGACTGCGTGGGCCTTTACCTATGTACGTTAGGGAAGTGGGGAAGTGGTAACTACCATATGGGTCCGTGCCCACGCCCCACTCAAGACATGGAAAGAGAATTGCAGAGCCAATAGCGAAGTCAAGATGCGAGTATGTATTGTGTCCTAAGTTATGGTATGTCGGCTGGTTTTTGTTAAAAAGGCATGCTTCTGAAGATGTGAGCAATTTCTCTATCAGGCGACCTCGGGCATACATTCTAGAGGAGCCCCAAAGAGAGTTGTGCGCATTAAGGTCGCCTGTTAGTATGTATGGTTCGGGCAGCTGGTCGACCAGTGCCTCGAAGTCAGAGCTCGAAAGTGCATGATCAGGAGAGATGTAAATGGAGCATACCGTTATCAACATATTAAATATTATCGTACGGATTGCTACAGCCTCAAGGACAGTGTTCAGAGTGACAGTGTGGCAGGCTAAGGATTTCTGGGCGACAATTGCCACACCTCCTGAACAGTGTGTGCAGCCAACCCTGTCTTTTCTGAATACCATGTACCTATTCAAAAAATTTGTTTGTTTAGAATTGAGGAGGGTTTCCTGGAGACATATGATACTTGGCTGATTGGCATGCAGCATCTCTACACATCGTCAAGATCTTTAAGGAGGCCTCTGCAGTTCCATTGGATGATGTTTTCATTTCCCATTATTTAAATTTAAGAATAACTGGAGTGTGTGTGTGTGTGTTTTTGTTCATGTGTCGTCTTTCGGGGCTGTTATTCTAAGATTTCTAGGCCTTTCTGTCGGCTTGGACATCGGAGGCCGTTCCTTGCGCTGCGTTGCAGGCAGGAACGGCGCGACATCCATCTCCTCATCGGATGCCAGAAGGGTGCCCGGCGGACGAGGCCCCTAGTACTTGGCCCCCTTTCTTGAGCCCTTCGTTTGAGCCGCCACCGCCAAGGGCGTCCGGGACACCAAAGGTGGCACAGGAGGTGTGGTGGCGGTGGGAGCCGATGCAGGGCCCCCGGTGTCCATCCGGTCGGCACCCTCCAACACACTGGAGGACGGGGAGGTCAGAGGCGGGAGCGGCACCGGTCCCGACGGAAGTCGTTGCCACCACAACCGCTGCTGCATCAGCAAGCGCCGTGGTGGCGGGTTCGGCTGCCAGAGGAAACCCAGTCGGGGGGCGGAGCAGGGACCAGGTCAGACACGCTGAACTGCGACCCTGTAAACACCAGACCCCGCTCCGCCCCCCGCCGAGCCGCGTCGGCGTACCTCCCCAGGGGGAAAGAGGCGACCTTCTTTCGCGCCTCTGGGAAGGTAATGTTCACAGTTACCTTCACATTAATGATCGCCTTCTCCTGCTTAAACTTCTCGCACGTTCGAGAGTAGGCAGCATGGGGTCCCTGGCAGTTGGCGCAGGTAAGGGTTGCCGATGGACAATTATCAGATGGATGATCAGGCTGAGCGCACTTTGCGCAGGTCATAAGTCCACGGCAGGAGTTGGTTCCGTGCCCGAACCGCTGGCACTTAAAGCAGCGGCGCGGGTTCGAAATGTAAGGACGAATGTAGCATCGGATCAACCCTGCGTTGATATGATCAGGAAGTGAGGATCAGTTGACGGTCAGGATAATATGTTTCGTGGGGATTATCTTATCATCTCTACGCATCGTGATGCGGCGCACGGCTCTGACGCCCTGATCCTTTAGACCTTCAAGAATGTCGGCATCTGTCTCGTTAAGAAGATCTGCCTCAGAGATCACACCCTGCGAGCTATTCAGGCTGCGGTGGGGTGTGACCCTGATGTCCAGATCGACCATTTTCGTCTGACCAAGAAGTGTGGCTGCCTGCTGCTGGTTTTTTACCTCGACGAGCACTTCGCCTGTGCGTTGTTTTTTGGCATTGTAGGTTTTCCCAATTATTCCATCAAGGTATTTTGTAATCAAAAATTCTGATTGTGAAGCAAGAGGGCGGGCTGTGTCAAGAGATTCGATAACAAGGAAACGAGAGTATTTGTCTGGCTTAGGGAAGCTCATGCTTGGAAGTGGAGGGAAGGATACTTCGGTCCTGCCCCTTTTCAGGGACCGATCACGTCTGGAGGGGGGTTTTGAATTTTCCGTACAGCATAGAAAAAAAAGCAGGGGACGAGGGTACTTTCTTTTCAAACCTTACCCTTATAGCCTGAGAGGTCCCGGAGCTCCCTGCCTGGTAAGCAGCCAGGGAGCCCATCCGCCGGAGCTTGAACTGGGCTCCGACGGCCACCGTTTGAGGCTTCTACCCTTCACCTTTAAACACATCACCACGGTAGGTTACAGTTTATGTTGGGGGCTCGGAGTCTTCTGTGTCGCCAACACCGTCACCATGAATAGTCAAGGTGCCCCGTGAGGGGGCACTTTGCATATAAAATATAAAGAAAAGTACTTCTGTACCTAAGTCGCTATAGTTTTATTTGTATATATAATTTTCTAGTAGAAAGTGTTTCACTTGAATGTGTGTGTTGTTTTCCTTCAAACCAATTGATGTTCTCAATATATGTGCAGTAGAAATTATACATTATAGGTATGTCTAAATTTATACTTCGTAGTTTGTTTCCAATACAGCCCGTGAAGCACAGGTGTGTTTCCTGGATAAATATATGGTTAGCGAGCATTGCTCATGAGGCTGCCATTGCATCAAGGGTGCTTAAGCTGGTCAGTGAAAGTTTCCGATTACTTTTGGCACCTATTTTTGAGGTGACATTTTTATTCTAGATATGCTTCTGTTCATATGAAAGTGTGTTGTGGTCGGCTTGACTTTAACGAAACCGGCAACCACAAGCCCATCTTTGCACTCTTCATACAACTCACTTAAGTGTACCACAGTTATACCCCCACGTGTTGCAAAGTTCACAAGATGTGTGATGAAAACCAGATGCACAAAGGAGGCTTAGTGTGCGCTACGCTGGGCTTGATAGGTCCGCCTAGTCGGAAAAAAATGACTCCTAAAATGGCTTGTGATTTACAAACCTCAACCCTGCAATATAGTATTTAGCAGACCCAGTTTACCTACTACGAATGCGAAATAGCCTTGATTATTGGCTTTTTAAAATAATGCTGCATCGCCGATACATTAATATGCACACGGCAAAGAGAACTGAGTCCGCATCCTTCTGATTGAGTGAGATTATGGCCACCATTTATTCCCAATGGTGTCTGCCGCACCTGTGACCTGGCACATTCCTTTTACACTGTTCGGTTTACCAAGAAACTACACCTGAATATCACGATGAAGAGCCAACTGAACAGCAATAATTTTCTTTGCGGGGGCCACCGGTTGCTTGTTTCGGGCCCAATAAAGGGACGGCCGCATTAGTAATGGAATGAATGTTTGGTGCAGTGGCTCTGACTACTCACTGTTAGTAAGCGCTTTCCGGTGCACACTCAAATATCAGCATTTTCTTACCTTCGAATAGATACTTGAACTGGTGCCTAATATCCGGTTGTAGCGATGGGACACAAGCTGCCTCAGTGCATGGAATTAGGCGCACAAGCTTGGATGGTTGCCGCTCAACACAGCCGCACTCCATAAAGTATCTTACTATAAAAACTGTTGTCGAAGCTATATCAAAATAAAAAGAAACCTGCAATACAATATTTTATTTCTAGCACCATGTACACAATGACCGTTTTGCCAACTTAACTGGCCGACGTTGTAAGTTCCCTGCAAAAGCATTGATTTATTCGATACAAGGTCCATCCAGTAATATTATAGTTATTGTAGGCTAAGCATACATTCAAAAAACGAATGTTTGCGCCGCTGACATCAAAAGGGTTTAGGATTCACCTATCTATGAAACTTTGATACGTGCCATTATATATTCCAAAAATATTTGTTGTTGTAGCAAAAAGGATTAGGCGTAATTTTTAACCCAGCGGTATGTCTCCTGAACATCTACAACGTCGATTGCTTATATCTGCAGGATATCTGTCGCAGGTAACGCCCTTTGTTGGGTCATCTCTGTTAGTGATGCGAAAGCGTAGCTCGTCGTTGCATTAAAAAGAATAGAATCGCCCTGCAGTTGGCCCGATTCCGCAGGATTGTGTGCGGAAGTCAGTTTTGTGGTGGGCATATTGCTGTCGTAGACAATTAAAGCCTCACCGCGTTCTACATGCACAGCTAGTTAGTGTTGAAAATCCCCTACCACCTTCATCTTTGGGCTAAATGCGTGTTGGACCTTTGAGGTATAAGGTACAGGGCGGCCTTGAGTTCACAGACGTTTTTATCCTTTTTTTCGCACTTTGGATGGTTTTTTAGGCATCCCCTCTTTTATTTATTTATTTTCTGATCAAACCTTTACCCTATGGCTTCCTTTCTTTTTCTTTGCTCATAATATTCATGTTTACCTTTACGGAAGAAATGCAAAATTGTTTGCGGTTTTTTATGCGTTTTTGCTTACTGGTTGGCAGCTAGAACTATTAGTTGGGGGAAGTAATCACAAGTTTATGTTCGGTCGCATAATCTAATAACAGTACATTCCCCGCACGGAGCACCTTGAGTATTTATGGTGACGGTGTTGGCGACACCGCGGACCCCGAGCCCCCAACATAAACTGTAACCTACCGTGGTGATGTGTTTAAAGGTGAAGGGTAGAAGCCTCAAACGGTGGCCGTCGGAGCCCAGGTCAAGCTCCGGCGGATGGGCTCCCTGTCTGTTTACCAGGCAGGGAGCTCCGGGACCTCTCAGGCTATCAGGGTAAGGTTTGAGAAGAAAGTACCCCCGTCCCCTGCTTTTTTTCTATGCTGTATGGAAAATTCGACCCCCCCCCCCCCCTAAACGTGATCGGTCCCTGAAAAGGGGCCGCACCGAAGTATCTTTCCCTCCACTTCCAAGCATGAGCTTCCCAAAGCCAGACAAATACTCTCGTTTCCTTGTTATCGAATCCCTTGACACAGCCCGCCCTCTTGCTTCTCAATCAGTATTTTTGATTACAAAATACCTTGATGGAATCATTGGGAAAACCTATAACGCCAAAAAACAACGCACAGGTGAAGTCCTTGTTGAAGTAAAAAACCAACAGCAGGCAACCACACTTCTTGGTCAGACGAAAATGGTCGATCTGGACATCAGGGTCACACCCCACCGCAGCCTGAATAGCTCGCAGGGTGTGATCTCTGAGGCAGATCTTCTTAATGAGACAGATGCCGACATTCTTGAAGGTCTAAAGGATCAGGGTGTCACAGCCGTGCGCCGCATCACGATGCGTAGAGATGATAAGGTAATCCCCACCAAACACATTATCCTGACCTTCAACTGCTCCTCACTTCCTGACCATATCAACGCAGGGTTCATCCGATGCTCCATTCGTCCTTACATTCCGAACCCGCGCCGCTGCTTTAAGTGCCAGCCGTTCGGGCACGGAACCAACTCCTGCCGTGGTCGTCTGACCTGCGCAAAGTGCGCTCAGCATGATCATCCTTCCCATAATTGTCCATCGTCAACCCTCACCTGCGCCAACTGCCAGGGACCCCATGCCGCCTACTCTCGAACGTGCGAGAAGTTTAAGCAGGAGAAGGCGATCATTAATGTGAAGGTAACTGAGAACATCACCTTCCCAGAGGCGCGAAAGGGGTTCGCTTCTTTCCCCCTGGGGAGGTACGCCGACGCGGCTCGCCGGGGGGCGGAGCGGCGTCTGGTGTCCACAGGGACCCAGTTCAGCGAGTCTGACCTGGTCCCTCCTCCACCCCCCTGGAGTGCCTCAGGCAGCCCAATCCGTTGCCACGCCGCTTGCTGAGGCAGCAGCGGTTGTGGTGACAACCTCTTCTGTAGGGACCGGTGCCGCTCCCGCCTCTGCCTCTCCGTCCTCCAGTTCATTGGAGGTTGCCGACCGGATGGACACCGGGGGCCCCGTATCGGCTCCCGCCGCCACCGCCCCTCCCGTGCCACCTCTGGTGCCCCGGACGCCCTCGGCGGTGGCGGCTCAAACGAAGGGCTCCCGAAAGGGGGCGAAGTCCGGGGGGCCTGGTCCGCCGGGCACCCTTCTGGCTTCCGACGAGGAGATGGATGTCGCGCCGTTCCTGCCTGCAACGCAGCGCAAGGAACGGCCTCCGATGTCGAAGCCGACAGAAAGGCCTAGAAATCCTACAATAACTGCCCCGAAAGACGACACATGAACAAACAGACACACACACACACTCCAGTTATTCTTAAATTTAAATAATGGGAACAGAAAACATCATCCAATGGAACTGCAGAGGCCTCCTTAAAAATCTTGACGATGTGTATGAGATTCTGCATGCCAGTCAGCCAAGTGTCATGTGTCTCCAGGAAACCCACCTCAATTCGAAACAAACAAATTTCTTAAATAGGTACATGGTATTCAGAAAGGACAGGGTTGGCTGCACACACTCTTCAGAAGGTGTGGCAATGGTCGCCCGGAAATCCTTAGCCTGCCACCCTGTCACTCTGAACACTGTCCTTGAGGCTGTAGCAATCCGTACGATAATATTTAATAGGTTAATAACGGTGTGCTCCATTTACATTCCTCCTGATTTTGCACTTCTGAGCTCTGATTTCGAGGCACTGGTTGACCAGCTGCCTGAACCATACATACTAACAGGCGACCTTAATGCGCACAACTCTCTTTGGGGCTCCTCCAGAACGGATGCCCGAGGTCGCCTGATAGAGAAGTGTCTTACATCCTCCGGAGCATGCCTTTTCAACAAAAAACAGCCTACATACCATAACTTAGGACAGAATACATACTCGCATCTTGACTTGGCGATTGGTTCTGCAGTTCTCTTTCCATGTCTTGAGTGGGGTGTGGGCACAGACCCATATGGTAGTGACCATTTCCCCACTTCCCTAACGTACATAGTTAAAGGCCCAAGCAGTCCATCTTCCCATAATAGGTTTAATGAATCAAAAGCAAACTGGAGTACATTCACAGAAACATCTAAACTACACCACGTAACCATAAAACACCTACACGTGGAGGAAGCAACCCGACTCGTCACGGCACACATACTCGACGCCGCCGAAAAGTCCATGCCCCAGGCCTCCAGTGCGTCCCGCAACCCAAGGAGGCCCTGGTGGAACGAGGACTGTAGGCGGGCGCGAGAGGCCCAGAACAAGGCGTGGGGTGTTCTTCGCCGGTACCCCACGTCAGATAACCTCATTTCTTTTAAACGGGCAAAGGCTTTTGGGAAGCGAGTGCGTCGTGAGGCGAAAAGGGAGAGTTGGCACACCTTCCTCACCTCCATCAACTCATGCACTGATACACACAAAGTCTGGACACGAATACTCAAGCTGAAAGGGCAACAAAAAAACAGCCTGCCCCTGGTTAGCACAACAGGGGACACACTCGAAGACCAGGCCAACACACTTGCACAACACTTCGAACACGTGTCCAGCTCATCACACTACACAAACACTTTCATGAAGCACAAAACGTCTGCGGAAAAGAAGTGCCTGCGTGATAGCAAGAAGTCGCACACTTCTTACAATTCTCCTTTTAATTCTCCTTTTTCAATTCATGAGCTGAAGGTTGCTCTGAGCACATGTAAGCCTTCAGCTCCAGGTGCAGACAAAATCACATATACCATGATACAACACCTACACCCAAACACTCTTGAAACACTCCTACATCTATACAACAACATATGGCTTTCGGGGCACATTCCTCGCTCTTGGAGGGAGGCCATAGTAGTGGCTTTTCTGAAGGAAGGAAAGGACCCTTCCTCTCCTGCTAGCTATCGGCCCATCGCCCTTACAAGCTGCCTTTGCAAGCTCTTCGAGAAGATGATAAACAGGAGACTTGTGTACTTCCTTGAGTACAACGGTCTTCTCGAGGGCTGCCAGGCAGGCTTCAGGGCGGGGCGATCTACAAATGACCAACTTGTCGCCCTTGAATCATACATAAAGGACGCCTTCATTCACAAACAGTTTTGCACAACGGTATTTTTTGACCTTGAGAAGGCCTATGACACCGCTTGGCGTTACGGGATCCTAAGTGACCTAAAGTCTTTCGGTCTTTCGGGCCATATGCTCAACACCCTTGCTAGTTATTTGTCCGAAAGAACGTTTCGCGTGAGAGTAGGTAGCGCAGTCTCAAGAGTTCATGTGCAAGAAAACGGCGTTCCGCAAGGTGGAGTGCTAAGCTGCACTCTGTTCATAGTTAAAATGAACTCCCTTGGGAAGGCATTGCCACCTACAATTTCTTATTCAATGTATGTAGACGACATCCAGCTATCTTTTAAATCATGTAATATGTCCATCTGTGACCGTCAAGTCCAGCTCGGTGTCAAAAAACTTGCCAGCTGGGCAGACAAGAACGGTTTTAAAGTTAACCCAGAAAAAAGCACCTGTGTTGTCTTTTCCAGGAGGCGTGGGATCCATCTGGACCCAGACATTATCCTTAATGGCGTATCGATTCCTGTGAGGAAGGAACACAACTTTTTAGGTGTGGTGCTGGATGAAACGCTTACGTTCATCCCTCACATTAAACAATTGAAACATAAATGTCTAAAGGCTCTCAACATTCTTAAAATCTTGTCCCACCAGTCGTATGGAACGGATAAGCAACTCCTGTTACGTATTTTCACAAGTCTAGTGGGGTCTAGATTGGACTATGGGAGTGTTGTGTATGGGTCAGCCACTAAAACAGCACTTAAAATGCTCGACCCAGTGCTTCACTTGGGGCTTCGCCTCTCTTGTGGCGCATTCCGTACGAGCCCTGTACAGATTCTTTACGCAGAGTGTGACAAATGGTGCTTATCACACCAGCGAACCTATGATGACTTGTTATATGCCTCTAAAATTTCATCAATGGACAACCATCCTTGTAAACCGGTTTTTGATGATACATCCACATCAAAACTCTTTTTCAATCGCCCATCCATTCCTGTTCCCTTCTCGCTCAGAGTAAGGGACGAGGTCACTATTCATGAGGTCTCCTTTGTAGACACATTCAAGTCATCTATCACTGATCTTGTAGCACCATGGCATCTTCGTCCTGTTGCATGTGACTTCTCTTTCTTAAAATACAATAAGAACAGGACACCGGAAAGTGGGATTCTGCAGCATTTCATGTATGTGCAGGATAAATACAAGGCTGCAGAGTTTTTCAGCGATGCATCGAAAACGTTCACTGCAGTGTCTTGTGCGGCGCATGGGCCGAATTTTGAAGCATATAGAACCATGAATGTAAAGACAAGTATTTTTACGGCAGAAGCATATGGCATTTTTCTTGTTGTAAGTCACATAGTTGAACATCATATTCCTAAATCCATCATCTATACAGATTCGCTGAGTGTCGTCCGTACATTGTCATCCGGAGAGTCCACGAAAAACCATGTAGTTAACCTTTTCTTGAAATCAATTGTGCTGGCATATTCTTCAAACCTTGAGGTGACTGTGTGTTGGGTGCCAGGCCACTCTGGCATCGGCGGAAATGAACTGGCGGATGAAATGGCAGCCAATGCTGCACTCCGAAACACAGTAGACATAACAACACTACCTTACACAGACCTCAAGCCACACATAAGACAACACTTGCGCAGAACATGGCAAACACACTAGAATGAACAGACAGACAACAAACTACATGTATTAAAGCCACACTTGGGACGGTACACATCTGACTCGCACAACAGACACACGGAAGTCGCCTTGTGTAGGCTGCGGATAGGGCACACCCATGCAACGCACTCGTATCTGCTGACGGGATCTCCTAGACCCCAGTGCGGCAGGTGCGGAGAGGCCCTATCCGTAGTGCACATACTAATCACATGCAAGGCACTTCACACAACACGACACAAACACTTCAGAGAACTCTACAGACAACATATTCCCCTACATCCATCGTTTTTCCTAGGTGACAATGCCATTGTTTCCGTCAAACGTGTGTTTGAGTATTTGTCCGACGTCAAGTTTTTAAACCTCATTTCCTATCACGCATCATGAAATCTGGCCCTTTACACCAGCCATCCTCACTGTCTTTTATTGATTTTACTTTTGTTCTTGCTTACTGATTTCAGTGTCTAAGTTCTCACCTGTCATATTTAACCACTGTTTTGGCGCTCCTTGCCCTAGTTGGCCTTGCGCCATTAACATCCAACCATCATCATCATAATAAAAGTACCTTTTACAAATGTATTGGCTCATCAGGGACCAACAGCACGCAGCGTGATCGTTACTGTATATGCACTGCATTAGGAATAACCAAATGTTCATATATTGTGCTTAGTCGAATTTGGCACGATTTGATTAAAAGCCATGTACGGTTTTTAGGTTTTTTAGGTGCGCATTTGTTTTACCAAAGCAACTGGTTTTATTTATAATTTTAAGACTACTTTATGATTACTAAAAAATGACACAATTATAAAATTCTCTCATACGTGATTGAATAATAAAGTGTGTTGACGCTGTGAATCAGCCTAAGTGTATGAAAGCCTTAAGAACCGTGCTTAACATGCTGCTAATTGGAAGATTGCCAAAAGAATTTATTCCGAGCAGAATGTGGGTATGCAAAGCAAAGAAAGTGGAGTAGTTAGTATTGAAAGAGTACAAGGTTTACATTCCAATTCACAATATACAATTCGACGAAGTTTTATAAATGCAGAAACAGTAACTTACGTAAATTTGCTGCACAAAACACGAACGCTATTGATAAGTAGGTCCATAACACACACGATGCTGATGCACTGATGCTGCTGTACCATACACATCCGGCGGAAAGCCAACGTCCTCGCCCCATGAATTTGAATGATTGATCGTGGCTGAAGTGACAGAAGAAAGAAACGCTTTCCCTGGCCGGAATCAAACCTAGGTACTCGGCGTTAATAATGGGTGTGTATCGAACTGCTCTATTTCAACATGGTCGAAGGCAAAGCATAAAGTACTCATTGGCGTTATGCATCCCAAACCCAGATGTCAGACCTACGGAGTTCACAACAGACATTGGTGGTGGATATTCAGGAAAAGTGGTGTGTACCTGCAGAGTACGCATACTGAAAGTGTGGCATTATCTAACTACATTATCCATCACGAGAAAGCTGTGCCTTAAACCATCGTCCTTGTTGGATGAAGGGGTGCGTAATTTTTATCCCCATGTTATTTGTTCATACTTCCTAAAGAGACGCCGATTACTCGCGTCCAGCGTCCACCGAAAAAAATTGCACACGGTCAAACTACGTCTAGAAACGGAAAGGGAGAAAAAAGCAAGTAAGTAAGTCATCGGCAACGGCACGTGGTCCCTGGGGCTCGTTTACCGAAAGCGAAACTTGTCCTAGAGGCAGCAGACCTGCGACCAACGAGAGAACGCACCAGAACGGGGGGCGATTCGTGGCTTGTGAAATGACGTGCTCTGAGTGGGCTGGCGCTATATTCGTGTGCTTTTAAAGAGCTTTCCTAGAGAATAAGCCATTGCCGTACGAGTGGCTCCTCTTTGGTGCATATTTGCCAAAACAAGGACTAAGCTTGCCAGCTGCCAGCACACACCTTGACAGCTCTGAGCTGTCTTCCCAACCACCCGTGCTATCACAGCTCCCTCGTATCGTCGTGCCATGGCCGGTAGACGTGGCAGTCACAGCTCGAGGATGGCTAAAAGCGACGAAGCACCGGTTTCATGTCAGGAACGGAGCAAACACTAGGGGTCGTAAGACCGCCATTTTAAACTTGAATTCCATATAACAGTCGCGTTGTGCATTTCTGGTTTCATTGACACGTCTTCCCGCTTGGGAGCATACGCAGTTTTTTCTGCGGAGCACTTTAGTTGACCGGACGGCTTCGTAACTTATTGAGGTTCACCGTATCTAGCCCCCGCACGCATGCTTGGTTATGCACCACAGCCGCAAGCGGTGTCGAAAGAGGATTCGAAAAGATAAGTCGAACGTAAATTCAACATTCTAAGGAAACCTTCAGAGTATACTTGCACAACCTGTTTAGATGGACAGAATTGTTCAAAACAAAGTCAACAGCGAGCAACAAATACATCTCTACCTCTCATTTTTTACGTCTACCCCTAAGGGTTCTGATGGGACCAATGATGTCAACAGAAAACTCTCGCGAAAGAACAAAAACAGTTCCTGGCACTGCAATTAATCGAACCTTGAACGAATACACAAACGGAGAGATAGACCGTTGTCTTACCGATTAAGCTACAAGCCCACGCAAAGGAGGGGGAGACTGAGGGTGCACTAATGGAGCATATCTGCGGGTTTACACCCTCCGTTCTCCACGTTTGCCATGTGACAGCGTCACGCTACTGGTCTCTCTGCTGCCCGCTCCCCCACGGCACGTGTAGCAGCCGTGTGCTCGCCATGCACAAGCGCAAGCAGTGATACAAATAAAAGGAACTTCGCACCGATGCGTGGCACACTAGTTTGATTCCTTCTCTGCGGTCGATCCCATCGCCTCACTCGGCAGCGCTAGCGACGTAGGCAGAAGAATGTATAACAACGCGTTACAGCTTCTTTTTTTATTTAAAAAAACATTTTCTACTCATGTGCTTTTTCCAATAACACTCAGCGAACCACCGTTCATAAATCTTGCATTGATTTACTCCTATCAACGTAGATGGTATCCTTGAGACGGCAGCAATCACTATTGCACTGTGTTTCCGTCTTTGGCACACGCATTAGTTTGTTATATTCATGTCTAGTTTACGTTTATATGATATGGTGGAGATGAACCTGTATGTTTGAAATTTACATTATTCATACATATTTTAGGAGTTTGGCCAGCCCCCTTTCCAAGGTTGCCTACGTGTTCTAGCATTTAAACTTCAAATACGGGTTTTGCTAACTAGTCTGCACTGTTTGCTCTTTGGCACAAATAGAAAATTTGGTATCTGCAAATTTGGTATCTCGTTTCTAGATAAATCTGTTTCCATTTTTGAAGGCCTGCGTACTGCATGAAGCCTTATATTCGAAGTGACATGCTGAGCACACACTTATGCAGATGCACATGAAGCACAGCTCTAAGCAAGAAATGTCTCATCGAAAATAAGTGGCTGTAAGTAACAGCAAACCAGTTCTGATCAGCACGAGGGCCCTTGACACTAAGACAACCATAGTAGTGTCACCAAATTGTACCACACAGCACGGCTGTACAGGCTTTGCGCAAATAAACTGTAAGAGAAACAATTAAAAAATAAACTAATTGAAATGACAGTCTTGCCAACATAGCCGTAAATACGTGCAGCTGGGCAGTAACAAAGCCTTCAAATTACGCATAAAACACAAAAGTGTTCAGGTAAAACAGTTTATATTGACTTCCAAATTATGTAGTGTGCTTTCGCCACACCACCGCTTTAATTTTGATTCCTATCTGCCCTGGCCCACAGGGTACGCGTTGTATAATTACACGAATAGTACAAATATTCATGACTATAAATGTGTCACACACAGCAGAAAGGTTGACAAAAATCGGAAGAAAAGCAAACATGTAAGCCCAGGGTACAAGCACAAGATAGTAATCCAACTTGAAATATCGCACATTAAAACAATTGGGTGAAAAACAACGCAAGAAAAGTGTGAAAACAAAGAAATGGTTGAATGGTGGTTATGAAAACACAGCAAATTTACGGACCTAAATATTTCACATGTACTGAAAAGTTTGTGGAACAATAAAACAAAAGCAACTTGGAAACACATAAATAAAGTTTGGTAGTGGTTGTGAGTGCCATATAAATTTAAGCTAGTTTAAACAAATCAACTTCTAGGGAAATGGTTATAAACACTAGAAAAGGTGGGCATATAGAAATGACTGTAGAGCGGTAATAAGAACCATAGAAATTTCTGTGAAGAAATGATTCACACATAGTGAAATGGCCGGACAACAATACAATGACAAGAACTTTTGAAACAACATATTGAATAATGGTTAGAAAACAATACAAAGTTAAGGTATATCAACATTTCACACAAAGTGATATGATTTGGGAACAAAAGAAAAAAACGGGGAACACGGAAATGAATAAATTTTAGTTAAAACACGACAGATTTACACGACTATGTGACTCACACCAAGTGACACGCTCAAACAAGAATAACACAAAATAAAACCGCATGGAAGCACGGAAATGATTCAATGGTGGTTCAATGGTGCATGCCTCCATCTTCAGTTATGGAAGAGATTCTTGAAAAGTTTGGGTTCTTTGTTGTGGTGCTAGAAACTGCCAAAATATTTGCAGACCGGATTGGTTGGAAAGTGAGTAAAAATTTCATGGTTCGAAGGCTGGAAAAAAATTAATACCTCTTTAGCAAAAAAAAAAAAAAAACTAAGAAGGCACACGCTGTCGACAAAGCTAATATTTGCACAGGAAGTGAATGACAGTAAAAATCTGGGCCCGATACATTTTCTAGTGAAACATTTTGATGTCTGTATAAACACGAAGATATCTAGTTACACACACACAATGCAGGGGGCCACTCACAAGTGCAAAAAAGCGTGCTTCCTTTTTTCCCAAACCAGAACTCTTGCGCGAAGTTCACCGTTAACAGACGCTTGAGCAGGCGCCTTGTGCAGAATGTGTCAGTAGCACCTCCTTTGCAAGCCAGTTCATCAATCTAGGCATGGGTACAGGAAAATCTGTGTTGTTAATACTGCTTTTTAAGACTGGTATAATACAGAATTGCGCCTACCATTGTCCCTAAAAAAGACAGTTTGCAACAGATGCAGCTTACCAGTACTCAGCCAGGGGGCATAAACTTCCAGGCTCGCTAAAGGGTCTAATTTAAATTAAGGACGACTTAGCAGGCAATCGAACGCTAGATGATGGGTGTCACATTAAGGGACAGGAAGAGAGCGTAGTGTGTATGATTTATTGTCAGCATTGGCACATATAAGGCAACCTTATAACTAACTATGACTGCTAATGTGTGGTACCACTATTTATAAGAACTATATTTCCTGAATGGGGACTCTGAGGACATTTCAGACCAGCTACGTATCCCATTCGAACTTGCAAAATATTTTTCTGTGTCTATCCCAACCACTTGGTTAATTAAAGTGGTACAATATACACGAATAAAGCCATGTTCACAAAATGTGGCCAAAGGAAACATGCACAAACTCGGACAGGCTCACTGCCTTGGAAGTGTACTTCCTGCAGCAGAATGGCGAGGTGGGTTAGTGGTATATATGCGTAACTAAACCTTCAAAAAGCACATCAATAAAAAACTCGTCCTTTTGTCCTGTTTGCTTGCCCTGTTGGGCCTAGATCTTTGAAGTATACGTTGTACAGCAGTGATCATCAAAGTAGTGCAAAGACTTTACAGCACAATCACACTCAGTCTTTTCTTAATATAAACTCAATGTGGAATTTCCAGAGGCCACTCTGTTTGAATTACCCACGTTAGAATTCGATTGTAGTAAGTTGTTGAGGCAGGCTTTCCTTAAATTATGTGCATTTTGCTTGTGTTCTTGCAGTGGCCTTTCCGTGTAAAAAACGCCCATGTGACTGTGGTGGCTTCGGCATTGCTTAAAATGCGTGTGAGAAGGAAACCAAAATATTAGATCCCCCCACTCAGTTTGCCTACTGCTGCAGCTGCTATACCTTGATCCCAAGCAAGCTGAATATTTTTGCAGTTCAACTTCGCATTAATGCACAGGTAATGGGGCCACATAAGAACACCTACCGCACGATTCTTGCAATGCCATGCAGGGTGGGGCATGACACGGCATTGGCTCGCACCTGGAGCTACATGGGGAAAACAAGTTACCAGTCTTTGTCTCAGCAATGAAGCACATGCAAAATATAAGGACTTATGTGGCATTTAGGCAAACAACATGCCTTTCAGACGGAATAATATGGACGGAAAGAAGTTGCACGTGAAGTAAAACATGCTACACAATGTGCAATTGAAACTGGCTCAATTTTACGGCAAATAGAAGGCTTTGTTTGTTGCATAGTTGGGATGACTTGACTGTATAGCATGCTTTTCGGGGAAGGTCTTCCCCAAGTAAAACTTGGCAGTTAGTCGTAACGAGTTTGGTGTTGCATTTGCAGTTCAGCGCTAGACATAAAAGACACGCCAACTTTTTCGAAAACAAGTTTCCTATATTCAGCAGAACAATGTGTAAAATAAAAACGCCACAAGTACATTCTTTTAAGCTGCTAATGCTTAAATTCCCGAAGGACTGAAAGTGAGTCATCATCACCATCAGTCAATCTACTCCCACTGCAGGGCAAAAGCCTCTCCCATAGATCGTCAATTACCCCGGTCCTGCGCTAACTGCGATCAATTTACCCAGCAAACTCGATTTTATCTGCCCATATAACTTGATTGCTGCCGCCCCCTGCCACGCTACCCTTCTCTATGGATCCACTCGGTTAACCTAATCACCAACGGTTGTCTTGCCTTAGCATACATGCCCTGCCCACGTCCATTTCTTCTTAATTTCTACTAAATGTCCTTAACATGCGTTCGTTACCTGATCCACTCCGTTCACTTCATGTCACTGAATGTTCTACCTATCATCTTCCGTTCTATTGCGTACTGAGTACCATCGCACAAATTTTGTCATTCTACAGTTTCTCCGCCCAAATCGCAGAAATATGTACACTCAGGATGTGAATATGGAAATGCCTGCCACTCGTGTTCATGACATTACTGCCGCACACCAGGGTTTCCCAGTTGTGGTGAACAATCTCCCGTTCTGTTTTTTTGCTGACTGTAAAAAAGTCACCTGCTGTGCTGCGAAAACCAACAAATCCGGAAGACACTTCTAAGGCGTTGTGCCTTTAGGGACTAGCTGGAAACAAGGCTGCGCTAAAGAATATGGACAAAACCTTCTGACAGCTAGGCCACTGCGGCCAATCAGCTGTCCGTCGCCAGTCGGAGCAACGGGTGTAGCTGGCAGTGCGCGAGATGATGTTTACATCAGGTGGATGTTACGTGGGGTGTTGCCCGGTTTATGTCTTTCTTGTCTGAATAAAACTCAGTTACAGTTCTGCGCTTTGTATTATCTTCTCTTCTTGTTATGTGCTCGTCTACGTGCGGTGTTATTTCATTGGAGATCGCTTCGCCAAGGACTGTTTTTTTGAGCCCTGCCTCACAAGAGTTTGAACTTCGGCTGGTTGATACATAACTTCGAGAGTAGGCGGAAGCCAACGGAGCGGACGGAAGGAAAATAAATAAACAAGGCGCAAGTGTTTTTCTACTTATCGCTCCGTCCGGTATTTAACGCGACCTCTTTATTTCCAAGGCACGTTTCACACAACGCCAGCAACAAAGTACAACCTATATGCTGGAAAAACTAATAAACGTGTTATTTCATTATTTATGAAGTTGAGATGCACAATAATCCCGAGGGGAAGGCGATGAACAAGGTCGCAACGGCAATGTTCTAAATAGTGTGGAGCTCTTGCAGACAAATTGAGTTCACAACACAATTCACACGGCTGCACACAGTCTTCGTTCATTCACAGTAGTAACAATAGGCATTTGAATAAAATTCGAGGCTCACACCCTGCTACACGCTTAAGCTGAATTCCGCAGAACAGGCACGAAAATTGCTCGTCCCCCCGAAGGTAATGACCGGGTGGGGGGGGGGGTTGGGTCCTGTGATCTGGCTTTATAGCACCTTCGTTATATTGCGGTTTGAAAACAACATATAAGACAATGAACTATTAAACGGATCTAACTGTAGAGTTAGTAGACATTTTGTGTAATTCATGTAGTTTTTATCTTAAAAATGGGAGGAATTCGTGCCCCACTTTGGGCATCGCGGGTATAATGAAGCAGACGGTCCTCATGCCTCTGTTACAAATAAAAGAACATAATTTGCCGCGAACCTCAAACCCTAAATAAAATCAGTTCTTTATGAAAAGTTTTGCTGAATAAAATAAAATAAAGATAATTTATGTCCCTAAATCTTGCATTGCAAGTTCGAGTAGCCCAACATACGAAACTGACACGACATTCAAACGACGGAACCAAACGCGCGCAGGTTATATATTTGGTATCTGAAGACTATACGTGTGTATAAGTGTAAACACGATATATAATGCATAAAGCTAACGTCTTGCTTCTTAAACCAATTCTGGGCACGTCCATTTTCCATCCCAGCAGCTTATTAAGCCTCCCGAACGATCGCGACTGCAGCACAGGTTTTTTTTTTTTTTTCGGGGAAGTGCGCTAGCTTCATTATCGGCTCATTTTGCTTTTAAAATTTGTGAAACACACCTGCATGATGATTAAGAATGTGGTATTTTCTCTACTGACTGAAAAAAGGTTTCAGATTTTAGAGAAACACTTACGCATATGCCTATTCTTGTGCAGCATAGACTTTTACTATGCGATGTGAAATAGCTAACCACAATACAGGGAGTGCATGCCGTCTATATTTATCCCTTACCATAAAATGTTTGCTTCAAGTAATAAATAAGTGACCACAACAGTTTGTGTCTCAAAATATTTTAATATTGGAACCAAGCTGAACAGTGGTGCACAGTTAGAAAATTTAACACTCACACTGAACAATTTCAAGGACAATGAGCTTACCAAAGTAGTGGTAATAATTGTGATGCTCTAAAGTGGGATAGTAAAGTTCGGGACTCAAAGTAACTCCGACAAATCATAAATACCCTCAAATTATGAAATTCTAAAGTGGCTGCCAACTTTGAAAGCCTGCTAATTTTTAAATTCAGCGATGCCTTTTTCAAACACGGTATTTCACCTGCCTTCGAGCCCGTGTGTCCGGCTGAGTGATGCTAGAAATGCTTTCAAAACATGGCAAAAGGGTTTTGTTTACAGAAAAACAGTGATGGACATAAAAAATGCGTTTTGATATTGCTTACTAAATGTTCCGATCATTTCACTGCTGGGCTGTTTATTAAGGTCTTGGTTACAAGAGAAATAATGCAAGCAAAACGCCGTGTCAACGTAAGCATGCATTTTATGAAGATCTCACGGCTTAGTACAGGCTTCAGAGGGTTTTCGACACGTGAGAGGCTCACAAAAAAAAATACCGAGCGCAGAAAATAAAAGCGCATGTGAGCGTGAATCATGTGAGGAGCGCCCGGAATCATCCAGGCGTGCGCGTGGGCTAATGCCACGTGAGGGGCACTGAAATTAGAAAAAAAAATGACCGAGTGCACGTTAGCACCTCGGGACGAACACCCGGCCTCATCTCTCTTGTCCAGCGTTTGTGGCGTGATCTCTCTCGTGCTGTTCTACTCGCCAGTTCACGTACGCTCCCGCTGGAAGTGGGCAGCCCCGAACAGCTCAAGCTGCACACGTCAAGTTCGTGAGCCCGGTAGCCGCCATTTCGAGCGCGTGCTACATGCTTCACGTTGTAAAATATGTTTGGGCCAGCGGACTAAATGATTCCGGGAGGCCACTCAAGTAGAACTTTCAGGAACAAGTTGGGAAATCCATGCCAGGTGGAACAGCCGGGTCTCCGACAAAGGGAGAGAGAAAAGGAGAGAAATCACTTTATTTTCCAAGAAGTTCAGTAGAAACGCGTGGTGGCTGCCGGCCCTAGGCTGGCGGTGGCAGTGGCGGCTCGGTGAACCAGAAGTAGCTGCGCTCCCGGTTGCAAGCAGCCCAGCTCGTCCTCCCACCGCTCGACGCTGGAGATTGGATGGAACGCCTTAAGAGGATAAGCCCCCATGCTATGGCTTAGTGTGTCCAGGGAGTCAGAGCGGGGACAGTTGGGTGCAGAGATCTCAGAGTAGTAGGTCTTGAGGAGGAGAGATTGACGGGCGAGGAGTTTCGGTCTGAAGGATTCGCCATAGGCGCTTCTCAGCGTTGGTGAGGGATGTGTTGGCATTGGGAAAACGGTGACGAGAGAGGCGATAATGCTCCGTGGCTTCTTGGTACGAGAGCAGACAATCACGTGCCGATCGAGCACTGTGTTAGTGAGCAGGAGAAAGCCCTTCACAGATGTTTAGTTCTCGTGCTGCTTTTTGGGCTGCCTTATTGCCTCCCACCCCAGTGGTTGCCGGGGTTCAGACGATGTTGAATGCTTGAGTAAGGGGAGTTTGGAGAATCTTGAGTGAAGTAGCCAAAACGCTACCACGAATGAAGTTTTGAATGGCCGTCTTCGAATAAGTGCTTAAAATGTGTTGTGGCAGCGTGATGATGCGGCCAGGGGCATTGCCGCCTCTTCAACAGTTGCGGGATAAGATGCCTGTACGCTGATGAAAGTGACCGGAAAGAGCCCGCCAGATCTGCTTTTCTTGTAGCTTTTTACAGTCAGTACAAGTTGCGGAAATGTTTTATTAACATATGGGGTCGTCCATTTGTCAGGTCAGCATTCGTATTTTCTTTACCAATGTAGAACGACCAACTAAAATGGAGGTTTACTGAATAAAAACTCCTATGAGCCTCAATTTTCGTCCAGGCATATGTTTAGTCTAATTTATTTATTATGGCCTCCGCATTTAAATTTGCGTAAAAGCAGTATTGGTTGATCAAAAAAACGGCGCATAACCCCTCGGTACAAAACACATACAAAACCCCTAGGTAACTTCAAAACAGTACGCCTGCGGAAAGTTTGAAAATAAAGTATAGCAGATATAGCTTAACTAAATGTAATTGTGATAGACATGTAAGAAGTAAAAAACAGACATACGAGCAACATCTGAACAACCTCAGGAAAATAGGTCTCACTACCGCCCACAAATGTAGCAGCAGCAACATCGAGAGTACGCCTTTAGCATAGTTGAAAGAACGTCCGACATTAAGATACCAGCAACGTTTTCTGTACATCCAAAAGTTTTAATAAAATTATTGCGTCATGGGCGTTCCACGTAGATTCTATTGTGTCGCCGTTATACGGTTTCGTTTATCGGAGCACGAATGGGAACGTAGTGTGAACCCCCATGTAGAGACAGTGAAATGTAGAGAAATGTGGAGAAATGTACAAACCGCGAGGAGACCGACACCTGCGTTACCTGATCGATCACCTCCTGGTGCTCGTCTTTCTGAATTGCGTGGTCACGCTGCTTACCCGCTGCCAGCCCTCTTCGTTCTTTTTTCTGGTTGACCTTGAACGTGCGCGGCGCGTCCCACCACAGCTTTCTCGGTTATAATTTAACATCATGCTCTAAAGTATTCCGTTCGTCGTTTCCGTTAAAGTTCAGCTTCGCGTGCCTTCGTTGTATAAGTAGCTTCTTGATGCAGTTTGAATGAGTGAAGGAGATAAGTCGCATTCGCAGCACATGCTCCCGTCTGGGTTTATAGCGCACCGGGAAGAATTCCACGTACTGGCGGGCACCAAATTTTGCAGACCACGCGAGCGCGTGGCAAAAGCCACTGATGCGCGATCTGGAGGCCCGGCGCCTGTTGTCGAGAACGGCGCGGAGCGCATGCGCGTCCTGTTTTACTCGCAGGCATGTCGATTTTCTTGCTTCCTGCAGCGGTGCTCAGATGGTTACCGAAGCACCGCACAGCGACGCCTTTAGAGCATTCCTTTCATCCCGATGGCACATTGGGGCCTAATGTGACGATTGCCTGGTCTTTTTGAGCTCACCTATTTTTGACCTATTTGACCTATTTGACCTATTTTTGAGCTCACTTTCTGCTGGCGATAAAGTAGGCGAATTGCACGTTTCATAAAAGAATTCATCTGGTTTATTTTAATGGGTATTTCTGTACTTACAAATAATTGCAAGACATGCCCACATAAATTGTCTGTTCGTTCTGCGCTTCGGCATTATTCAAAATGGCACCTCGGGTTTCCAACGGAGAACGACATAACAATATACGCTACTTTTCGCCGTAATAATATTCGCTACTTCGGGCCTTCCAAATTTTTTTGTCACTAGTGAACGGGTGCTCAACGAAAGAAAATCAATCAGCTTGTCCTCCTGTTTTCTTGTTGACCTTGTCCTTTCGCTCCGTCTGGCACCTGCAAGGTGGCCCTTTTCTGACGGCGGCGAAAAGCGGAAATACTCAAGCGTGTTCGGGATTTCGGCGTATGCTAAACATCACCAGGCAATCAAAATTGATCCGGAGCTTTCAACTACTGCGCGCTGAATTGCCCGTGTATCGTCGGCGCGTTAAAACCTCTTAATTAATCAATGCAAGCCAACCTTGAAGAATTGTTCAGCCTTGGATCAATTCATCCCCGTAGGCAAAAACTCTCTGGCTAACAGTATCTGGTGGCCTATTAGTAAGCCGGCAAATGTCTCTTTAAAAAACAGGTTCTTAAAAGTAGCGAATAATGTTACGGTGTTCAATGGGAACCTCAGTGGCCATTTTAAGAAAGCGGTGGGCAGAGCGAACAGACAATTTATGTGAGTACGTATTTCGATGGTTTTTAGGGAAGGAAGTAGGAAGAAAAAAACAAAATAATTGCTTTTTTAAAACTTGCAAATTGCCTACTTTATGGGCAGCGTAGAGCGAGCTGCAATATATTTTCAGTAGCCAAATTACAAAATAAACAAGGTGAATAAGGGTTCGCTATTCTTATGGCTGGCATTTTATCGTCGGTAATGCGGTACCGTGAGACTGTCCTTCGTGCGCGCTTGATTTGGCTACGCCATTCGCAAGCCGCTAGTCCCGTCGTCTATAACCGATATAGCACAAAACAAACAGATAAAACATTACAGGGAACTGTTTTTCATGACGAGAGGAGCGCTTGCGCCAAAAGCCAGCGCAATCGTCATATTAGGCCCCTAGTGGCATCGGGATGAAAGGAATGCTACGAAGGCGTCGCTCTGCGGTGCTTCAGTGACCATCTCAACACCGTTGAAGGAAGCAGGAAAATCGGTGTGCCTGCGATAAAACACGATGCGCATGCGCGCCGCGCCATTCTCGAAAACAGGCGCTGGGCTTTCAGAGCGCGCATCAGTGCGTTTTGCCACGCGCTCGCATGGTCTGCAAAATTATGTCCCCGCCTGCACCTCCCGTTTCAGAAAGAGAGTCGTGGGAGCGAAACCGGGCGCCTGGTAACTATTTCTTTTTATAGCGGACTGCGCTGACATCAGACCAAGCGCTGACGGGACTGGAGAGACGCGCAAGCGCAGTAAAGTGCGGACGGCGGACAACGACAAGGGAGGGAGGGAAAAAGCCGCAGGCATGAGATGCTTCGCATCTAAAATGCATGACCTCAATTGGCAGTCCCCGCGTTCACTTTGCGAGGTGTGCTCGTTAAGGGGGGTTTTGATAGCAAGGGAAAAACCTGGCCGCGGAAAAGAAACACGAATAATCAAAAGGGCATAGAAATACTCCTGCTAGGGCAAGATAAAAGTAAGCCCAAATATTGTGCGTGAATTCACCCGGTGAAGGTGGTTGGAAAGTGAAGCTGTAAACGACACCGACAACGAATACCCTTGAGACGTCGCTTGAATTCAAAGCCATGGCTCTAAAAAAGTGGAACCAGAGATAAGTGAAATGTACTTAACTGCAACCTTTATTACGTCAAACAGATATACTTTGCTAGGGGTAAATCAATGCATAATTCTTGAACGTTGGTTCGTTGAGATTTATTGGTGAAGCAGATGAATGGAAACTCTTTTTTATATAAAAAAGAAACCTCCATACTGAAACGCTCCGTATATACGGAATAATGGGAATACGGAGTTCATACGGAATATGCCGCCCCCAAGCTCACCGAAAATAGATGTTAGTATAAAACACAAGAAATCACATTAGTGTGCGCTATAAAAATCTTTGGCAGAGGTTTCGTGTTTTTATCTTAAATAATAAACACAATGACGCTCCGTATGTTTTCCGTATACCCCGTATATACGGAATTCATACGGACAATAATTTGGCGGTTCTAGTAAACTTAGTGACATAAAATCAGTGTCAAATTTTTGAATAAGTATGCAGTATTTCTTTCACGTCGGTTTCTCAAAAATATTCCCTGTTTTGTTGCGGCTTTGCGTCCTTCTAGGAAAGTACTCCGCGTTCCCATATTTTCGTATATACGGAACATTTCAGGAGGGCTGTAACGCGTTGTTATACGTTCTTACTTCTACGTCTCTACCGCTGCCGAGTGCGGCGATGAGATCGACCGCAGAGAAGGAATAAAAGTGATGTGCTACGCATTGGTGCGAGCTTCCTTTTTTTGTATAACTGCTTGCGCTTGTGTATAGCGAGCACACGGCTGCTACACTGGCCGTGGGGGAGCGCACAGCAGAGCGACAGGTTGCGTGACGCTGTCACATGGCAAACGCCGAGAACGCAGGGTTTAAACCCTCAGATATGCTCTCTTAGTGCACCCTCATTCTCCCCCTCATTTGCGTGGATTCGTAGCTTAACCGGTAAGACAATGGGCTATCGCTCCGTTTGTCAATTCGTTCAAGGTTCTGTTCCTGGTGGTGCCAGCAACTTCGTTTGTTCTTTCGCAGGTGTTTTCTGCTGACATTAACGGTGCCATCAGAACCCTTGGGGGTAGACGCAAAAAATGAGAAGTAGAGCAAAAAAATTACACCATCTTCACGTGTGAAATCATGAGGAGGTTGCGATGCATCATGGGGGTTCCATGTAGGTTCCATTGTGTTGCCGTTATGTTGTTTCATTTATCCGAGCAGCAATGGAATCGTAGTGTGAACCCCCCTGTAGATACAGAGAAATGTTGAAAAATGTAGAGAAATCTTGAGACAGTAAAGAGGTCGACCAGCCGCGTTACCTGATCGAACACGCCCTGGTTCTCGTCTTTGTTTATTGCATGCTCACGCTCCTACCCCGCTACCGGCCGTCTTCCTCCTGTTCTCTGGCTGAGCTGCTGGACGCGTGGCGCTTCCCCCCAAAGCTTCCCCACAGGAAATTCAACATCCTCCTCTAAAGTTTTCAGTTCGTCGTTTCCGTTGACGTGCAGCTTCGCGTGCCGTCGTTGCATCAGTAGCTTGTTGACGCAGCTTGAATGAGTAAAGGACTTACGCGCATTCGTAATTCGTAGCACGTGCTACCCTCTCGGTTTGTAGTGCAGTGGGAAGACCGCCACGCAGCTACCGTTGCGGTCAGAGAGTCGTGGGATCGAAAGCGGGCGCCGCCTAACTATTTCGTTTTAACGTGGACCTAGCTGACGTAAGCCTAAACACTGACGGGAATAAAGAGACCCGCATGAGCAGTAGAGTCCGGACGGCGGACAACGACAAGGGATGGAGGGACACAGCCCCGAGCGTGAGATGCTTCGTATATAAAAACAAAAGGTAAAGAATAGGAATTGAGCTGTCACAGGAGAAGGATTGCGACCACTGCGCAGCCGTGAAAATTGAATTACATTGAACCAACCTATCTTTACTTTAGAATAAAATGATTCATTGAACCAACCTCTGTTCACTTTACAAAGCGCGGATTGAGACATAGCGGTCAAGAGTAAGCTGGCTTGTAGCAAAAAGCGGAGTACGGCGCGATAGCCCCTCTGACGAATCATGGCTCTGCACTTGGAACATTCATTGTTGATTTTAATTACTGCATTTTTTATTGCTCTATGTTCATGGCTTCACTCTGTTTCACTCCACGAACACAACTTCCGCTGCCAGCTCCATACATGTCTTGACGCGCTCTGTTTACAATTGTTTTATGAGGTATACCAATACACTAAAAACCAACTGTTCATGCTCTATTTTCAGAAAGCCCGGCTTTCTTAAGCGTATTCTTCAGAAGCAAAAATTGCAAATTGCTGCTTTGAGGTTTTTCTTAGGGCTCTTATGTGAAAACGTGACATACCAGTAAAACAATCCTCACCAATTTGCAAACTATATTTATAAAACATATAGGACGAGAATAAATTGCGGCCGATTAACAATTTTGTGTGTTAGAAAGTCCGGCGTGAGGGCCAGGTGGAGAAAAATGGAACGCGCCTTGGAAAGTTCTTGATTGATTTATGGTGGGATTTAACGCTCTGACGATAGAGTCGATGAGGTGCGCTTGAGTGGGGTGCTCCGGAATGCGTTCGACCACCAGTGGATCTTTACGTGTGATCAAATCTTGAGAACACGCGCGCTTTCGCTTACAAATACAAGATGCCTTCTGAAAAAACTTGTGGTTGTGAAGTAGTACTGAGCAGAGAACATTGTTCCCGGGTAAAAAGCACAACCTATCATGCCGAGCAAAAAATAAACCGGGCTTTACTGTTTTACACTTAGTACGTGACTTCTACGAGTCTGTCAGCTATGTGCCATTTAGTTCCAAAAGTCTCGAGAAAAGATTTTTTGACTAGGAAGTTTCGGTAATAACACTGTTCTGAATTAATATCCAAACAGGTTTAACTTGACGAATGACGATAATGATTGCGCTCTACGGTATTTCATAGCATAAAAATTGGTTAGCAGTTGGTCTTTCTGATTTACAACGCCGATGCCGCGTATGCCACAGTGCTCTTGTTTTAATAGTTGAAATTTACCTTGTGGCCATCACTAACAGGTTATGCTGAAACGAAGCCTAAGCGTCCTCCCTTATGCGGTTGTACGGCTTTGTGCCAAGCAAGAAACCCACTTTCTCTAAAGACGAGCTTGAATCATCGCAGGTGAAGTTACAGAAGTAACCCTTAGCGTGGCCGGAAAAAAATATGGTCCCCTCGCGTTACGATGCCGGCTTCTATATGAAAGTTCTAGATTGACAAGGACTGAGTGGTTTGGAAAACTCCGGCAATACCAAAAGAATTCGTCATGACACTGGCGTTCCTTTTCGTGCAACAAGGCTGTTAGCCAGAAGACGTTAACCACGTGGAGCATAGGACGTGAAGCCTAACGTAACCTCTTGTTTTTTAAAGTGAACATCTTCGACAGAACTATGTCTGGCTGTCCTAAACGTGAGGAAGAGGCATGTGCACAAAGCAAGGACGTTTATTGAACGCTGTGCCAACGTTTCGGAGCCCACGCGGCTCCTTCATCAAGTATGACTGTGTAAGAGAAACAGCAGCTTTATAAGGTGTCATCTTCTTCACTTTACTCACATCTTTCCCCGTACCGCGAAAAGGCGTGGGCGTAGATGGTTGGTAGTGCTCCTAGGGATGTTTTGACGCCTTCGCGGTTCTCTTGCACGGGCCAGGACTCGAGTAGGATTATTGGTGTGTAATTTGTTTAGGTGCCAATCACAACCGCGGCATCCAAATAAAACTTGTCCGGTTAAATCCACTGCGCAAAATGTCAGAACTCCGGAAATCGCTTTTTGAACCCTGAGCTGTAGTGTGAAGTTTGTGGTCTTGCCAACGTAACAAGCGGGAAATTGGCCGCAAGAAAGTTTCTAGATGAACCCTTGGGCAATTCATTTTGAGGACGCCCGTTAGGTCGGGGAATCAGCCGCTAAAGCGTTGACAACGGCTTGTGGGAGACAAAACATCCCTTCCAAAAAATGTGGGATACTTTTTACTCGCACCGTTAAGATAGCGATCGGAATGGCGGGTGGGTTGTTGGGAGAGGGGGGGACAACTAATTAAAATTTGCGTGATTGCAGCCCCAAGTTTTTTTTGTATTCATTTTTCTACAGGTTTGCGATTACTGCTTTTTTCTTTTTTCTTCCGGTAGTTTTCTGTTGAGCGTCGGCAGGGGCGGGTATGTGATGGTTTCCTGTAAACTGTGAAATTTATTCAATGTGGCTGTGTTTTCTTCAAATTTTTAAAGACTCGTGAAGTGCTCTCCGTTTTTTATGGTGAACTGAATAGCTGGTAAACTGAATTTAGTTTTGACTGGAAGTTATCCGCTCCTATTTCTTCGAAGACTCAAGGAAAGCTGTCCACGTAAAGAAAACAATTTGCACTTTTCGGAGAAATTTTGCAGATCGGTACTTCTATGTTTTTACATTACGATATTGGCTGTTAGTTACCTAAATGGTAGATCCCAACGCAGTTCCACGGTCTTGCTTGAGATATTCCTGCTTGTAGCAGAAATATGTGCTGCGCAGGCGGAACTGCAGAATTTGCGCTATTTCGGCGACCCAGAGCAGGTTGTGGAGCTCAGTCTGTCATCATTCGGGACGGCAGTTGTGCCCGCTGTGAAGCCTAGCGAAGAGGGAACGCTCAGGAAAAGCGACAAGACGTCAACAGAGACGAGGCTGTGTCCTGGGTACATCGTTACTAGAGAAACAAGTTCGACGAAGTGGCCGGTGTTCTTGACAGAAGTGGACGGTTTTCGGATGAGCGGCGAGAGAATATAACAAAGCAACTTGGACAGGGGCTCCAAGCGCTGAAGGTGCGAAGTACACAATGAGCCGGAAGGGAACATAGGATAATGAATTTTGAATAGTCCATCTAAACCAGGCGCTCAGCCATTCCAGCAGACGGGTTGTAGGGACAGGCTGCAAAAATCGGGGCATTTTTAAAATCGGGGTACTTTAAACTTGTTGGGTTTCCTTCTCTGCCAGTCTTTCGTACGTTGCGCAATTGAGGTGGTCTTGAACTTTGCTCCCGTAGGCTTGCCGGTCAAGCACGATGGTACAATTCTAGTTGTGAGCATGGAGGGTGACTACGTTATCATCCTCGCGTAGGCTACGGGTTGCCACCACGTCATCTAGTTTCAAGTTTTGTTGATGCTGTTGCTGAATGTTCGGGACAATGTCTATAGCCTTCAGTCTCAATTTCCCTCGGATGCCGGGTAGATCTTACGTTAGGGGCCACGACCTTTGGCTAAAGCACCCGTTTCGGTAGTAGGGGAGAGTTGTCTCTAGGATACAATAACAGCAAAGTTGCCACAATCATCGTGTGCGGGTTCTTTTTCTCTAGGGCTGAAATATTGTCTTCTAGGGATGCCTGATTTGTCTCAGACGCTGAAGAAGCGACAAATTTTACTAAAGAATCGAGTGAATCAAACTTGACTGGTATATGACGCTCCAGTTGCTTGTGTAGAAAGAAAAGGTTCAATTCCTTCATCCTGATTTCCGCTTGTCAGTATTAGAGTCAAGCTTGCACGAAACGCCATCTTTCCTTCAGGAGTGCGGACCAGGCGCTTCAGCTGGAACCTGCGGGGCATTACGCACAAGTCATGGAGGGCCTTCGTAAAGGCGAGCTGGTTCTTGAAGGATTAAAGCTGCGGGTGACGCTTACATTATGTTTGACACCAAATACCCCAATACACCAAATACACCAACCTAGGGCGTTTATTGAAAGTGGTAAAAATGTTTGTGTCTTCTTTTTTGTTTTACTCGAATCTTGCCCTTGCGCTTCGGAGGGGCTGGGTGTAGGTAGTGGGATGACTTCCAAGGATCTATTCAGGCCTTCTCTGTTGTTAGGAGGGTATTACATCGGGGGTAGGATACATTGTAAACGAAAATGCAAATTAGACTGACCGTTCTGTTAATAGGCGAACAAGTAAATACGCGCGCATGCGAGGAACAAGAAAGAAAAAGTGAGAAAGAAGGAACACAAAAAAGCAAAATCTGGAAAGGAGCCATAAACAAATTTACGAAAACACTTTCGATGAAAGTTACCCTACATAGTAAGCATTAGGAGTTCTTTGAATTTGGTCGGATCGGCTTCACCTGCAATGTCAAGAAGTAGGGCATCCCAGACAACGATTTAAGGGGGTATGAATGACCCATAATATCTAGAAGTGTGGTATTTCACACGTGTAACTTTTAAGGCATGGTCCTATGGGGAAGATGGTTAGTGGTAAAGAAAAGAAATCAAGAGTCGTGGTTCTGTTTAGGAAACTTTAATAAACATGGTAGCTTACGCAGAAGAGATAGGATAGGCAAATATGGGCGAAGTGTGAGAGCCGTCACACCTGCATGACGTGAGTTATAAGTAATGAAATAAACAGCTTGCTTATGAAGGGTTTGAATTTGGTTAAATAGGACTGCTTTTTCAGAGTCCTAATTGAAGATGCGTATTCAATTAGGTGTGCTTACTGTTGTTTACGCAAGCTATCAGAGGTTTGATGGAGCATGTTCTATGCTGTGCTTTAAAACCCAATGAGCCGTTGCAGGATGCTGGAATGGTGCTCATATGATGATTCAATGTCTAGTAATACTGCATGGTAAGTCCCAGGTACTTGTAAGTGTTTGCTAGCTCAACGGTTATGTTATTGAAGCAATAAAAAGAACTCGGGATGACAGATACCTAACCCACTGCGGTTATTCTCGTGCAAATACGTTCGCCTGCCCTGCCAAGCAGCGGCCTAAGTTGCTCTCGCTACTTCTGAAGCTGTTCCTGATGAAGGCTACCTTGCCGCTCCAATTCTAGACGTTCTTCTCGCGCGCGGTGTTGCCCACCCACAGACGGTTGTTACCATCGAGCACAACAGCGTTAGCTTGCCTCTAGTCTACTGTGGCTTTCACAGTCACGTCTTTCTACATTGGATTGCAATCGCCACCCTTTGTCTTTTCCGTGCTCCGGACAATAACGCTTTTGCTTTGAACCATCCGCCAATTCAACATGGAGTCTCCGATCCACTCTCTAACACTCCAAAAAATTTTGCAACAACGCTCATGCCAAAGTTGTCATCCTCACAAGCAAACCAACTGCGTTGTCTTCTGACATCATTTGCCGATGTCTTTGAATTGGGCGACAAAGCTTTGGGGCAATGTTCTACAGTCACCCATGAAACCGATATAGGCGGTGCACTACCCATTTATCGGCATCCGTACCGTTTGTCTTAAACTGAACTAGGCATCACCCACAAGCGCTCGGCAAAATGCTCCCAAAGCAAATTGTAGAACCGTCCTGCAGACCCTCGGCTTCATCCGTCGTTTTGGTAAAAAAGAAAGATGAAACTTGGCGATTCTTGTAGACTACTGCAACCCGAACCGAGTGACCAATACAGACGTGTACCCTCTTCCTAGAATCGACGACGCCGTAGAGTGTTCAGATGGTGCCAAGTACTTTTCGGCAATTTATCTATGCTCATGTTACTGCGCTCAGGCTCAGGCATGAACTGTCCTACTTTCACCATTTTGTGCAACATTACAGGGGTAATCAGTATGTCGGTCTTACCATCAGAAAGCTGCAGCTCACTTTCACTCTGGTGGGTGTATACCTACACCCGACATCTCACTTTCAACGGAAGAGGCTGGATGACATATTAAGCACAACAACGGGTCCGTCGGTTATTACCAGTGATTTTAATGGACACCACAAGCTTTGGAGAAGCCCAAACACCAACAGGCGAGGTCGGAGCTTAGTAGCTTTTGCCTCAGACCATGGGCTGTGCCTACTAAACGACGGAAGTTCCACTTATTTACGTGGAACAAAGTACGGCCGTTTTTTAGTCTTGACGTTCGTGTCACGATGCTTATCGACCCGTGCACAGTGGTTCCCAGACATAGAAACTCGTGCAAGCGACCACATTCCAACCTATTTAAATATAATAGAATTACGAAGTTCCTTCGATCCTAATGCTATTCGGGTAACCGATTGGTCGAAATTCCATTCAAGGATGGACGAAATTTGCCGCAGCTCTGAGCTTGAAAATGTAGAGTCCGTAATTGAAAGCAAACTCCAAGCCTGCAAGCGTTCCGTCCGGCTGTCTCCAAAAGAGACCGAGTTTGACATGGAGCTGGAGCGCCTTTGTGCTGTTCATCGCAGCGCCGAACGCTGATACCGGGGAACGAAACGTCTCGAAGATTTGAGAATTTGCAGATGAACCCAAAAGAAGATCCAGCGACGCATTGCCCAAGTGCAAGCACAACGTTGGAAATCGTTTTGTGACACGCTGTACCCTCGCAAGCCGTTGTCGAGGATATGAAAAACTGTGCAAACCGTAATGACTCCTGTAAAGCAGCGCTCCAAATTGAAGGGCCTGACTATTCACCAGAACCGCTGAGAGCTCGAAGTGGCCGAGGACGTCTGCGTGAGGATAGCCAGTGGAGCAGGCCCTTCTGGACTACTGCTCGCCAGTGACATCCCTGCATCGCGGGCTTCATGGATGGACGTTCCATTTAGCATGGAAGAACTGCAGGCGGCATTGGCTGCATGCAAGCGATCTTGGTTTCCTGGGCCTAATGGAGTCACATATGCTCCTCTCGGTCACCTTGGCAAAGATGCCCGAGAAGCCTTGCTGGAATTGGAATATTTCAACGACCTATGGTGTGATGCTTCCATTCCTCAAAAATGGAAGAGCAGCCGGCTCGTTCCGCTGCTGAAGCCCGCAAAATCTATGCTGGATCCAATGGCATACCGACCAATTTCACTCGCAAGTTGCGTTGGAAAGCTGATGCAGCGAATCATTCTTGCACATCTTAAGTGGTTCCTGGAGCGTTACAATGTCTACCCTGATGTCATGGCTGCATTCCGTCGTGGACGCTCATTCATTGGCTGCGTTATTGATTCGGTGACTTTTGTGCAGCAGCGGAAAAGTGCGAAGCGGATATGTGTGGCGTTGTTCCTTAACGTTAAAGGGGCCTACAATAACGTGGAGCACGATGCCATTCTTAATGTACTGCAGGCGGTGGGGCTCGGTGGCCGGGTCTACCAGTGGATACGGAACTACGTAACAGAGAGGTCATTCTTTGTTATCACTGCAGATGGGCCGACATCAGCTCACTAATCTCACCGTGGTGTTCCCCAAGGAGCAGTCATGAGCCCTTCACTGTTCAACCTTACACTAATTGGCCGGATTTCTCGCCTTCCAAGTAGGGTTCACGTGTCGATATACGCCGACGATAAATGTGTTTGGGCAGATGGCGTGACTCGTCGGCATGTGCGCGCCCGACTGCAAAATGCCGCAGACTTGACGACCTCGTATCTACACGGACAAGGGTTGGAAATATCCAGCAGAAAATTCGCCGTGCTTCCGTTTACGCGAAAGCTATGCATGCATATTCTTTGTATATTAATGGTGAATCACAAGTCTTATGTGAGAAATCACAAGTTTCTCGGCATACTTGTCGACAGAGGCCTTTCTTAAGGCGCTCATGTTAACGTTCTAAAGAAGAGGCTCTCTGCAGTGGTGCGTGAGCTAAAACTCATCTGCGGCAAGACGTCGGGAACACCACTGAAGTCGATGTTACCGCTCCACAACGCGCTGTTCTTGGGTTATCTGCGATACATTGCCCCTGTCCTTTCAAAAGCGTGCTCCACAACTACTCGGTCACTTCAAGGTATACAAGCTCAGGCCCTGCAAACCTGTCTTGGCCTACCACAATGTGCGTCCAGAGCAGCGACCAGTGCCCTGGCTCGAAATCACCCTCTGGCAACCTTTGTGGACGTTGAAATACTCAAGTCACATATCAGGCACCTCGACCGTCTACCTGATCATCACCTCGCGGGAATACCATCCACCCGTCCCCAGGCGTCATTCGCAAGGGTAGTAGCTGCCCACAACACCAGCGTTCCATCGAACCACACGCCGGCGATGCGACCACTCCTTCCGCTGTGGTGTGTGATGCAGCCCCGAGTCTGCCTAGATATCCCAGGAGTGACAAAAAAACGTTATCTTCCAATTCCGGCCCTGTAACAGCTCGCTTTGTCCTTCACGCACGAGACATACAGTGACCGAACCCATGTATACACTGATAGCTAGGTAACATTGTCGGGTTCTGCCAGAGCTGTTGTTATACCACGACTGTCACTGTGCAGCAAATTCAAAATAGCCAATCTTACGACATCCACGACTAAAGAACTTACGGCCATCCGTAACGCTCTGCACACGATCGATTAAAGTTCGTGCCGCAGATGGGCTATCTTCTGTGACTCCAAGCCTGCACTTCAGTCACTCCAGTCAGCGCTGTGCCGGGGACCTCACGAATAGCTCCAGATAGAAATAAGAATGGTGTACGACCATGCTGCCCAGGCGTGTCATGTTGTCACCCTACAGTGGCTTCCTAGCCACTGTGGCATTCTCGGAAACGAAAGTGGGGACACTGCCGCCCGGCTGGCACAGCAAACAGCGACAACTGTACTCATCCCATTGTATAGGACGGACGCAGCTAGGGTCCTCGGCATTCTTACCCGGGAAACAGCTATCTCCCAAAGGTCTCCAGAAGATTTCACATGCGTACGCATTGGTGCCTTTGACCCGCACCTGCAACGTCCCCTTCCAATAGGCCTCCCACGGTCTGACGACACTCTTCTTTGCCGTCTCTGGCCGGGAGTGGCATTCACAAATGCTTACTCGTACCTAATAGGAATTGCAGCAAGGGCGGAGAGCGAAACGTGTGGCACATCGGAGACGATACGCCACGTTTTATGCGAGTGTCCACGCTACTCGGCTGAAAGAAAAAAAGCTGTCGTCAGCGCTGAGGAACCTGGACTCTCGGCGGCCATTTTCGGAGGAGAAGATTCTGGGCCCCTGGCCTTCTCAGTCATCCGGTCAGAAGGCGACTAAGGACCTATTACGTTTTCTACTGGTGACGAACTTGAACACTAGGCCATAGACTGAGAGCCTGCAGTGTCAACCACTGTCAGTGCCTCAGTGCTGGGTATACGCGTCTGGTCCAACTTTTCCACTTTTTTTCCTGTCTCTTTTTTGCCCATTTCTCCTTTCCCACGTGCAGGATAGCAAACTAGGCTCTAGCCAGGTTAACTTTCCTGCCTTTCTTCTACATTCTTCCTTCGTTCCTTATGTAAATTGTAAGGAATAAAGGTAACTGCACACTACCCGTAAGCGCTTCACCACTTCCTGAATATGCGTGTCCCAAGCTAGTGTCTCGTGGAATGGTAACCTAAATACTTAACTGACTGGATCGTGGCGCAGTTGGACAGAAGCACTGCCGGTTGCCGCTATCGTGTAGATAAACAGGCCTAGATAGTCTGATACGCCTATGTGGGTTATGAAAAAAAGTAGGGTCGTTGTTTAATAATGAAAATCCGATTAGAAACAAACCTACCGAGCAAATAGCAAATAATATTCTGAAAAAGTCTTGCGGCCACATTATACGAGTTACACGGAATGTCTAAGACGGTGTCTTCAGCGTATATAATGTTTGGATTTTATTAGTAATTCGCCAGGTCATTAACATAAATATTAAACAAAAGAGGCCCTAGTTTAAAACCCTGTGGAATACCAAAATTAACTGCCCTGTTTTTATTTAAAGAAACCGCTGCTTTTACATCTTGTGCCCGAATAAAAGCCTAATTTTTAAGGAACGACAAATATGGGCCTCTGAATCGAGTTTTGTAAACTTGTCGAACAATATTTTAGAATAGGCAGAATGTGAGCTAGTTGGATCATACTCAATTATTACTGGTCAGGCTAAATTTAACTGGGTACGCAGACAATGACAAGAAATGCAGACAATGACAATGCTAGCGCTTGTGCTTCGTTTCTTCTCATTGTCTGCGTACCCAGTTAAATTTAAGCTGACGAGTAATATTTCAAGTATGATCCAACTAGCTCAGATTCTGCCTATTCTAATATTTCTTTCTAGTTATCTGAGCCTGACTAAAACTCCCTTACATGCCAATGATCCCAACGCTCTAAGCCTCATCATCATCCACGTTAGGTGCCGTGCAACACTGCTGTCACGGGCCATCAAAAAGAACATTTTGGTCGACAACATCCATCTCCTGTTTGGTACCATATATCCATCGCAAGGCCACGCCAGGCGAGTATCCAAGGCCTAGAGATCCGAACTGAGGAGGTAGATCCGTATGCTAAACGATTTAAAAGGAAGTCAGCGCTTGTGATTCGTTTCTTGTCATTGTCTGCGTATTCAGTTAAATTTAGGCTGACCAGTAATAATTCAAGAACAATATTTTATGGTCAACGGTATCGAAAACCTTTTGTAAATCAGCAAACAACGAAATAACAAATTATTATTGTCCAGTTTATAGCAGATAATGTCGTTAAAGTCCTCTAATAGTGTGATCGTGCCTATTCCACTGCGGAAATCGAACTGGAAAGGATTTAGTAAGATATATTTTGTACAGGAAGAATTCATGTTCTTATGCAAAATGTTTTCTGTTATGCATGTCACACATGAAAGAATTGCAATTGACCGGTAAGTACAGTAATCCTTCTTTGTTCATTTTTCGTGCAGTCGCCTCACCATGCTTACTTTCATCGTATGTGGTATTTTACGAGTTAAAAAGATTTCCTTGTTATTAAGAGAAGTAAATTTGAAGTTTTTCAAAATTATGAATAATATCTGTTATTCTAATTATATCGATTCCTGGCGATCTCGTTATGAGCCTCGTTTTAGTTACATCCGGAAGATTAAATTCATTAGTACTGGGCATGAAAGCTGAATGAACATTCTGAGCAGAACTGTGGATGTGATATACTTGCGACGTATACTAATTCTGAAGATTATTCACACTTTCCGCCGAATGGTATTTAAAACTTTGGGATATTTCTCCATCAGGAACTATTTTAAATGCTTCGTTTAGTGTGGATACTATGTTCCTCCCTCGAGCCCTTCCCAAGTTTTATGAACTATGCCTCACGTTTTCTTGTGAATATTTCGAAAGACCCCTAACTGAACAAGATTGTATTTTTTCTTGTTAGTGTTACCTTGGCTGTGACTGTTGTTTAAGTTGCTTTTTCAGAAGAGTTTTGTCGGGTTATTTTCGATATTGTGTAAACAGGGTGCCTTTTTGATAACATAGTTCAATTATCTCCTTATCTATCCAAGGGCTGGCTACACTTCTGTGTTGAAGCTTTATTGTTTTCTTTGATTTATTGTAAGTGTGCTCAAGTTTTTTGCCATTAGATCATAAGTCACCAAGTAAATACATACTAAAATAGAATCCTAGTGAAACGATTTATTGGTCGGCCGATTTTTTTTGTCACATAACATCATTTTTTCTAGCTCTGGCTGCACGGGTGTGAAGTGGTTGTCTCCTAAATTACTACCGTATTAACATAGTGGTCTCCCACCTTTTCCATAAGGGCCCAACCGAATGCATCGAGTGTTGGCGCTCTGGTACGGATAACCTCAATACATGTCTGCATCAACCGATCACAACATTTCTTCGAGTGTAAAATCTTGAATTTTATTCGCAAACCCATATCCCGACAACAGTGCTAACTACTCATTTACTCCAGTTTTTGATGTATCGGTAATGTCCATAATAAAGTCTCCAGCTAAGATTACCTGCTTGTTCTTGTACTCGTTTAGGAAATGCCGAAACCCCGTCTAAAACGTGTGCAGTATTTTCTGGTGGCCTGTACACCGCAAAAATCAGGAATTGACATGTGAACTGTCAGCACTTCAGGCTACCACTTCAGCCTGGTCAAAAGTTAGAAACGGTAGGTCACATAACCACCCACTGTGAACAAACGCCATCACGCTGCCACTTTTTCTGCGTTCCCTAAATAGCGAAAATCGCTAGAACCCATCGAGAAAGAACTTTGAACTGTCAATCTTTGAGTTGTTATTGTCAGTGAAAATAAGGATGTGTAAATACAACATAGGTGGCGTCAGAACCAATTTTAAGTAGTGCCAATGTTTGTGTAGGCTGCTAAGGTTTTGGTGTATAATCAAATTTTACGCTCGATAATCACATTTTTGATGTCTCCGATTCCCGCTCTTGCTTCTTTGCTACCGATTGTTTGAATAATTGCAAGGTTGCGGACACTTCATGCTATTTTGTTGAGTTCCGTTACTTTTATAATTTCCACAGGTTTGGCTCATTCATGCTTTTTACGAACACCCATTCGTTGCGTGGCCAGGTAAATTCGTATTCCTTGCCTTAGCAACTTTCTAGTCTCCCATAGTTTTTTGGTTGTGGTTTTGGTTCCAGTAGAAATTTTGGGGGGTTGGTTCATCTATTCCAGTGCCTTCGATCCACGTTGCAACTCCTCTGGCCACTCCGTGGTCAGATGGCAAGCAGCAGGATGGCCCCTCAGGGCCGTTTCCTGTTTCTGATCCAACTCACCAGCTGGTAGGCCTAGCACGTTAATCGAAATTTAATTGGCGAGTACGGTGGCAGTAAAGTTAGGTTCGTTGAAGAAGGTGGTTGGTGTCGTCGCGGAGGGTGGTGAAGGACCCGATGACGAGACGAGGCAGGTAGACGATGAAGAAAAGAAGTGTATTTACACTTATCTACAGAGCAGACGATGCAGCATAACACAAGACAAGGAAAACTGGATTAAAATTATAAGGCGCCGCCGCGCGCAAAAGGGGGTATCGCGGCGCGATCCCTGGAGGGGGCCCGGAGGCCAAAAAGGTGCCAAACCGCCGCACGCTTGGCGAGAAATTTCGTGGGGCTCTGGCGCCCAGAAACTGCCACGGGAGCAAGTCTTGGTGCGACCACTCTGGGCCACAGCTCCGAAAAAACTCGTCGAAGCATGCGCGAGCAGGGCGCAAGCAATTCCGCCTCACCCAAAACAGCGCACATGCCAATAAGGATTTTGACCTCCGGTCCCCTCCCCCTGGCCGTCCCCGAAGGTCAGGATGAAAGGAAAGCCTCCCCTGACGCCGCGTAAAAGCCGCCGGCAAGACCCATACAAAGGGTTGCGACTCGCTGGCGTCGGCGAAGGCCGCCCCAACATTCCGTCACCGACGGGGAGACCCAACAAGGCCACGAGAAGGGAGGGGGGTCATCGTCAAGACGGGGATCATCGGCGCTGCAATCATTACAGCTCCCCTATTAAAAGCCTGTATCAGGACTGATTGGCCTACTACAGGCAACCCAACCAAGTGATTACAGCGCCGATACCCTCCAAAACAAAGAACACTCGCGATGAATAACACTGAAAATTGGAGGAATATCTCTTGAGGACTCTATGCATGCAAGCGACATTTCCGCTTGCGAGCAAAGCGCAAGGTAAAATGCTACGCGAAAAGAAATAAAACACGAAGGATGCATAACACTCCAGGGGAACATCATACACCCTGCAAAATACCCGCGTGTGGGATACTGTATACAACAACAAAGGCAACAGTTAGGCTCACTCGCGAGAACAGAGGGAGGAACAAGAGAACATGGCAGCCACATGACAACGCAATTGCAAATCAACGCAAGGTGAAAAGTTTCTCTCACACTTAAGCATAGGACGAAGGAAAAAAACAGCAGCGAAATGAAAACCGTATAGGAGCGTTCAATCAGTCCACCGCAGTCCATTCTCTTTTTCACCTACAACACTCGACTTAATCAGGCGCAGCGTCGGGGTGAGAGTCCACACTTCGGTTGTTGCACCAACCGCGGTTTTTGGCGTTTGCGCCGAGGCGTCAGGTGATCCGCCTCTGCAACCCGTGCGGGAGGTCCACAATGCCAGAGCCACGTACATGACCAGTATCCGAAGCTTTAAGCCGGTTCCCTTTTCCTGTCCGCGGTTGACCATGTTCCCTCCAGTGCAAGCCAAATTGTTCTCCGCCACATTTTCGCCGGACCCTCTTCTTCCCTGTGACCCCTGCTGAGTCGCTGCGCCAGCAAGCAGCGGGTTCTCCCCGTTCGGCGCTTCGGAGCTGCACCCAAACTTGGAACGCCCCAACAGCCCGTCGAGCGCAGCGTTCGAGCCGTTGTCAGAGCCCTTTGGCGAATTGTCAACGCAAGTGAGCCCTGGCGGACACTGCTGTGGACGCGTATCGGCCTGTGCGGACAGCGGCTCAGTTCTGTACAAGTCCATGTCGCCCGCAAAGGCAGCACCCCTTTGCGTCAGCCCTCTGCCTCCCGCCGCTGTGCCTGCCGTATTGCCGCCCCCGCAAATGTCCGCGGTAGCGTCTTCCACCAGCAAAAGGTTTTGGCCTGCCTGGTCACGGTACGGCAGAGCTTTTGTTGAACACAAGTAAGCATTGGCAATCTGACCGCCCGCCTCTACTCCTGTAGCCGTGATGCTCAGCGGAGACGCCTTCCATTTGCCCGGCTCATCTGCTTTTCCTAGCAAGTAGACCACACCTCCCACGGTGCGTGCCGTCGAGACGAGTGTACCTGTCGTACCACTCGCCCGAAGGGCCGACTCCACTGCCCCTAGCTGTAGAGCCTCGGTGCCAACGGCCATAGGCTTTGGCGCCGGACGAATAGCAGGGAACGCAGTCCCCCCTTCATGGGAAGCTTCTGCCAGCGAATCAGGTTTAGCTGACCTGTTCAGCTGATCAGGGGTGATGACCTTTCTTAACACCGCAAATGCCTTGACGGTGTCGAGACTCAGTTTGAACGGCATAGCGGTGACTCTCGGCCCCACTAGCCCGCCGCCCACCTTGCGTGGTCGTTTCTTGGAGATGCCAGACACCGCCGCAGTGACCACACGAGGTCTTTCTCCCGGCTCCGGAACCACTACCTCAACCCACTGTTCCCTCTGCGTGGATGGATCACGTTCACGATCGAGGTAACGATAACGGCGGCAGTCAGCGGACGAATGTGTGGTTTGCCCGCAACTACAGCACGGCAGTACTACGTCATTATTTCCCGTACGCGCCCGGTATTCGGTTTCGGCCAACCTTAAAAGCCGCTCGAGCTCTCTCCTTTTTGCGCGTTCCGCTTCGAGCACTTTGTCCCTAGCCATGATGGGCTCTGGCAATGAGGGTATCCCACCAAAAAAAAGAAAAGGTGCAGAGACGGACCACTCACCGTCGATGATCCGGCCGTCCCGTTGCACCACGCACGTCAGTCCCATTCATCTCCCGCGGGGATCGGCAGGTCCTGAAGTGTAGTCTTCCCGGCAGGAAAACTAATCCCTCGGTTGTCTCGTAGGTGGCGCGCAGCAGCCCTGCTTCATCGTTGTCTTTGCGTGTAGACGACTTTTTTCTTCTACTCTCGCGGTCACCTTTGGGTCACACTTCGTTCACGAGTTTCTCACTTGAAGCGACGAAGATATCCACGACGCTGTCGGGCTGCGCCAGTAAAGTTAGGTTCGTTGAAGAAGGTGGTTGGTGTCATCGCGGATGGTGGTGAAGGACCCGATGACGAGACGAGGCAGGTAGACGATGAAGAAAAGAAGTCTATTTACACTTATTTACAGAGCAGACGATGCAGCATAACACAAGACAAGGAACACTGGTCAAAAATTAAAAGGCGCCGCAGCACGCAAAAGGGGGTATCGCGGCGCGATCCCTGGAGGGGGCCCGGAGCCAAAAAGGTGCCAAACCGCCGTACGGTTGGCGAGAAATTTAGTGGGGCTCTGGCGCCCAGAAACCACCACGGGAGCAAGTCTTGGTGCGACCACTCTGGGCCGCAGCTCCGAACAAACTCGTCGAAGCATGCGCGAGCAGGGCGCGAGCAATGCCGCCTCCCCCACAGCAGCGCACATGCCAATAAGGATTTTGACCTCTGCTCCCCCCCTGGCCGTCCCCGAAGGTCAGGATGAAAGCAAAGCCTCCCCCGACGCCGCGTAAAATCCGCCGGCGAGACCCAAAAAGGGTTGCGACTCGCTGGCGTCGGCGGAGGCCGCCCCAACATTCCGTAACCGGACGGGGAGACCCAACAAGGCCACGAGAAGGGAGGGGGGTCATTGTCAAGTCGGGGATCATCGGCGCTGCAATCAATACAGCGGCCCTCAGCAATGTCACTTATGGCAGCACATTTGGCGCGACCTTACTGCTGCACAAACGACTACGCACCCAGTCTCGTGGATCATTCACAATAAGAGGTACCGCCGCCGTTCCCGCTATTTCAGACTCAACCCTCCAGTTTATCAAAGCGTCCGTAAAACTAGGAGGCACCACAATTCACTACTGACGACTCAACTTGGCCTGCCACCGATGAGATGTGCTCATCGGACACAAACCCACCATTTCAGCGGTCGATGAGCGCAGTGCACCACCCGCAGGCGCTACACCCAGTGCAGCGACTGCCGCTCCACAGGCCTACAAAGGGACGACCAGGACATCTACGTGCATGGTCGCCTTGAAACCTCTAGAGAGCTTCTATATATTATCTCTTACAACGAAGTTACTGCAACAGAGGCTCGATAGCTGCCTAGAAAACTCTGGAATTGGTGGCTATAGCTGCCACAGTCCCACCAACACTAGGTCGGTGTAAGGGTCGTCTCTCGCGGCGGTCCATGGGCAATTTTTCTACATCGTATTTCTCTCACTGCTGAAAAGCAGCCTTCTGAACAAGTGTGCCGGCTGTCCGGAAGTGGTATCAAGAGATATGCTGTTTCTGGGGTAGACCACGGAGAGGAATCCCAAGTCACCCATTCCAGCCTCTGGTCTGCCACTGACCAGGTGCTTCTTTCCCTTCCCGCTACATGGGCTCTGGGCGGACGTGCCATATTACTCTGCGTGGTCCTCTAGAGCCCATGCAGCCACTTTTGTGATATGGGTACGTATTTCGGAACCGACTGCTCAAGGCCGGAGTTTTGGACGGTTACCGATGCTTCCTTCAGGGGTGCATGAACACTTCGTGCCCCTCCGCTGCTTCAGAAGGACCGGCTCACTGTGAGACGGAACCACTATGCAACGCCACAAGTCGTGTTTTGAAGTGGTGTGTGTAGTGGCGATGACAATGACATTACGGAGAATATTTGTCCGAGAAATAGCAAAGCTGCTCGTCCTAAACGATGTGAGTGAAGACGCCAGCCTGAGCACAAGGGAATCGTAACATCCAACCGCTTCGAGTATTTGGCGGAGGGTAACGAAGATGCTATTAAGGAAGTCGCTCCAGAGAGTGAGGAATACACAGAGCCCTCGTACCGTGATGGGCTCAAGCCCAAGAAAAGTGGAACGGCAGCTCCGGTAACAGATGAGCAGGACCAATATTTGTCTGTTCTGCAAGTTGAGGTCCCCAAGCTGACCGAGCGCCGTGCTAGGGTAATTCGTCAGTCACAATGGCAGCCGCAATCACAACCACGCCATTCTAGTCAGCCGCCTCCCTCACTCCCGAACCTGCACCCGAAAAATCCAGTTCCTTCCATCTTCACCCCCCGTACCCCAACAGGTGGTGCAACAATAAAGACGTTGGTGTCTGTTTTAGCAGCCCAAATTTGCTAGAATCGTTTTTACTATGCCTGGCCCAAATATAAAATACAGGAACTGGCGCGGCTCACAACGAAAGTTAGTGAGCTCGTAAAGGTCTTCACCTAGGCGAACGTCGAGCTTGGGCGTCCCTATTTGTAGAGACAAACGGTTTACTTGGTCTCCTCTGTTTTAGAGCCTATGCTACACCTTGCGTACCAGGTCGGCGTTGCGGCTCCAACAGGTCTCCACAAGGCAAAGCAGCTAATAAGGTGCACACGGCCTAACCACAAACCACGATTAAAAGCATGGTACACATCATGGCAAGATGTCGTTGCAGTAAAGGTGCAACTATGCAGTTCCGCAATATTCTGTATGGTGTTTTGTGCGGCCAAACGGTGGAAGTGCACCCCTGCTGCAATTGGGCTGGCTGACATGTCTGTGCCATTCAAATTCCGCCTTTCAAATACGTGCAACTGGCAGTATCAACGCCCGGATTGCGAATGGAGGTACTCTACCACAGCTATGCATGCACGTGTTTTCTTACATACTTCAACGTGGCTGCTTTCGCATGCCTCATGCGAAAATGTCTTGCGAAAATGATGTCTCATGTAATACGAACCAGTGTATTTATCGCTGCATGCAATTCTACTCCTCCGGCCTAGACTTGCAGGATTACTAGCGCAACTTATAGTTTATAGTCCCTAGTTTATGTTTCACCCATTCAGGGTTGGTTTACGCCAAATCTATTTGTACAAAAAATTAATAAAATTATGTCGTCCACTCTGCATTCTTGCGCCTTTTTTATGCCATTTTCGTGTGACTTCAGGAAAACATGGCGGCTTGACTGCGTCATTTGGGAATGGCGAACCGGAGGTGGCACTCGACCGCACACGCCAGAAGGGAGAAAGTCGGGCGACACCAAAATCCTTGGCGACGACCCGCGCGTACAACAGGCCGCTGAAATGAAGTCCCCATGAAGTAGTGGAGCTCCAAAAAAAAAACACGTTCGCCCTACTACGCAGCTCCTATAACGCATCCGCAAAATCTACCTCTCCGAGTGTACGAAGTGCCCGCTGTAATACGCGCTACCCTTCTAAGTTCCGAAGGATTCAACACTGCATCTAGCTCTCCAGCATGGCACAAATGTTCGCTACCTACCACAGAAAAACTGCTCACAACAGTTTTTCACACGACAATTATCATGGCGCCTTCCTTGATACGGCGGCAGCCACGATAGAATTCGTTCGACGGCTCGACGACCTCCCGACAGAGTCAATCGGCACATCCTTTAGTCCACCGGCCACGGAAGGGCCATCGCAATTCGTTTCCTCAGTTTAACCTAAGCTACAACAGGTTTGTGAGTGGAAGAAAATGTGTCTTTCTTTAGATTATTAGTTTGTACACTGTATCAAGATCCAAGTACGTGCCACTCCACACTAGCGCCGCCAAGAGCACATGCGACGCTTCGCTTACTGGTATACTACTAGGAAAATCTAAGGCACATTAGAGGTGGCAGAAGTGTACCCGAAAGTAACGTAGGTACTCAGAAAATAAAATAACTGACGATTTCACCGCACAGCGTAAACCTCGTGTTTAGGAAACACATTTTTCCAATGGGTGGCCACGAATACCGCTCAGCAACAAGACCAAACATTTTCGAATGCTTTTCCGTACAAGAAATTCAATTTCTGGAAATTTTGGGGCACGCTTACTGCACGAGCGATATACAACAAAGTCATATCTAAGCTGCTTGAACTGGTAAAACAAAAAAAAAATGTAAAATAATTATACAATATATGCCTTATATTTCCAACATCTGTAGCTCTGGCTCGTGGTCGAGTTGTCCAGGGCTCTAGGTATGCTATAGTGCAAGTCGCAAGTGCCATTAACCGATGGTAGAACATTTTTCGAAGTTGATTTCTTTGTTTTTGGGCGATGTTTTCTATAGTGAATTCACAATTTTTCGTCTGTAACGGTTACTGCTTCCTGTGCGAGATCCCAGGACACGCGCCGATTTACATGACGCGCTATCGAGTACACGTTTGCGTGCGGTAGCCATAAGTACTCAGTGCTTGCGGCCAGTGGGAACCGGCCAGAATCAGCCAGCTCTTGGCCTGGTGCGAACACACTGTTTACAATACAGGCGTGAGTGATGAGCTCCTAAGATGTGAGGAAAAAAATTTCGTGGCATTTGAGCGCCGGCGATCACGAGGAGAGCGTTAATTGACTGGATAGGCCACCACTAGTGACTGCTACGATTTAAAGCCGTCCTGGTAGGCTTGTCTATAGCATTTTAAAGCCAAAATAATGGCAGATGTGCGGTATGGCGAGTATACAGATATTGAGAATAACCGCCCAACAAAAACTTAGTATGCGAAGCATGTTTTTTGCGCGAACCGAAACCAGTTTCAATACTAATCTTGGACATTGTCCAATCATAGAGCTCGTTTACCTCACGTCCCTGCTGTTAGTTAGTGGAGCCACCGCAACCGGTCATGGAAGTTTTTATTATTTTGAGGAGCTCTAAAATAAGTACCGCTTGGCGCCCGGATAAAGGATGAAAAGTGGGTTCATTTGAGAATGCCTACGCAGTGCCAGCTAAAACTGAAGCTTGGCAGATTCACTTTAGTGTCCCTTTATCCTGGTGGCTTGGGAGTGATACGGTATCTTGGCAGCGACGGGCCGACTGGTGGAGCAGTGTAATCACCCTATAAGGCTTCGCATTGCCCCGACCTCTATCCGTCGGCTTCCGCGCACCTACACTCTAGTAACATGGGATACGTCCCAGTGCAACACCAATGCAGCCATGACGGCGCCCAGCACCCAGAAGCTCTGAGAAGTGCCACTTGGAAGATGTCGGTAAGGAGTACCGACCGATGCCTGACCGACGTTTGCACTGGCACCTCTTTTTGCGTGCAGAAATGGGAGGCCATCTTCATTGTCAGCTGCCTTGTGGCTTCGATGTGACCGCCAACAGCAGGTCAAATGCTAAATCTTATGCGACACATTTCACAAGAGTCAGGCGGCTCTTGCTTCAAAGTGGCCTAACTCTTGTTGCGGTTAATACTTTAGCCTTGACTTGTATATCGGACTGAATTCCAGCACATTGCCCAAGCGGAGTAGGTGCAACGTGAAAGAATGAATTGAGCGGGAATACGGACGATACGTGCCTCCCTGAAATAATGCCTATACCATCTCTTAAGCAGAAACCTAAATTAACACCCGGGATGAGCTTGCACATCAAGGTAACTCCACCGGTAAGCACTTGAATTTTGTTGCTGAAGCAGCTGGGTGGGCCATCTAGATGAACCGTTTACTAGCCGCTTACCAGTTCACTCTGTAACTAAGCGACAACAAGCTGCTCACAAGACCCCACAGTCGGTCGACCTGCCTTTCATGTGCATATCATTATTCGTTGCTGTGCACTATAATGAGACCCAGGTTATAGTGGTATTTCTGAACGATGGAGCCCAAGACGGTGGTTTAACTATTGCGATACAATGTCTCACTCATTCAGAAGCGAACCAAATTTGCCATAATGCAACACTGAGCAACTTGCCTTCTATGCTGGAGGAGCTTACAGCCATCAGGGACGAAGTGCAGGCGTTAATGCCACCCCTACCGGAAATCCTTGGTAGTATTAGTGTACAAATTTACAAAAATTTAACGGCTTCCATACGGGATTTGCGCCGTGTTACATGCAACTCGTCGGTGTCAAGAGACATTCATAAACTTCTGGACACCTACCCGTCCCTTCTCTGACTGTCTTGAATGTAGCAACGGCCGATGTATAAACGACCTACCAAGCGAACATGAATTGTGGGTAAAGAATAAAGGAAATGCGTATTTGCCCGTGCATTGCGATGCCTGCAAGTGGGAGCAGAGGTGCGACCGCGTGGGAACTCTTGCAAACTTTTTATATGAAGCAAAAAGGCGATAATTGTTTCAGTCATAGGTCGGTGGTTGTGTTTATTTCTGAGGAATCTTTTTTGGAGCGTGTCAGGGTTCGACACAAATGCGCACTTCTGATGCACTTACTGGGGCACTTGCTGTGCATGCTCCAGTTTCTATATTTACCCGCCCTGGTGGCGATTACAGTTCAGTTGTAAGTTATCGCTTGTCCCGTCTGATGCTGATGCTTGCATTTTTAGGGGCAATGCTGGCTGGGGTATATAACAAGAGTATATAACAAAAAACATTGGTACAAAAATGTGTAACCCGGAATACCAGTAAAATCTTATAAAAGCAAATGTGATGGCAAGTGTATAGGGCCAGTTTTGAATACGCATGATAGGAAATGATTTTAAAAAAGTTATCAGACAAATATTTAAAAAGGCATTGCACAAAAACCATGCCATTGTCACCCTAAAATTAGGAAGAGTGTAGCAGATTGTTTTGTCTGTATAGTTTCTTGAAGTGTCTGTCTTGCTGTATCGAGTGCCTTGCATGCGATTAGGATGTGGACCATGGTTAGGAACTCCCCACACCTGGTAAACACTGGTCTTGGAGACCGAGTGAGCAGGTATGTGACCTATCTTGTGTATGGTCTATGCGCGTCACAGCTAACGTAACTTCAAAGTGACTGTTGTTTGAGTCAGTAGTGTACGACCCCAAGTATGACTTTATTACATGTAACTTGTTACCTGTCTGTTTATTCTATTATGCTTGCCATTTATTACGAAGGTCTGGATAATTTGCGGCTTTAGTTCACCGTGTGGTAGTGTTGTTGTCTACTGTGTTCACTGAATGGGGCGGCCGTGACCCTCTCATCAGCAACATCCTTTCCTGCGATCCCAGCGTAGTATGGAACCCAGAACAAGACCAGAAAGATTTTTGGGCTGATGTAGACATGATAGTATTGAGGAACATACTTACAATTTTTTTTTTCAATTCCTTTTTTGATACCAATGCACGCACAACACTCAAGGAATCAGTTTATAATATGTACTTTTTATTTTTGTGTTAAACAATGTGTTCCGCAATGAGTAAGATGCCAAATTATTCAGCTGAATAAATTGTGGTGTATGTGCTCATGGTTCTGCATGCATGAAAGTTTGGCCCATCAGTAGCGAAAGACACCATGGTTGCTGTTTTTGAAACGTCGCGATAAAACTTTGCACATTTATACTTACACTGCAGGAATAATAAGTGCTGCAAAATTGCCGTTTGTGGTACCCTGCTTTCATCAATTTTCATGAAGGACAAGTCACAAGATACAGGTTGATGTTGCCAGGGTGTAAAACGTCAGTAAAAGTAGATGCGTAAATGTGACAAAGGAAATATTGTTGCCCGAAGCTTCCTGTATCACCCTAAGTGAGAGCGGCCACGAAACATACTAGCGATTTAGAAACAGTGGAGCTGCGGATGTAACATTAAAAGCAGGTTTAAAAGCCTGGTTATTCAGCGATAAAATTTTAAAAGCCTAGAGCAAGTCCGCGCATGTTCGTTGGTCCTCAAGCAACACTTGTTACACTCAGCATAAAAACTTTGGACAGGGCTAGTGCGCAAAGCACCCGACGGAAGGAGAAGCCACAAGTGTAGCAGTGAGTCGAGCATTCCTAATGCTGTTTTTGTCGCCGACAGATACACGACACTACCATAGCCCAAACGAGACCCAACCAAAGCACTATACAGGCGCAGCGGGAGGTCTTTGTCGGCACCATACGATTGGTGTGAGAGGACCGGAAGGATATTTATTGTTTTGAGGCATTTATGCTTCACTTGCTTGATTTGAGGAATGACTGTAAGTTTGTGTTCACATACAACTAAAAAATTGTGATCGTTGTTCACAGGAAGCGACACGCCATTCAGAGTAATGTCTGGGTCCGGATGAACCCCAAGCTTCCTCAGGAAGACAACTCAAGAACGTTTTGTGGGATTCAGTCTAAAACCATTCTTGTCTGCCCTGCAACAAGTTTCTTGAGGCCCAGCTGGACTTAACGTTCTCAGGTTGATAGATTACACAATTTAAAGTATATCTGAAGGACATCTACATATACTCAACAGGAGATTGTAGGTGGAAATGTCGTTCCAAGAGAGTTCACTCTTAATTATCAGGAGAGTGCAGCTCAACACTCCACCTTTCTGCATGCAACTTTCTTGCACGTTAACCGTTGAGAGTGCACTACCAGCTATCACGCGAAAGGTTCGCTCCTCTAAGTAACTAATAAGGGTATTTAACATGCTACGCGAGACACCGAATAACTTGAGGTCACAAAGTATGCCGTAACGCCATGCGGTGTCATTGGCCTTCTCTATGTCAAAAAACACCGTAAGACAGAACTATTTGTGAACAAAGGCATCCTTTATATATGATTCCAACGCCACCAGTTGATTGTTGGTGGATCTCCCCGCCCTGAAGCCAGCCTGACAACTCTCGAGAAGACCATTGTACTCTAAGAACTAGATAAGTCTCCTATTGATCATCTTCTCGAGAAGCTTGCACAGGCCTTGGTCAGGGCAATGAGTGGATAGCTAGCGGGAGACGAAGGTTCCTTCTATTCCATCAGGAAAGTTACAACAATGGCCTACCTCCAAGAACTGTGAAGCTGCCCCGAAAGCCATATTTTTTTGAACAGGTGTAGGAGTGTCTCAAGATTGCCTGGGTATAGCTGTTGTATCATGGTATATGTAATCTTCCGTTTCCGGAGCTCTCTGCCTGGTAAACAGAAATTGAGCCCATCCGCCGGAGCTTGACCTGAGCCCCGACGGCCACCGTTTGTAGAGACTGCCCTTCACGCCACAACTCCAAGTCACGGTAGATTACAGCGTGGGTATGGGGCTCTGAGCCCGAGGTGTCGCTAAGACCGTCACCAAGATTACTCAAGGTGCCTCGAGTGGGGGCTTGTCCCGTCTTTTTTTCGGTACCGTCGTTGTTTTCTGCGCAAAACCTATTTACCCACCTGTTATAGAAGTGCCCTTCTCTCAGTGCAGGTAAATCCCGACACCTTCTCCGGCAAGGCCTGCATCCTGGTCTCCGATTTCAAGAGATGCCTGTCGGAGCCCCACCAGCGCTCTCGTATGAACTTCATGGATATGGGTGCCAACTTTGTTTTAGAAATTCTTGCCAAAAGCATACAATTGCCATAAAAAATTCCCTTTTCAAGAATAGACTTACTTGGTTGGAATTAACTGGTACGTTCATGACACACGAAATTTGTGGCCTTAAGAAAAACGTTCTAAAAGGAAGAACTATTTGTGTTTTCTGCTTCTATTTTATATGGCACCAAAATTTTACTGTTCATTACTTTATCAAAAATACCATTGGGCGTGTTTTTTGAGAACCGAGAAAACTTACGTGGATTCTCTGACCCAAGGCAGCCTAGTGCCATAGTGTAATATTGGCAATTAAAAAATGTTGCTTCCATGTTGCAGTCGCCCCGTCCCATAGGGGCAATTTTTATTACAAGCCGTGTGCGCTTGTAGACAGTGTGCACTTGTAGGTGTTGTAGACCCACACAAGGGTTGATCACCACGCTGGGGAGTCGCTTGTACCTATTTTAGCGTAAAGTGACAAGTGCCGACAAGGCCCACCAATGCACATGCGTATTATCACGGCCACTCTAGACGCTAAACACGTAGCCACCTGTGGCGGGACACGCCGCAGGACACTTTCACCCGCTTCAATGCGGCAACGCGACGTGTTGGCTGGGCCAAATAAACGGACAAAGGTCAGACGCTCTTTGCAAGGGTAAAGGCATCTTTCCAGGCAAGGATCGCCCTTTCAAGTGCAAGGAAAAAGATGATACATGGAGTTTAACAAGGATTGCAACCAAACCCTCTCTTCCTTGACGGTCTTACTGATGACATATGTATGATGGAGAAAATATGCAATTATGCGAAACTCCAAACTTCATAGTGATCAATGGTAGCGCAGCAGAAAAACACGGGACGGAAAGAATACACACGGACGAGCTCTCACTTCCAACTGATTCTTTATTAATATGGCGCAAATATATATGCTTAGTCTTAGCAGGAACAATAAAAATAAAAAAAGAACACTACAAAAACAAAAAGTACTGACAAAAAAAGAGCGAGTACACCCAAGACACGCCAAACATTTTGAAAATCACAGTGGCCTGTCGCTTATGGCATCACATTGCAGGAAATGTAGTTCATGGTCAGACAACGCAACCGACGGATCGCAAACACATTCATTCCTTTCATGAGCCATCTTTGCACAGCATGTCAGCCCGTGTAGGTGTTGCACTGCACAGTCCCATGGCGCAACAGTAGTCGAGATAATTAAAAGACAAGCAAGCGCGCCTAAATAGTGAGGCAGCTCTTATGGGGCGTGACAAAAACGAATGTCTTAGAAAACCGTCGGTGGCGTTATCTGACCGTGAACTACATTTCATGGAATGTGATGCCATAAGCGACTGGCCACTGTAATTGTCAAAATGTTTCCCGCGTATTGGGTGTACTCACTGTTTCTTTGTCAGTGTTTTTTTTTGTTGGGTTGTTTTTCATCTTTTTATTGTTGCTGCTTAGGCTAAGCATATATATTAGCGGCATGTGTATAAAGAATCAGTTGGGAGTGCGTGAACGTCCGGGTGTATTCTTTCCGTCCCGTGTGTTTCCGCTGGGCTACATTTCATCACTATGAATTACCAACTAGCCCAGTCTACAGCTTTACTTCAAACTTCAACCATGTGTTTCATCTAGCTGGTAATGTGAGCCGAAATAATTATTGCTCTTGTTTTACAGCACCTCAGTTATGCAACTCAAACGTTTTTAAACCTGCGGCAATTGATTACGTGAATGCTGCAACTACGGCACCTGTAATGAACCGTGCAAAAAGTTAACAGATGACTGAAGCAGCCCGCATTCATAAGGTGGCATGTTGGTACCGTCAACGAGATTTTTTTGTCAGTTTTATAGTTTAAATTCGTTCATGACTTTGTCAATACCCATGGGCAATGAAAGCGTACGCTAGAGGCCAAAGAACCAACGCAAAAACATTTGTTCTTGTGTAAAGCACAGGGCAGCTGTAATAAAGGTATGTAAATCTTACGTGTCGTTCTTTCTAGAAAAAAACACATTTGCTTCGTTAGCATAAATCTGTTCGACTAAATATTTTTTTACAATTGCGAGTTTGAAACCACTGTGCAGAATCAACTTGGAGTTTCACCGGCCTATTGTTTCCTCGGAAAGAATATTGAGGAGTAGTTTTTGCCGAATAGTATGTATTACAGCCTCAACGTTGCGACCTCAGGCCTTTTGTGCCATAAGACCTTGCTCTTTTGCTTTCTTCATACCAGTTGTTCAATTTATTCCTCCATACCCTTCCTCAAAACAAATTGCGGGTACTGCTACTTCCTGGAACAGTAAACAATGCAGCATTTTCAGTTCTAAATTGTCCGGCCTATTATTCCCTTACGATTCCATCGTGAAGTTTCTTATATTCATGAATCAGGGTCGACGGATAGTTTAGGCATCTTATGGTACACAGTTCAGTGCAATATTTATTGTGTCGTGGTAAATTCTGATTGTCCCTAAGTATGATTAACGGTACGTTTCTTACTTCTTGCATTTCGGCGTCTCTCAGATAAAGTATATAATTTTGCTTCTAAAAACTATTGCAACTATTGTTACATTGAGTGCTAATTCACGTACGCAACTAACTTTGAGAGATCTCAAACGCGTTGAAGCGTAAAAACACCTGCTCTGCATCACGGCACATCACGGCAACAATTTGTAATGGCAACGTCATTTTTCTTTAGAACGGGCGATTACATTTCTGATCGATATTTAATCTCACCAAAAAACCAAGACACGGAGAATATTTTCTGATTTTTTTAGGTAATTATTTCCAACTTCTCTTTGAAGCAGGGTTAATTTTTTAGAGATACGTATTTTTTGTTTTGCGTACGATATCTTTATCTCAATTTGGTAGCACTCTTTAAAGGGATCAAATGGTACTTTGTAAGAGATCCCTACAATTGAAGGTGCGTCTTGAAGAATTTTAGATAAGTTTGTTTTCAAAGGCCATCAATAAAATGGCCGCAAACTGTGAGTTGCAGCGAACGATGCAATGGGTTTTGTTTGTAGTAACACTTTGCTGCCGGCGCCTGGGTGTACAAATACATCTTGCGTGAGTTCAAAGCCCAGCGCAAAAATGTTTTCCTTTTTTGTGTTCATACATAACAGGATGCCCATATTGTCCGGGGCACTCATGCATTTTGAATTTTTGGGACCAGTACGGCCGAAAGAAAAACTACCCAAAAATGCAATAATAGACTTACATATCATTCTATAGGTCGGGGCATGTTGCGCCGGACCACTTTGAGTGGCCGAACGGATACGATATATAAGTTGTGAAAGTCGTGTTGGAAAGTCATGTTGGAAAAGAGAGCGTAATGACAGCGTTTGGACGTTTTTTTATTTATTTACGCCTGAGGCAGTTTTCTCTGGCATCACATGTTAAAAATGGTGCAGCCACATCAGCATAATACAATCTAATTCAATCGTAACCCGACTGATATCATTATCACTGAAAATAATAAAAACCACTGCCGCCTGTGTAGACAGGTTGTGCAGGTTACTACAACCACAACACTGAATGATACAAGCAGTATAGGGCGAAATGGCTGTCTCGTAGTTCACTCCAGCTTGTTCTATTGCCAAGATTCGGTTCTTGCTTACTTCTTAGCTGTAACAAAACTCATGTAAACTAGTCTATTCGGTTCCAAGTAATTTGCACCACAATCGATCTCTGTATTGTCTTTCCGGCGTCTGTGTTCATCGGTTCATTCTAATTTATAAAAAATGTATTTTGCTGGAGTATTCCTGCTAATTCCATCGCTTCGTGTTGTGTTTCTTCCTTCATCGTCGTTTTCCAGTAGCGCTTTTACAATTCTACATATCCTGGATATAAACCAACGTTTGTAGTTACCTGTGCACAACAGACAAAGTTGAATGACAACAACGCAGAGCAATCTATGCGCCGTCACCCGTCTGTAAATGTAACGTCGTTGGCTGCTTCCCCAGAGCTCTTTTGCTATTATGTTGCGGAGCACAATTCCTGCAAGAAAATGCAAGAAATCTTCTTAGTGCAAGAACCATGATTCTTTTTGTGGAATGAAATGCGGAGACGTATTGGAGACGCCGGACATCCATCGCTAAGCACTGCATCTACACGGAAGAATCTGTCAGTCCAGGGTGCCAGCAAACACAAGGTGGCGTTAAGGGGAAGGGAAATCATCAAGAGTCAGGTGAAGCAGATGCTCGATGATGATGTTATTCAACCGCCTAAGAGCGCGTGGGCCTCTCCGGTAGTTCTAGTAAAGCAAAAAGACAATACGTTTTGGTTTTGCGATGACTACCGAAAATTGAACAGCGTGAAAAAACGAGATGTCTACCCATTTCCTCAAATTGACGACACGTTAGACCACCTCCGTGATGCGAATCTCTTCTCGTGCTTGAATTTCAAATCTGGTTATTGGCAAATAGAGGTAGATGAGCGAGATCGCAAAAACACGGCGTTCGTAACACCTGACGGCCTCTACGACTTTAAGTCCTCCCGTTTGGCTTGTGTTCCGCCCCTGCAACCTTCCAACGGATGATGGACACTGTACTCGCGGGGCTTAATTGGCAGACGTGTCTGGTTTACTTAGACGACTTGGTCGTTTTTTCCAGTTCATTTGAGGACTGCGACTGAGATGCGTTCTGGAAGCTCTCTGTTCTGCAGATCTAACTATCAAACTCGAAAAATGTAATCTCGAATTCATAGAACTAAACTTTCTTCGACACGTTGTCGGCGCTAAAGGCGTCGGACCCGATCCAGACAAAACAGCTGCTGTGCGCTGCTTTCCACTCCCCACCGACAAGAAGGCGATACGGCGCTTCTTAGGCCAGTAAAGGGCGCTTCTTAGGCGCCCTTTACAGACGTTTCGTGGAAGGGTTCTCCAAGATTGCCGAATCATTAACGCGCGTTTCCAAAAACGATGTGCCATTCATTTGGACAGGGGAGCAGCAAGCGGAATTCCATGAGCTTCGTACCCGCCTTGAGAACGCGCCCATCGTGGCGCACTTCGACGAATCTAGCGAGACAGAAATCCGAAGTGATGCCAGCAATGTTGGAATAGGGGCTATCCTAGTGCAATGGCAGCAGGGGACAGAATACGTTATCGCATACGCCAGTCGCACGCTTTCAAAAGCCGAGACGAATTACTCTGCAACGGAAAAGGAATGCCTAGCGGTGATCTGGGTCATAACGAAATTCCGACCCTACCTGTACGGTCGACCTTTCAGGGCGGTAAGTGATCACCACTCCTTGCGTTGGCTGGCCCATCTAAAGGACTCCTCTGGACGACTCGCTCGTTGGAGCCTACGCCTCCAAGAGTACGACATTACTGTCGTATAAAAGTCGGGAAGAAAACATACCGACACAGACTATTTATCGCGGGCGCCGATTTCATCCGACACACGTGAATCACAAGAGGACATCCCGTTTCTCGGAGTGCTCCGCACCACTGACATGGCTGACTACCAGATGCAGGACTCCGAGCTTTGGCCACTCATCGAGCATGTGCGCGGCAGGAACTCCATCGTGCCGCGTCCCTTCCTTAGGAAGGTAGACGCGTACTACCTGTGGAACAATGTGCTGTATAAACGGAGCAATGATAGCCAGGAGAAATTTCTTGTCGTGCCAACTATGCTACGGGCGGAAATGCTGCAAGCCTGTCACAATGAGCCTTCAGCCAGCCATCTCGGCGGGAGTCGCACATTTGCGTGGATCCACCGGGGGTACTTTTGCCCGAACCTTCTTCAATCGGTAAGGTATTACGTAAAAAACGTGCCGCTTTTGCTAGCGCAGGAAGACACTCCGTAAAATCACCCGGAATGGTTCACCCAGTTGATCCCTCCGACGCGCCATTCAGGCAGGTTGGAATGGATCTACTTGGGTAATTTCTAACATCGTCTCTGGGAAACAAATGAATTATTGTAGCCACTGACTACTTAACACGATATGCCGAAACGAAGGCTCTTTCTCGGGGAACCGCCGTAGAAGTCGCAAATTCTTGGTAGAGAACATTGTTCTGAGACACGGCACAGCAACAATTTTAATTAAGAATCGGAGCACCGCCTTCACTGTTTCCTTCACGGAAATCACCCTTAGGATAACAAACTCCGAGCATCGTAAAATAACGGCATATCACCCTTAAACTAACAGACTCAAGGAGCGCTTCAAGAGGACCATCACCGATATGTTGCCCATGTAGGTCGATTTAAAAAACAGGAATTGGTACGAAATTCTACCTTACGCTACCTTCGATTAATACGGCTACGCACGAAACAACTGGACTCACCCTGTTTCCACTTGTTTACGGACGCCCGTTGACCACTACACTGGACGTATGCTTCCCGTAGATCACACCGACGTAGCCGACAATGCCGTTGAAGATATCACGCAGCGCGCTGAAGAAGCTCGTCAGCTTGCCCGACTCCGCACTCTAAGGCAACAAACAGTCGACGCCCCAAGATACAACCAGGGACGACGCTGTCCTGAATATCTAGCTGGAGATTTTGCTTGGGTGTGGACACCCGTCTGCCGCCGTGGGATTGGGAAAAGCTTCTCCGCCGATACTTCGGCCCTGATGAAGTCCATCGTAGTGTATCTGATGTAGACTGCGAGGTAGAACACAAGGCAAGAGCAGCGTGCTCATCGAGACGGCGGCCTACCCCAGAGATCGTACAGGTGGCACGCATGAAGCCTTATTACTTTCGCCCATACCAAGTACACCCAGACTGAACGAATCTGGTTTTCTTTACGTATTTGCACACTGAGACGGCGCGTTTCTGCTACTACGTTTTCCAGACTGGTTAGGTTGGAATAGCAAGGAACCATCCGGCATCGGGCCGATGCCGTTTCCGGGAGGGGGAGTTACGCCACGGCATAATTATTATCATTGCCAGACAGACCCAGCTGCCCACACCAAGTATTCGAAGTGAGGACGTTGAAGCCAGTAGCTGAAAAAAGGCGAAGAGAAGGACGAAGAAGCAGTATCGGTGGACGCTTTAGCTAGCTGTGACACCGGACTTACTGGCACAAGTTCACCTTCTAAATAAAGTGCTTTCATCCCAGTGCTCACTTTCATCTTTACAATATATATATAAATATATATATATATATATGTAGCGAATCAGAATAGGAAATGAGGGGCTCGTTGAAAATAAAACAGCAATAAAGTTTGGCTGTCAAGAAAACCGCGGAAAGCAAAGGGGAAGATATGGTAAGTCATTGAAACATAAAAAATTTGGAAAGAATGGAAGAAAGTGGAGAAAAAATGCCCGCCAGGTGGGATCCAAACCCACGACCTCCAGAATACCCACCAGACCGGTATTCTGGACCGGTATTCGCACCAGACCGGTATTCTGGAGGTCATGGGTTCGGATCCCACCTGGCGGGCATTTTTTCGCCACTTTCTTTCTTTCGTTCCAAATTCTTCATCTGTTTCAATCACCTACCATACCCTACCCTTTGCTTTCCGCGGTTTTCTTGACTGCCAAACTTTATTTCTGTCTGATATATATATATATATATGCATATATATATAAAAATATTTATATATATATCATATAAAAAGGTATACATATATTTATGTATATATTGCCTAGATGGCGCCAGCAGATGTCCAATTTATTGGACATTGGGGTTTTTGTGGATGAATGCTTTGGCATTGCAGTAATGCCTCTGGACAATAGGTACTGAGGCATTACTCCAATGCCAAAGCATTCAATCCCGAAAAACCCCAATGTACAATAAACTGGACATCTGCTGGCGCTATTTAGGCAGCATTGGTGAAAATACATCGTTCAAATTCCCGCCAAAACTGCACCGCAATGGCGTCGTACACCGGCGCGGCATCTTACGTCGCCGACCGATGGCGTAAATACTTTCTCTTGGGTTTTTACGTGCTTTCACTGCATATCCTTGATTCTACAATATATTTAATAAAACATCGAACATTAAACAGCGAGTACAAAATTTAAACTATTCGCGCGCTTTCTTTCTTCTGTGTTACTTTTATTGTGTATATCTAATACGTTGGACGCGTAGACTTAACACGGAGATATTGACCGAGCAATTGCGATGACCTTGTTATGATAAGCAAGCGAGTGCTTTTGGTATTTAGCGGCTTGAGGTTGAAATCGCGTGTCTTTCCTAGTTTGAAAGACCGGCCTCACTGTCTGATGAGATGGCTGAAGCAATTTCGCGTAGTTTCGCCAAACCGTTCGTAAGACCCTCCCAACTCCAGGAAGGAAAGACAAAACAGATAATGAGTACGAAGCCGAGTGCTACTTGCGATCAAAGCTTGACTCGACTATCTCTTGGAATGCCCGAGTAAAAGACCGCAAGCCAATTCCCAAGGCCGGCAAACACCGCAAAAACTACTGATACAGAGACATGAAAACCCAAATATTTTGCACCTAATGTCGACATCTTTCCTCCATCACAAAAAACCGAAGATGTTTATTTGACCGCAGGAAGTGAACAAAAGAGCGAAATATTTTATCAAACGCTGTCGCTTTCGAGATAATACATCTTTGCACATGAGTTTCAGCACAATCCTCTGTACATCCGTACATGCGCGCCACTGAAAAAAAGATCTGTTAGCATCCCAGCCTTCCTTATATTGGACATCTTGCTGAGATTAAACGATGACAGCTATTGAAAAAACACGTAACACTTTTCTCTTTCATAATTCTCCTTACCTGTTCTACCGGTTTTTTTTAAATGTGTGAACTCAAATGCATCCGGGGTCTCGGGAGGATATATATATATTGTGGCCAAGAGTATGAGCGGACGCCACAGAGCAAGTCGACCTAACGCAGTGCTATCGCCCTATGTGGGTATGTGGGGCATCGGTGTAAGAAGACAAAGAAGCAGAAGAACGCTCGGCGTCTGGTCTCAAGGAACCCTGCTCTCGGCTCTTGCGTGTGCGCATCTCGACCATGAATAAACCCCTCTCTAAGCGGCTACCCAGGCGACAGCTACCTCCTTTACAAGTAGTGGAGATGCCGGGGTATCGATCCAGTCCTGGAACTCCGGAGCCGCAAACTCTCCGCAGTCATGAACACCCAAGGCAGCCAGAGCGCTACGGCCTCACTGCCAACCGTGATGTGCTCCGGTGGCGTACCATCCACCGGCTTCAACGGTGCCGATGAAAATGACGCGGAAGATTGGCTGGTATCATTCGAGCGAGTGAGTACACATAATCAATGAAACGAAGATATGAAACTAAGCAAAGTGAGCTTATTCCTGCATGCCTTGGCTGTTCTTTGGTGCGCGAACAATGCGCATCGCTTCAAGACATGGGCTGAATTCAAGGCTGATTTCTTGGTTACTTTTGCCGTCCAGTAGTCCAAATGCTTCGCGCAGAAGAGCGCTTGCGCGAACGTGTCGAGCGCGCGGGTGAAATTTTACAAGTTATATTGAAGCTGTTGTCGACCTCTGCAAACAGATAAACAACAGTGTGACTGAATGCCACAAAGTCAAGCACATTATGAAAACCGTTGAGGACGATGGTTTTCAGATGTTGCTGGGGAAAAACATGCAAACGGTTGGCGACATCATCAGTAATTGCCAGTCTAACGAGGAGCTGCACAAAGAGCGGACACTCACAAGACGCAAAGTCATGCATGAGCCATTGGCAAGGCTAGCCACTGATGCCCACGAGAATCCCGCGACGATGCAGCACATACAGCAATTGGTGCGAGAGGAGGTTGCTCGCTAGCTGTCTCTTCTGCCGTGCACGGAACATCTGCGCTCCTCACTTCCGCTACAGTTCGAAACGTCATCCTAGAGCAGGTTGCCGAAGCACTCCCTTGTGTGCGCCCGCATCCTCCTGTGGCCGCTCTTTTGACCTATGCCGACAATACCGCTAGATCATTTGCCGAGGTCGCTGCGCCCAGGCCTTTCCACCACGCCGCGCCGACACCATATGCTGAGGTCGCAAGGAGCCCGAGGATCAGCTTTCCTATGGCCGCACCTCCCGTCTCCACTGTGAGGCCCTCGCACGTTCAGGATATCAAGCTGGCAATTCCTGGCGCACGGCCGACAACCGTCCCATCTGTGTTTCGTGCTGCAATCCGGGACACGTGGCTAGGTACTGCCGTCGCAACATGGCACCTCCGCGAGGAATTGCCCCGAATAGTTACCATCTCTCGCCGCCTTTCAATCTGCCACTCACTCGTCCCCTGCTCGAGTCTGACCCGTCTGACTATCGCGACTTCAATAATCGTGTTTCCATGTCCCCACGGCGACGCTCACTGTCTCCTATGCGCCGCCGTCCTGCCTCCAGTGACGCGGAATCTAGATGCAGCTGTTCAGAAGGCAAGAACTGCGTCGTCATGAAAGTGCCGAAGACCTAAATTTTCACGTCTAATGTACTTGATGTCGCTGTCGAAGGTACGCTATGGTCGCACTCATCCACACTTGAGCCAACGGTTCGGTTATACACGCAAAATTAAGCCGCCGTTTAAACAAAGTGACGACGCCACATTCGCTACTATCATTACGCACCGCTAACGCAGAACACGTTTATCCCTTAGGCATATGCACTTCACGATTCGACATTCCGGAAATTCTGTACAGCATCGAGTTCATTGTTTTCTTGTGGTGTTCGCATCAAGTCATGTTTAGTCGGGATTTCCTGTCACGGAACAGAGCTGTTATCAATTGCGGCCGTGCTGGAGTTAAATTCTTCCCCTTCTAGGAACTTCCTGCTAGCAGTTCACCTTTTCAAAAACTTGTCGTTGTCGAGGATACCACCATCCACCATCCGCTGCCGTCCTTGTGAGTTTATCCTGCATCGCAGTCTCTGAGGGAAACGTTCTGTTTACGCCGTCATCCCTGTTCATTTATTGACGGTCTATTCCGTTGCCCTTCGGCATGTTGACTGTTACGGACGGCCGCACCAGAATGGTTGTCGCTGATCCCGATACCTGCCCCTGTGCCCTCCTCCGCGGTGAATGTATCGGCACCATCGAGCCGACGGGCTCCTCCGTCATCGTAGATGTGTCCGACCATTTCCCGCATGTTGATATCGACGCGCTCTCTTCTCCATGTCCAACGACGTCGCCTCCCTCGGACGTTTTCTGTCTTGCTATCGACGAAAATCTCACTCCACAAGAATGAGGCCAACTTCTGCAGCTACTACATTTATTTCAGTCGTCCTTCTATTCTGCAAAGACATCACTCGGCCGAACGGCAACTGTGACACACCACGTCGACACTTGATCTCATGTACCTGTACAGCAGCGACCCTACCGCGTGTCCGCCACTGAACGTCACATCATTGGCTGTCAGGTAGACGACATGCTGTAGCGCGGTGTTATCCGCCCATCAAACAGTCCAAGGGGCCCACCTCTTGTACTTCTCAAGACGAAAGACGGCTCCATCCGCTTCTGTGTTGACTACCGATGTATAAACAAGATTACTCGCACGGATGTCTACCCTTTTCCGCGAATAGATGATGCCCCCGACATCTTGCAGGGTTTTGAATTTTTCCCCTCCCTCGACTTACGCTCAGGATATTGGCAAGACTCCATGGCAGACACAGACAGACCTAAAACGGCGTTACCTATTCCCGACAGATTGGATGAAGTTAACGTCATTCCGTTCGGTCTATGTAACATGCCCGCAACATTCGAAAGAATGATGGACAACGTTTTTCGTGGCCTGAACTGGAAGAGTTGCTTGTGCTACCTTGGCGACGTCGTGGTTTTTTTCTCGATATTTCTCCACGTATCTCGCTCACCTAGAGAAAATACTGACATGCAGGTCGGGAGCAGGACACCAACTAAATTTAAAAAATGGTCACTTTGGTGCTCGGCTGCCGATGATCCTCGGCCACATCGTTAGAGGAGAAGTTCCTTCCCGATCCAGCTAAGCTCCATGCGGTGGCGGAATTCCCGAAACCTACCACGAAAAGCTTCCTGGAACTGTAGTCTAATTTCGGCCGCTTCATCCGCAACTTTGCATCTATCAGCGCTCCGTTAACTCAGATTCTCGGTGACGACAATGGCCTCTCAGCGTGGTCACCGGCTTGCGATGACGCGTTTCCCACACTATGCCGTCTGTTGACATCTCCGCCCTTCTTGATGCATTTCGACCCCACAAACCCAACGGAGATCCACACTGACCCCAGCGGCATCGGTTTGGGAGCTGTCCTAGCCTAGAGGAAGCGCGTATTTGATGAAAACGAAGTCGTCTACGCCAGTCGCACCCTCACCAACGCAGATACAAACTATTAGGTCACTGAGAAAGAATGTCTAGCCATTGTTTGAACCCTTAAGAAGTTCAGACCTTACCTATATGGCCGCCCATTCGCAGTTGTAACCGTTCATCATGCGCATTGCTGGTTGTCCTCGCTAAAATATCAAGGATGTCGTCTTGCGCGGTGGGCTCTTCGTCTCCAGGACTACAATATTCATGTTGTATATCGTTCCGGATGCAAGCACAACGACTCTCGTGCGCTTTCGCGGTCTCCTTTGTTATCTCATGCTTCCAGCGTTTCCAGCGCACGCTGCTGTGTAGCCTCCCTGGACGCTGACTCAATCCCAACCGAGCAACGCTAAGACGCGTGGATCACTAGCCTTTACGACCATCTGTCAAGTGCCACACCAACTGCAGCGTCTCGGGTACTTCGAAGCCAAGCATCTCATTTTGACATTCATAACAACGTGTTTTATTGACGCAACTAACACTCCGATGGGCGCAAGTGGCTTCTCGTCAACCCCCTCCACTGGCGTTCACAAATATGTGGTTCATTTTACAGTGAGCCTCATTCTGTCCACGCCAGTGTCCTGGCGACATACCGACGTCTTCAGCTCCGCTGCTACTGGCGGGGAATGTGCAGATTTGTGCACCAGTACCTTCGCTCTTGCAGACACTGTCAGCGCAATACATCCCCGCCTCAGCATTCATCCGGCCCCATACAACCATCACCTTGTCCAATGAGACCATTCTTACCGCATCGGAATTGACCTTTATGGGCCTGTCCCTTGCACCGCGGCGGCAACCGCTGGATTATTGTTGCAGTACACCACCTTATACGGTACGCGGACACTGCTGCGTTACCCGCTGCTACGGCCCACGACGTTGCGTCCTTCCTTCTTCGTCATTTTATTCTGCGTAATGGATTGCCCTGCGAGCTGCTCAGTGACCAGGGTAAGGTTTTCCTATTGGAGGTCACTGAGGCACTTTTGACAGCATGCCGTTCCCGTCCACCGTACCACTACGCCTCCCATCCGCAGGGCAACGGCCTCAGCGAGAGCTTCAACAGTACACTGGGCGACATGCTAGCATAAATATGTGGCGTCGGAACATTCTGACTGGGATGTCCTGCTTCCATTCGTAACACACGCTTATAATACCGCCACAGAGTCCGCAACCGGCTTTTCTTCGTTTTTTGTATGGGTGTGAGGCCTCCTACCCCATCGACACGATTGTTCCGGACCACGCCGCTGCTTCCGAAACCAGGCCGATTTCTGACGTCAAACACGCCAAAGAATGCCATCAGCTCGCGCAATCTTTCACGACCGAAGAACAAGCTCGCCAGAAGACTCGCCATGGTGAGTCCACACATGCCTGTAGCTTTTCTCCTGGCTCTTTCGTCCCGGCTGTGGGTCCCAAATAAGTTACCAGGGCTATCCTCAGTACTGCTTTCCAGATACCACGGCCCCTACCACGTTGTTGAACGATAGTCTCCAGTGAATAACGTTGTCGAGCCGGTCACCACTTCTGCGTTCCAGTTCTCTTTTGGCCGTGAGCTCGTTCACATTCAGCGGCTCAAAGCTTACGTCGAACCACTCATGGTATCGTCCCCGTGAGACGCCAGGATGGCTCCTCTTTGACGGGGAGGGGGTTGTAACAAAGACTATGGGCGGACGCGTCAGAGCAAGTACAACTAACGCAGCACACTCCGCCTAGGAGGGCATGCGGTGCATCTGTGTAAGAAGACGAAGAAGCAGAAGAACGCTCGGCGTCTGGTATCGCAGAACCCTGCTCTCGGCTCTTGCGTGTGCACGTCTCCACCATGAATAAACCCCTCCCTAAGCGGCTACTCAGGCGATGGCTATCTCCTTAACAATATATATATATATATATATATATATATATATATATATATATACGTCACAAGATGATGCAATGGGCCCGGTGAAAATACCGTAGAGCGAACAGACGAACGGGTAACAAACAAACTTTATTGACGTTTCGGCCTGGGACAGGCCTTCGTCAGAATAAAACCCAAGCGCATGAGCATAAGCTTTAAAGGCTTCAAGGGCCACTCACAGCAAAGAGGGTTGCACGTGCTGCGTGGTACGTCAGAACAACTGATAAATCTCTAAAAATGATGTGCGATGCAATAGCAAAACATAACTCGTATTCACATTGACATATCATTCATGGCTGTAGCGAACAAAACAAAAACAGAAAAATGGGAGAGAGGGTGCAGTACAACAGAACCAGCATCCAATTACAGTGCAAAGTAGAAAGAGAGCAACCGCGACATTCGACCAATGCGTCACTGTTACACAATATAAGGTGGGGCCAAAGAAACTGATAATAGAATAAAGACATTAAAACTATACCAGTGAAACTGCGAGCACGCGTGCATAATAATACACGAATGCCCATGCACAAAGATGTGTAATCAAGATGTGAAAGTTCACGCAGACGACTATGAGTGCGCCAAAAAGGTCAGCGCGCCGATGTGCTCATTTAAGCCTGATGTCATGGATTTGAATTTATGAATAAGATAGGATTCTCTGACTTCTCTATCATTGTGCGAACGGAAACCGGATTCAAGAATTGTCACTTTAATTTTATCAAACGAATGGCCAACTGCGTTTATATGTTTGGATAACGGCAGATTGGGAAGGGTCCTAATGTGTGACTTATGATTGTTGAAACGTAGTCTGAAAGAGTTGGCGGTCTGGCCAATGTACTGAAGTCGGCATTGCGCGCATTCTAGCAAATAAATAGCATTTTCTGTGTCACAAGTGAAATTTCCTTTGATATTAAGCTTAATATTTGAAGCTGTACTAGTGGCTGTTGTGGTGGTCGTCATATGGGGGCAAATTTGGCATCGCGGTTTTTGGCAGGGCCGACAACCGATGTAAGATGGGCGAGTGGTTTTAGATGAAGTGAGTGAATCTCGTAGGTTCGTGGAACGCCGATAGACTACGCGGGCGGATGCGGAAAAACGCGTTGAAGTTTTTGGCTTTGCATGAGAATATTATGGTGTTTTTTAAAAATTGAAGTAACTTTTGGGGCTGACGCTGAATAACTTAGAATCAGATTAGTAGTTGGTTGGGCAAGAGGCGGCCTAGTTGGGAGCAATAGTTCGTTCCGATCAAGTTTGCTAGCGCGTTTTACTGCGTCATCAATAATCTGTGCCGGGTATTTCTGCTTTGTAAGGGAGTCACGGAGTACTGCGCAGTTTTGGTTAAAGTCGGCTTCTTGCGAGCATACTCTTTTGAAGCGAACCGCCTGACTGTAAGGTATGCTGGTCTTGTTATGCTTTACGTGGCTGCTTTCAAAGTGTAAATATTGATGGCGATCTGTGGGCTTTCTGTAAAGCTTTGTGGTTAATTTTCCGTCATGCAATGACACTGAGACGTCAAGAAAGTTGATTGTTTCAGCCGAATATTGGTGGGAGAAAGAAATTTGTGGGTGGCAGTTGTTGAAATCTCTAATGAATGAAAGAAGTTCTTGTTCCCCGTGTTGCCAGATCAGAAAAATATCATCGATAAAGCGTTTGTAATAGAAAGGTTTAAGAGAACGTTTGTCGAGAAATGCGGTTTCGAGAGAGCACATGAAAATGTTAGCGTAGCTTGGTCCGACCCTCGTGCCCATTGACGTTCCGTTGATTTGAACATAGTGCATATCATCAAATTCAAAGTTATTAAGCTCTAGAATTAGTTTTAGCAGCGTTGCCAGTGTTTCACTGTCGATGGGATTGGATTCGTGAAAGGCGTCATACGTTTCGACGACAGCTCGGACACCATCGTCGTGAGGGATATTGGTGTACAGAGAAGCGACGTCCAAAGTGACGAGTAGTGAGTCGGGCGGGACGCGAAGTTGAATAATGTCACTCAAGAAATGGTTTGTGTCTTTTACAAACGAAGGAGACTTAGTTGGTATTTTGTTTATCAGCGAGTCTACATAACAAGAGAGTTTTTCCGTTACCGTGCCGATACCGGATACGATAGGACGACCTGGATTATTCTGCTTATGTATTTTGGGCAATAAATAAAACCTACCGGCGACAGGACTAAGAGGGACAAGTGATTTTACTGCATGAGCTGCTATTTTTTTTCTTTCTGCCAAGGTTTGAAGGGTTTCCTTAATTAGAGTTTTAAACTGTTCTGTGGGATCATTATGAACACGCTTATAAAAAGAGCTGTCGGTCAATTGTCGGAGGGCATCATTAACATAATCACTTCTATTCATAACCACTATTGCGCCTCCCTTATCAGCTTGCTTAATAACAATGTCACTTCGCATCGCAAGACTTTTAAGAGCATTGGTTTCCTCTGCCGAAAGGTTCTTCCGGTATGGGAGCTGCTTTTTATATATATCCAGAATGTCGCGCGTGATATGTCAATGTGAATACGAGTTATGTTTTGCTATTGCATCGCACATCATTTTTAGAGATTTATCAGTTGTTCTGACGTACCACGCAGCACGTGCAACCCTCTTTGCTGTGATTGGCCCTTGAAGCCTTTAAAGCTTATGCTCATGCGCTTGGGTTTTATTCTGACGAAGGCCTGTCCCAGGCCGAAACGTCAATAAAGTTTGTTTGTTACCCGTTCGTCTGTTCGCTCTACGGTATTTTCACCGGGCCCATTGCATCATCTTGTGACGTATTCTTCTACTATGGGTCCCGGAAAGACCGCGGGTACGAACATCTCCGTCAAATTTCCGAAGACAACCACCAGCACCGTTGTTCTGGGTGACTCGCAGACCAAGTACCTTCATCAACACTTCGACCCGCAGCAGATTGGCACCGCGGCGTTTGTGTCACAGTGTGGCGCCGGGATTGACGACGTCCGCTCCCTTCTGGACTTTGTGCCTCGTACCGCTACAACCCTCATCCTGCACGTGGGCACAAACGATCTCAGCTCTAGCCCAGGACGCTCCGCCTTCGACAAGTACGAAGCCTTATGCGACTACATCGCAAAAGAGCTCCCGGAAATCAGACGCATCTACGCCACTTTCGTCCTACTAAGAAGCACCAACCGTCGTAAAGGGAATCGGAACCTAGCCTTCATCCGAAGGTTCAACAGAGAGGCATACTACTTCAACAACCTTCTTCACCGCCTTTGCCGGCCTTCAAAACTATTGTATATTCTAAATCACGAGCTGGAATGGATGCCAGCACCACGAGTTCTTGCAGCCGACGGACTGCACCCCAGCTATGAAGGTGTTGCCGTTATGGCAAGCCACATCAGGCAGCTGTGCGTCAAAGAAACAAATTCGTCTTCTTCGTCCTGGGCTGACAGTGCAAGCGTCCCCGCTACAGGATTGGGGCCCTCACCAAGAGCACTGCCAAAAATAGTGCCTTCGTGCTTAAAGCGTGTTGATGAGCTCTCTCAACCCTGTTGTTCCAATTCGCCTCGCAATGCACAGTCGCCGCCCGTACCACTGGTCCCTTCAGCAACCATTTCCAGCTCGCAGGAATGCGCACCTTCAAACACGCCACCTCCACTACTTGAAAGCTCGCACCAGCATGGGCCGCGTCGGGGGATTCGCCACAAGTCGCCCACGCACCCCCTCAGGAACCACCCAGCCATCCTACGAAACAAACACCAGCCTCCAAGTCGTCCATCAACGGACCCTTCCACCAACCGCATGAAAGCAGGCTGCCAAGCCCGCAAGCTGCCCCAGGCCCTTCTTTAACCAACCACACTACAAGCACCAGCCACGGCGCCTCCTCAGTGCTCTTCAAAACCCCACCTACTAGGCCAACTGAAAACCCGGGGGAACACTCGTCTGCCCGTGGTACCAGAAGTCCCACACCAGTGACCGCCCCCGGACCACATGCTCCCACTGCTTCCTGCAGCGCCTCTAGCGCTCCCGAGGGCCCCAGGTACCAACTCCGAAAGTACGTTGACGTCGCTAAACCTTCCTCTCAAAAGTGACAGCTAGGGCAGGCATCAAGCAGTGCTGTTCCCCGAGATGTTTCCCGCCAATTTCTGTGTTTAAGAAAAACAACTGACAAACGCATTCGCTCTCAGATGCATGCCGCTTCTCTTAAAAATTACGTAAAAGAATCTAAGGTTCCCAAAGGCCTCCAAATTGTGTTAAGACCAGCCACGTCCGGAATGTCGGCGCGCCATATCGATAAATGGGATAATGTTTTGAAGAATGCATCGCTTGAAATTACAAGAATTCTCATTGATCACTATGAGTCATCAGAAAAAGCGTTGCGCAACACTGAAAACCAGCTCAAAAAGTCGTCCCGCCTTGCCCCGCTTGAAGTACATTTATTGCAGGAATACGAGCAGAAAAGGGTTCACGAGATTGGTTTGGTTAAATCAAAAAATTTTTTCCGTGATGGTGTTCCACAACTAACCTATGCTCAGCAGCGGACAGATGTTGAAGTCGTCGAGAGGCGCGAATCAACACTGCATCCAGCCAATTCAGATCAATCTTGCATTGTAAACCTGTCTAGTGCCACTCTTTCTCCTACTGAAGTTAGTCTTCTATCTCGTGGTCTCAGTTTCTGCCCAGCAACCGGTGGTGTCAACGATTTCGCACTCTTTAAAGACTTAGATAACTTTTGCCGAAATATGCGACTCAGGGAATATTTCCATGATCATCCCAGCTCTAATGAGACCCATGACCCCTTGCCCTCCAACAAACACTGGACTCCCCCGACTCAACGCGACAAATACCTAGATATTTATATCTCGGCAGTCACGCGCGACATTCTGGATATATATAAAAAGCAGCTCCCATACCGGAAGAACCTTTCGGCAGAGGAAACCAATGCTCTTAAAAGTCTTGCGATGCGAAGTGACATTGTTATTAAGCAAGCTGATAAGGGAGGCGCAATAGTGGTTATGAATAGAAGTGATTATGTTAATGAAGCCCTCCGACAATTGACCGAAAGCTCTTTTTATAAGCGTGTTCATAATGATCCCACAGAACAGTTTAAAACTCTAATTAAAGAAACCCTTCAAACCTTGGCAGAAAGAAAAAAAATAGCAGCTCATGCAGTAAAATCACTTGTCCCTCTTAGTCCTGTCGCCGGTAGGTTTTATTTATTGCCCAAAATACATAAGCAGAATAATCCAGGTCGTCCTATCGTATCCGGTATCGGCACGGTAACGGAAAAACTCTCTTGTTATGTAGACTCGCTGATAAACAAAATGCCAACTAAGTTTCCTTCGTTTGTAAAATACACAAACCATTTCTTGAGTGACATTATTGAACTTCGCGTCCCGCCCGACTCACTACTCCTCACTTTGGACGTCGCTTCTCTGTACACCAATATCCCTCACGACGATGGTGTCCGAGCTGTCGTCGAAACGTATGACGCCTTTCACGAATCCAATCCCATCGACAGTGAAACACTGGCAACGCTGCTCAAACTAATTCTAGAGCTTAATAACTTTGAATTTGATGATATGCACTATGTTCAAATCAACGGAACGTCAATGGGCACGAGGGTCGGACCAAGCTACGCTAACATTTTCATGTGCTCTCTCGAAACCGCATTTCTCGACAAACGTTCTCTTAAACCTTTCTATTACAAACGCTTTATCGATGATATTTTTCTGATCTGGCAACACGGGGAACAAGAACTTCTTTCATTCATTAGAGATTTCAACAACTGCCACCCACAAATTTCTTTCTCCCACCAATATTCGGCTGAAACAATCAACTTTCTTGACGTCTCAGTGTCATTGCATGACGGAAAATTAACCACAAAGCTTTACAGAAAGCCCACAGATCGCCATCAATATTTACACTTTGAAAGCAGCCACGTAAAGCATAACAAGACCAGCATACCTTACAGTCACGCGGTTCGCTTCAAAAGAGTATGCTCGCAAGAAGCCGACTTTAACCAAAACTGCGCAGTACTCCGTGACTCCCTTACAAAGCAGAAATACCCGGCACATATTATTGATGACGCAGTAAAACGCGCTAGCAAACTTGATCGGAACGAACTATTGCTCCCAACTAGGCCGCCTCTTGCCCAACCAACTACTAATCTGATTCTAAGTTATTCAGCGTCAGCCCCAAAAGTTACTTCAATTCTTAAAAAACACCATAATATTCTCATGCAAAGCCAAAAACTTCAACGCGTTTTTCCGCATCCGCCCCGCGTAGTCTATCGGCGTTCCACGAACCTACGAGATTCACTCACTTCATCTAAAACCACTCGCCCATCTTACATCGGTTGTCGGCCCTGCCAAAAACCGCGATGCCAAATTTGCCCCCATATGACGACCACCACAACAGCCACTAGTACAGCTTCAAATTTTAAGCTTAATATCAAAGGAAATTTCACTTGTGACACAGAAAATGCTATTTATCTGCTAGAATGCGCGCAATGCCGACTTCAGTACATTGGCCAGACCGCCAACTCTTTCAGACTACGTTTCAACAATCATAAGTCACACATTAGGACCCTTCCCAATCTGCCGTTATCCAAACATATAAACGCAGTTGGCCATTCGTTTGATAAAATTAAAGTGACAATTCTTGAATCCGGTTTCCGTTCGCACAATGATAGAGAAGTCAGAGAATCCTATCTTATTCATAAATTCAAATCCATGACATCAGGCTTAAATGAGCACATCGGCGCGCTGACCTTTTTGGCGCACTCATAGTCGTCTGCGTGAACTTTCACATCTTGATTACACATCTTTGTGCATGGGCATTCGTGTATTATTATGCACGCGTGCTCGCAGTTTCACTGGTATAGTTTTAATGTCTTTATTCTATTATCAGTTTCTTTGGCCCCACCTTATATTGTGTAACAGTGACGCATTGGTCGAATGTCGCGGTTGCTCTCTTTCTACTTTGCACTGTAATTGGATGCTGGTTCTGTTGTACTGCACCCTCTCTCCCATTTTTCTGTTTTTGTTTTGTTCGCTACAGCCATGAATGATATGTCAATGTGAATACGAGTTATGTTTTGCTATTGCATCGCACATCATTTTTAGAGATTTATCAGTTGTTCTGACGTACCACGCAGCACGTGCAACCCTCTTTGCTGTGATTGGCCCTTGAAGCCTTTTAAGCTTATGCTCAGGCGCTTGGGTTTTATTCTGACGAAGGCCTGTCCCAGGCCGAAACGTCAATAAAGTTTGTTTGTTACCCGTTCGTCTGTTCGCTCTACGGTATATATATATATATATATATATATATATATATATATATATATATATATATTTATATATATAGAAACGAGAGGGCTTTGAAGATGGTCAACAGATAGAAATAATTCTTTGGAGAAGGAAGCGGCCTCAGACCTCTGCCAACGTTTCGACAAGGAGACTTGTTGTCTTTTTCAAGACATCAGGGTTCATCTCTGGCACGATGTTTTATAAATACAGATTGAGTTGGAGAGAAAGGGGGGAGGTTGTTAAAAGCGGGGCCGGAAGGAGGACAGAAGAGGGGGTCAACGGTCAGTTGAAAAGAGCGAAATATTGAGATAGAGAAAGGGAGGTGTGGTTCTTGTGACAGGAACCCCCAGTAGAGAAAGAGGGAAGACTACGCGGGAGTCGGAGAAAACAGTGGGGAACGGCTTTAGCTGGGCTGCGGTGGTGCCGGGCGACCTCAAAGGAGGTTTCCGGGAAGATCGGGGATGAGAGGGGCGTCTTGGGAGTGCAATTACAATGTTACGGAACTCTGTGCAAGAGAGAAAACTCGTAGACAGCAACAGCCCGTATAGTTTGAAGAATTCCGACTACAGAGGTCCGTGTTCTCAGAAGAATAGAAGGGGTATGCGCGGGTGCAATTCACGCGGAGCTTTGCGGTACATTCAAGGACTTCTTTTCTGTATTTTTTGGGGGGGGGGGGCGTTTTTCCTTTTCCCTTTTTGCGTGTGTGTGCAAAGCAGGTAGTAAGACGAAATGCCCAAGGTAGAGGGAGGCGCGCGTGCGTGGTAAGTCGAAATCGGCATGGAGCAACACAGAAGAAAAAAAGAAAAAGGGGGGGAGAAGCACAGATGTTGTATTTAAGTATCAGCATTGGTAATGGGCATGGAGGAATATTGCGAATGGAGATGCCCACTTTTTGTAAGACCAATATTTTTCTGTTCGATTCAGATACCGCAAGGTTTCTAAGCTGCCTTTCGAGCATTTATTCTAGCCGGCTCCAGGCAGTTGAATTTATGGATTAAGTACGATTCTCTGTATTTCCGGTCCCTTGGAGACAAAGTTTGACTGCTGAATATAAAGCTTGAGATCACCGAAATTGTGGTTCGGCTGGTTCAAGTGTTGCGTGACCGCTATGGAGGCACTGTTATGAGTGAAGGCCCGATGTCCATTCAGGCGTAAGTTCATAGGTTGACTGTTTTCTCCAATGTACTGCTTTTGACAGAATGGACATTCTAGCATATGCACAATGTTAAAAGAATTACAAGTGAAGCTTGAATTATTCTTGTGAACGTATTGGCTTGCAGTGCTATTGACAATGCAAACGAGTCAACCTGTGAACTTACGCCTTATTGGACATCGGGCCGACAATCATAACAGTGCCTCCATGCAGTCGCGCAACACTTCAACCAGCCGAACCACAATTTCGATGATCTCAAGCTTTATATTCTGAAGTCAAACTTTGTCTCCAAGGCACCGGAAATACAGAGAATCGTACTTAATCCATAAATTCAACTTCGTGGAGCCGGCTAGAATCAATGCTTCGAAACGCAGCTTAGAAACCTTGCGGTATCTGAATCGAACCAACAAATAATGCTCTTACAAAAAGTGTTCATCTTCATTCACAATATTCCTCCCTGCCTATTCCCAATGCTGATACTTGAATACAATTTCTGTGCTTTTCTGCCCCCCCCCCTTTTTTTTTACTTCTGTGTTGCTCCAAGCCGATATCAACATACCACGCACACGCGCCTCCCTCGACCTTCGGCATTTCAACTTACTACATGCTTTACACACACACGCAAAAAAATTAGAAAACAGAAAAAAGAAAGAAAACAGAAAAGAAGTCCTTAAATGTACCGCAAAGCTCCGCATGACTTGCACCCACCCATAACCCTTCTATTTTTCTGCGAACACTGACCTCCTTAGTCGGAATTCTTCAAACTATATGGGCTGTTCCTGTTTACAATTTTTCTCACTGGCACACAGTTCAGTAACCTTGATTGCACCCCCAAGACGCCCCTCTTGACCGCGATCTTCCCAGCCGCCTCCTTTGAGGTCGCCCAGCACCACGGCAGCCCAGCTTAAGCCATTCCGCCCTGTTTTCTCCGACTCTCGCGTAGTCTTCCCCCTTTCTCTACTGCGGGGTCCTGTCGCAAGAACCACACCTCCCTTTCTCTCTCACTATTTCTCTACTTTTAACCAACCGTTGACCCACACTGCTGTCCTCCTTCCGGCACCGCTTTTAAAAACATCCCCTATTCTATCCAACTCAATCTGTATCTATAAAACAGTGAGTGTGCCAGAGATAAACCCTGATGACTTGAAAAAGCCAAGTCTCCTTGTCTTAACGTTGGCAGAGGTCGGAGGCTGCTACCTTTTCCAAAGTAATATTTGTTTATATGTATATGTCTATATATATATATATATATATATAGGTAATCAGAAAATGGGAAATGAGGAGCTCCGTGAAATAAGACAGAAAAAAAGGGTTGGCAGTCAAGAAGACCTCGGAAAGCAAAGGGGAGGTTGTGGTGGGTCATAGAAAGAGATGAAGAATTTTTTGAGTCGAAAAGAAAGTGGTGAAAAAATGCCCGCCGGGTGGGATCCGAACCCACGACCTCCAGAATACCGGTCTGGTGCGATAACCACTACGCTACCAGCGGAGCTGTTTCCCCGGCACTTTCTCGGGAATTTATGTTCAGCGTTTTCAAAATTCTACGTCCAAAATGCAAATGATCACGCCCAAAAGGCACTGCAGGAAGCCACTATTTTTGTTTGCTGCACTTGGGGGTGGTTGCCAGCGCCACTCGGACTACTCGGGGTGAAGAGGACCTTCTTTTTAACCCCCGATCCGTGACTTGAGTGTGTACGACAAGTCGAGAGTGGTCGACCAGCGTTGAACCCAATTAAGCTCTCTTTGGCACCAAGACTGCTAGAACAAAGGCCCTCGCTAAGCATGTAGCGAATCAGAAAATGGGAAAATCAGGGGCTCCGTGAAACAGGACAGACAATAAGGGTTGGCAGTCAAGAAAACCTGGGAAAGCAAAGGGGAGGTTGTGGTGGGTCATATAAAAAGATGATGATGAAGATTTTTTCACCACTTTCTGTTGGACTCAAAAAATTCTTCATCTATTTCTATGACCCACAACAACCTCCCCTTTGCTTTCCGAGGTTTTCTTTACTGCCAACTCTTATTTATGTGTTATTTTCAACGATCCCCTCCTTTACTATTCCGATTCTTTATGTATATTTATATATATATATATATATATATATATATATGTAGTCAGAGTGGCGCTGGCTACCACCCTCAAGCGTCAGATACACTTATAGTAAATATAAATAGCCCAGAAAGTGAAGGAGAACACAGTCGCCCAGATAGCCGAATTGGTAAGGCATTCGACATGTAATCGAAAGGCGTGGGTTCGGTCCCCACTCTGGGCGCGTGTTTTTCTTTCTTTCTTTCTTCTGTATATTAAAAAAAATGTTTATTTCATTAACCGTAGTGAAAAAGAAAAGAGCCTAACCACACCCCTATGCCTCCTTTGGCGTTGTAGACTGCTGCCCTATCTTTCTGTATTTTCCTCAACGAGCCCCTCATTTCCTTACTATATTATTCTGCGAAAGCCTAGCGAGGGTCTCGGTTCTGGCAGCCTTGATGCCTAGGTAGAATAAGAGGGCTTCCCGCCAGTTGCCCGCTCATGACAGGCTGTAGACGCTCTAGTCACGCCCCGGGGGTTGAAAAGAAGGTCCCCTTCTCCCCGTGTAGTCAGAGTGGCGCTGGCTACCACCCTCAAGCGTCAGATACACTTATAGTAAATATAAATAGCCCAGAAAGTGAAGGAGAACACAGTCGCCCAGATAGCCGAATTGGTAAGGCATTCGACATGTAATCGAAAGGCGTGGGTTCGGTTCCCACTCTGGGCGCGTGTTTTTCTTTCTTTCTTTCTTCTGTATATTAAAAAAAATGTTTATTTCATTAACCGTAGTGAAAAAGAAAAGAGCCTAACCACACCCCTATGCCTCCTTTGGCGTTGTAGACTGCTGCCCTATCTTTCTGTATTTTCCTCAACGAGCCCCTCATTTCCTTACTATATTATTCTGCGAAAGCCTAGCGAGGGTCTCGGTTCTGGCAGCCTTGATGCCTAGGTAGAATAAGAGGGCTTCCCGCCAGTTGCCCGCTCATGACAGGCTGTAGACGCTCTAGTCACGCCCCGGGGGTTGAAAAGAAGGTCCCCTTCTCCCCGTGTAGTCAGAGTGGCGCTGGCTACCACCCTCAAGCGTCAGATACACTTATAGTAAATATAAATAGCCCAGAAAGTGAAGGAGAACACAGTCGCCCAGATAGCCGAATTGGTAAGGCATTCGACATGTAATCGAAAGGCGTGGGTTCGGTCCCCACTCTGGGCGCGTGTTTTTCTTTCTTTCTTTCTTCTGTATATTAAAAAAAAATGTTTATTTCATTAACCGTAGGGAAAAAGAAAAGAGCCTAACCACACCCCTATGCCTCCTTTGGCGTTGTAGACTGCTGCCCTATCTTTCTGTATTTTCCTCAACGAGCCCCTCATTTCCTTACTATATTATTCTGCGAAAGCCTAGCGAGGGTCTCGGTTCTGGCAGCCTTGATGCCTAGGTAGAATAAGAGGGCTTCCCGCCAGTTGCCCGCTCATGACAGGCTGTAGACGCTCTAGTCACGCCCCGGGGGTTGAAAAGAAGGTCCCCTTCTCCCCATGTAGTCAGAGTGGCGCTGGCTACCACCCTCAAGCGTCAGATACACTTATAGTAAATATAAATAGCCCAGAAAGTGAAGGAGAACACAGTCGCCCAGATAGCCGAATTGGTAAGGCATTCGACATGTAATCGAAAGGCGTGGGTTCGGTCCCCACTCTGGGCGCGTGTTTTTCTTTCTTTCTTTCTTCTGTATATTAAAAAAAAATGTTTATTTCATTAACCGTAGTGAAAAAGAAAAGAGCCTAACCACACCCCTATGCCTCCTTTGGCGTTGTAGACTGCTGCCCTATCTTTCTATATATATATATATATAGATATAGATATATCTATTTATATATATATATATATATATATATATATATATATATATATATATATATTTATATATATATATATATATATATATATATATATATATATAAATATACATATATATATATATATATATATATATATATATATATATATATATATATATATATATATATATATATATATATATATATGTGTGTGTGTGTGTGCATGTGTGTGTGTGTGTGTGAGTCGGTGTGTTCGTGAAGCAGCCGGGCGTAGATCTCGGCATATCGCGTGTTTTCACTACACAATATGCTGGCGAAGCCAATGTAATAACAACATACAGTTGAGTTTTTCTGATGGAAGCCAGAAAGAAATATCATGGTATTTGCTTCTCGCTAAGAGCCGCTGATTTCCAAGGTGCATGTCGAATGGATTACGCCAATATGTATATTGGGCATCCTTATTTAGTAGTCCTGGGTGGTCCGCATGCGATCGGAGGTATGCGTTCGGACACAAAGTCACAAAGAAATAATTGGAAAATGGAGTGCCGGATTGCGTCCCGGACAGTACGCGGACCATTAAAACTGGTAATCGATAACGCCCCTTATTGGACCCTCTTGTCAGGCAGCGTTCGCTGACGCGAGTGCTAGCTTAGACAACCTAAACATACGTCTTGAGGCTAGAAGTTTGTACAATGAGCGTCCTGTGGGAGTGGTGGTGTGATACCCCACAAAGAAAGTTCACCCAAAAGTTGACATACATAGAAAACCGCCGTTCGGCCCTAGAAAGCGATTACGGATCCTTTCACGCATTCTTATGGCAAGTGCCTGTGTATAGATTCACCTATAATCTTACGGATGAAGAAAATTAGGAAGGTTAGTCTTGCAATAACGCGATTATATAAAGATTTGAACTTCCTGTATATACATTTGACGGTTTTTTCACGCTATTTTTTCTTTAGAACAATCTTATTAGTACTAGAACACACGCCATGTGCGAGATTCAGTTTTCTGGTTATTTTTTTCCAATGTAGCTCGAACCAGATTTTATTTCAGTGCTGCGGAACAGGTCTGTGGTTTCCTACGTCATGCACGATCGCGCATTAGTAATTCATTTTGTTTCGGGATGACCTGGTACTTCCAGGTTGTTGGTTAAAGATATGAGCCAGATAAAGTTTCAGCAACCTCGAATGAGAAATAACTAATTTATAAGTGATACTTTAGATTGAACCAACCCTTACACAGTATCTAAACGTCTTCCGTGATATCGGAAATCCTGAACAGTGAAACGTTTCAAACACGGAAGTCCCTTTTCGCCCCGCCCACGGAAGGCGCCAGTGTCCGGTCGGTATTAAACGCTGGCTCCCAAAAGTAGCATGCGCAGATTGTGAATAGGTGGCCAATAAAAAAATGCATTAGAGATTCAAATCCACGTTCAAATACAACAGAGGTAGCGCTTGGCGATGCTTGGCGGCCTATATGCTGGGCCGCCTAGAATAAATATACATAGCAGGCTGTGATCTACCCCCTTCTCTAATACATTGCTGCTAACTTCTTGGATTACGATATTTTATGCAGGCGATTTAAACGATGGTATATAACATTTCATCAGTAAGCTTCCTTCTGACCCTCAGAAATATGTCTTTGCCAAACAGTGTTTTTTTAACGGGAAAAGTGATTCCGAAGATTGGGTCATTCTGCAGGTCGGGGCGTTGTCAACAACTGCATCTTCTACCTTTGTGCTACGCTTTGCTCTTCATGCCTCTGTTGATTAAATTAATTGTTTACCTACATTATATTGCCTCATTTTTTTCTACCTTTCTTGGTTGTAGATTTTTTAGGCTCAACAGTCAATCACAAAACTGCCGGTTACAATATAAGGTGTTCGAACTCACTTAAGTTTCACGTAAGGGTCACTGTGTGGGTTGGTAGGAGCTACGACGGAATTAATTTAACTTCGTCGAATTTACTTAGACTGCTCGCTCGCCGAAACTATAAATACAGCCAAGTTCGTCTGCATATACATATTGCTGCAGAATACTTTGCAGTCCACGGTAGAATTCTGATGACTCGAGAGCACTTTGTTAAGCCATGCAGTAGGCTCAGGCCAGCCAACAAACTAAAGCAAACGTCTCCCGGGTAAGTTAAAAATAAATCGACAAGAGGATGCAGGAAGGGCAACATTTATTGGAGAATATATTTTCAACTAAATTCATTACAGATTCACTTAGAATAACCGAAAGTGGTCAATACACGCCCTAGAAGCACAACACTTTTCTCCAAACAGCTATTCTGCAGGGTTTACACATACCTACAGTTTTCAAAGAAGTTGAACTTGATTGTAGCATACCGCCAAATATTTTTTCGGAAAAAACTGGACAAATATTTTTCTTTGAATGTTACTCACGCTCTGTGTAAAGAATTTCAAATATTTCGAAATACACAATCCAGTGAACTTTTTCTTTAAGTGGTCACAGTAAGATCAAATGCTTACAACTTAATTTTATGTCTGCTCGCAAAGATTAGCTTTTATCTCGACTTTTACAACAACGAGTGCAAAGTAAATGGTATTCTTGTAGATCTAGGCAAACACACAATTGGAAATCGTTGTTCGGCTGCCTCCATTGTCGAAGAGATACCCTGCTCTTGAGAAATGATGTGCCCTTGTAACGATTTATTGTTGAAATATTTTTGCCTATGCTGTACAATGAGAAACAAAAACACGTCAGCATAACGGCTAGGTCACAGTATTCGTGTCTTTGTTTTTGCCCGCATAAAACGGAGAAGCAAGGAACATGCTATATTCGCCCTTTTTACCAGAAAAGTGGCAGTAGAGGTTTTCTGAGGGATTAAAGAAAACGTTTTGTTCCTCTATAAAGCCACATAGGAACACGGGTGTCTTTTACCACATGACGACAAATTCTATCTTGGAGCAATTCTAACTGATCACACATAGGCGCGAAAACCATCTTCTGTAAATACAAACACTAAAATTTATTTCCTATTTAAGGAACAAATATTCTACCGGTAAACGTATGTATTGATTGTACTTTCATCTTCTATTGGTGTGTGTAAATGAGCATTTTGACGGAAGAATTTAGGGGGCGATTCGTTCTTTTGGAAACACCGGAAACGGCCCTGACTGTGCTGTTTTGGCAGCGAAATATCGGGGCTTCGGCCGTTGTGTCTCCATCTCGCAAAAAACAAATCACCGCCGTACATCGTCCACCGTGTGTGAACGAGATTTTTGGCAGTGGTGTCAAAACATAAATGATTATATCACTCACATTCAGTGAGGCGCTCTCCTTGTCATAGAGAACAACATCACCGGAGAAAAATACGCAGCTGCGAAAGAAAGTGCCACGACACGCGTGAAGCCTACGCTGCCGTAGCCTGCCACCACGAATGTCGACACAACTATACTTTAGTGCGTAGTTTATGCAAGCAATAAATATGGGTTTTGAAGAAATGTTTCATACGGAGTCAGGTTTAGGTACTGTTGTAGCGCAGCAGGTAGTGCATGCAGGCTGTGTCAGGAGCAATGCGTGCACTACGAAGTCGGTTCAAGCTCTAGCGAATCAGAAGCGCCATTAGAAAAAATCACCTTAGTTTGGCTTCATCACGCCCAAAGTTTTGAAAACATAATTTTGTTGTTATTGTTAAGCAGGTGCCCGACATTAAAAGGGACATCAGCTTCAAGTAACATACGAGATCAACTTGGTTTATCACAAAGCAGTTACAAGCGTACATAAGATACGAAATGATTACCGCTGTACTGTGGGATCCTACGTTTCACACACTAGTTTTTTTCCACCCCGCAGCCATCCGCGCTAAGCAAACTTGCTTGCGGGTGCCGTCTGCGGACGGGTTCTTTGTGTGCGTTGACAGACAAAGGCAGGAGGCGGCGAGGGCGAAACATCAATGGAAGCATTTATTGCAAAGTGCGAATCAAATACTCTGCATACAGACTGATCGTAGGCCACAACGGTAACACTGTGAGCGACGCAATAAACAACGCTAAAGATCGGTATGGTTCGACTCACCGATGGCATATCGGAGCAGCGGAGTGCTGCGTATGCGAGCGGGGTTGCAGTCTCCCAGCTCGCCCGGACGCATCGCATTGCGGCGCGTTGCCATAGTCCGGCCAGGAGCGCCGAAACGACCGCTCGCAACCGCATCCTCAAGACAAGAGAGCGTCCTCTCATCATGGGACCATCCACCAGACCTCGCCTTTTGGTGGCGCTAGTGGTGAGGATGAACTGGTTCTTGGGTGAGGCAGAGGGGAAAAAGGTCAACGCCTCCACCCTAGCGACATCGAACGCTCCGGTCGCTGGCGCCCTCCCGTATGGTTCCCGTCGCGTGGCGAGGCTCGTTGTGTACCGCCGGCTGCGATGGGAAGCTAGCCAGAAAGGGCTTCTCGTGAAAATCGCGATCCCCACATCCCTCACTCCTAAATTCCTTGCGTACGCCGGTGACACCTGACGACAGGACTCGAGGCGACGGATATTTCGTTCGCCGGTTAAGTTGTTAGCCACTGCATCGTGTTGCTTCCGCCTGCTTCCGCTCGTTCAATGCAAGCGCTGGTAGTGTACCAGCAGCCGCGGTCGTCACCCGCTTATGTATGCAGGCAGGTAGATCCGGGAAGAATCGCACCAACCAGCCCAAGCAAACGTTGCTCAAGTGGCGGTACATCCGTGATATCCCGTGGCCGCAAAGTGGCCAGAGACGGCCGGCAACCTCGGCTGGGCTGGCGGCGGCATGCTGCACCGCTTCAAAATGCTCGCCAGCTGCAGACGGCCCGTCGTCCGGAAGAGCAGTCAGCAGCATAAACACACACCTGGGTGGCTCAGCGGCACAAAAAAAACTCCCCGGACCTACAGCGTAGGGCATAAAAATAGCTCTCCGATCGCACCGTCTTTGTGACGCGATCACAATGACAATTGCCAAGTTTTAAGCATTGCAATCGCTCTGTAATGTCAACAAAATGCAATAAATTGTCCTAACCCCACAATGTATAGGGCAGAAAGAAAGAGGCTGCAGTAGCCCTTTGATATCATTGATCATGTGACTCGATGTCGAATATCACAACTGGCAAGGCTTCGGCATAATTACCAGCTTGTTGCCGTGAACAAAGAACGCCAAAATGTCCTAACTCTGCTGCGTGCAGGGTAGGGAGAAGGCAAACTGGATTGCATCGATAACGTGACACAATCCGATGGTTCAGCTGCTAAGTTTCTCAGCAGTGCAACCACTCTGGAAATGTCACCACAGCTATAACCCGTTCTAACCCTATACAATACAGTATACAAAGAACAAACACGACCGCATCGACCACCCGGCGCAATACTTAACCTCCCAAACGCGAAAGCAGTATTTGCTCGCATCAGTAACACTTCATTCATACACATGAACGCGGAAAGAGTATTAGCTTCCAACGACAGCCCTATGTTCAAACACATGAACACCGCGTGCGTAAAAATGCTGACATAAGTTTCAACACACTGGCGCTTAGTTCACGTGAACTGAGCTTTGTCTCTCGAGGCGAACAAGAGGGCTCCTGCGACGTTACAATAATCGGGCGCAACGTTTGTCTGGCGTAATTTTCTCCGTTAGTGAATGGATGAGGCACCCCCTTCAGTCCAGTCGACCGCGTGGCGCGACAACCAAAACATCTACGCTGCGCAAAAAAAGGTTTTTTTCACGCAGCGCGGGGTCAAAGTAACAGTCTTTCCTGAGGCGGCAGAGATCCGTTTCTCTCGCGTGAGGTGATCAACAAAAGAGTGGGAGCGCGCCGTGCCCCCTCGCATTGTCCCCAAGGCCGTGCCTTCTCCGGGAGGACGAGCTGTGAAAGTCTTCGGGTAACTCACTTCGGCGAAAGACCCGCACCCAGAAACACGCCAAAATACAAGAGACCGAATGAAAAAAAAAAACCGAACGTCCCCGTACGTGCAGCCGTGAGGAGACCTATGATTTGTTTTAAGTCCTACATGCTCGCTACAACACAAGCAGTTTATGAGCGAACGGTGCCTAACACAATCCGCGGTATCGTAGCGCCCATGCCAGGCTACAATACCAGCTAGCCTTTTGCGGCACACGTGGCCCGGCCGCGCATAACCGAACCATATCCTGTAGGGGCCCAGGCCGACCACAATTCTTAAGCAGGGGCGCATCCAATGAGGTTAAAAAAGTGCAAATTTTTAACCTCCTTGGACGCAGCAGCGTGACGTCGCTACCTATATCTGCGCGACTTCATGCGATGTGGATTTTTTCTTTTTTACCCCTCCCCTCGTTTCGGCTGCTTTGCGAGCGGCCGATGGTTTTGCTCCGTGGGCGGGGCTGGCCTGCGGCGCTGGGGAAGCCTAGGCAAATGTCATAGAAGTTAACCTTTTGTACCTGAGCCCCTGATCTCTCCGCGCTCTTGCGCGGCTGCAAGTTGACGCTGACGTCCGATCGTGTTCCTAGATAAGCGCTCGGCTCGGTGCTCGAAGTGCGCGCGCGCGGATGGTCGCTTTCGCGTACATGTGGCAATTATACAAGTCCCGGAAAGTAAACAGTCTCATAAAAATGAAGACAAAAATTTGTTTTGATCTTTTGTGATCGCGCTACTTCGCGGCGGCCTATGGTTTCGCTCCTAGCACAAGCCTGGCGTACGCGCTGGGAAGATGAAGCTCGCTCTCCGCGCTCTCTTGTGCGCCGTCAGTCGCTCGTCTCCCATGCTGTTCCTAGTTAAGCTAGCGCTCCGGCGTTGCTCAAAGTGCGCGCGCGGATGGATATTTTTGCACGTACATATGTAGTTATTGTTTACGTTCCGGAAGGCAAGCACTCCCAATAAAGTGAAGGCAAAAATGTTTTTTTTTTTGTTCTTGGGTGATCCTTTGGACTCCCTACCGAAGCGCAGAACGTTTGCTCCCATTCGGTCAAAAGCACACGCGTACGTCGGTAGCTCGTCTGCTGCGAACATCAGCCAGCGTGTTATTCGCCCTACTCGTCTGTGCCTCGTTCACGCGCAGAACTGCCCATCACAGTGTCCGTTCGCATAATTCTCTGCGCCACGCGCGTCCCCCGCGCATTCACGCGATGGTCGCAAAGTTTATAACTTCTGCTTTATGAATAAGCACGAGCAGCCGCTCGAGGTCGTCAGAGATTTCCTCGCGTCAACAAATCATGAGTCTGTGTTCCGCGCGAACCTGTATTACGAAGTAGCAGTCAACGCCTTCATGGACACGTAGAGCGGGTGCACCAACACAACCTGGATTGTCCAAAAGGTCCAGAAACGGGGCGAAAGGTATGTTTTTCGATACGAAGCGCTGTAGTACGCGAGGCGGCGTTTTGCAACTTGTGTTCTACTATTTGTATTTTTATTCCTGCTATTTCTTGTTTATACATTTGTATACTTTTTTGCGGGTGTGTGGCTTACGGTTGAGGCGCGAGCTGCGACACAATGCTGGCGAATTAAAAGGCCAGACACTACAGAAATCTATATATGTGGTAGCTAAAAAAGCGTCGCAGGAAATAGACACAAACTCCTCATCTATACCCATCAGTAGATCTCTAAAAGTGACCATTTTTTGCCGCTATTTAGACTCCGAGATCACTATCGCAAAAATAGTGCGCCAAGGAGATAACATTTTTACTTAGTTTTATCTCTGCTGCGACTACCGTGACTTCAAGCTCAGGGGCAACTACTCATTAGCCCCAGCGAAAAGAATATACGTATCTGAGTGAGTGTAACACTGTATTAAATGAGAAGCCATGGGGCCCTGGGGGAGCAAGGATGAGGAGAAAGGGGGAAGGTCACAACTCGCACAATGAACACAGTTGCAGTCTTGGGGTCCTAATAGCAAAATGAAACATTAAAGTCAGTCAGTGGCAGCAAAACGCACAGTTCACACTTAAATGTACAGTTCATACTGTAGACAATGCGGTTCAAACTGAAAACAGTGCACGCTGCCGACAGTTCACATTGTAGACCGAATTGGGAAGTCGGCCAGGCTGCTACACCAATTTGTGGAGTCTGTTTTCAACGGCGTACTCGGAAATTGCTTTTAGTGCGGTGTGATCGTCACGAACCCGACTAACATGTTCCTGTTCAGTCGCAGGGGCGGGACCTACAGTTAAAAGCTGGTGGCGATTGCGGTCGAATAATGGACAGCGCCAAATTAAGTGGTAACGATTTGGTGTGCCTTCCCGATTACAGAGGGGCATCAGCGCCATTCGCATCCTGCTGGAGCTGTCTATTTATAAACAACGTATCTTATGCAGGAAAATGTCTGTGTGCATGAAACACAAAGTGTAAAAATAACGAATCGACATTGGCAACAGTGTGAGTGGTAGCACGCATGATTACTGATATCAAACTGGCCTAATGGCTTCAGTGAAGAGACCGTGGTCAATAGCCCTGTACAGAAGACATATATCAAACTCCTCGAGTACTTCAGTAGCTGTACAATCCAACTATTACTTAGCCCTTGGTGGGTATATATTTTCGATATTGTTTCCCTAAATTTTTATGACCAGCAGTGCAAATTATCCACAATTTATGACCGAGTGTAAAACGTGTGCGTTTGAGGAGGTGTCTTTCTTATGAACGTATCACCCTTGCAAGAACGATTCACACCTTCAATTGCTGTTAGAAGAATGTCAATGTTTTCCTTAGTGGCACTGTTCCTGATAAAGAATAATGCAATGAAGTTAATGTAACGATGTTCAATGTAATAGTGCTTATGAAAGTGCCAAAATGTAGCAGCTCATGCAGCTGTAATATTTCGCAAGAGTAGGAAAGTTTGTAAATGTAGTCATGGGTTATTGGCTGCCTTTCCTGTAATCCATACCTGCAGCACCGAATCGTGTTTTGAGGTGTGTATATAGTGAAAGAGCACCCAACTCAATTTTATACCATTCTGTGTGCTGTAGGATGAGCTTTCAATGAGGGAGTTTGCTTTCGGAAGCGTGTATAATTGCCACATGAGCGTGAAAGCATCCATCCGCGCGCGCGCACTTCGAGCACCGAGTCGAGCACTAATCTAGAAACACGATCGGAGGTCAGCGTCAACTTGGAGGTGCGCAAGAAGAGCGCGGAGAGATCAGGGGCTCAGGTACCAAAGGTTAGCTTCTGCCACGTGCGCGTCACCTTCCCCAGCGCCGCTGGCCAGCTCAGCCTACGGAGCAAAACCGTCGGCCGCCTGCCAAGCAGCCGAAACGAGGGGAGGGGGGAAAAAGAAAACAAATCTACCTTGCATGAAGTCGTGCACATATAGGTAGAGACGTTTCGGGGATGCGTCAGAGGAGTTTACAAAATTTCAATTTTTTTAACCTCATTGGCTGCGTCCCTGCTTAGGGGGTGTGTCGGCCTGGGCCCCTACGGGATATGGTTTGGGAATGCGCGGCCCGGCCACAAGGCTCCCACAACCTCGACTCCTGGAGTCGACAAAACAAAACGAAAAACTCGGACCCAAATTGCAGCTTTCGTGCACACTCACTGCGGGCTGACACAACGGCGCGGGCTCCCTGGCCTCCCTTGGATGAAAACACGGAAACTCACGCTTCCATAAACAACAACGTCTCCCAAAAATGCAGAGACCACGTGTTAACTGGCAGCGATGTCCTGTGATATACACGATTGCTGCAAACTTGGTGCTTAACAAATTAAAAACGCTGCAGCAATACATCCGTCGGTGAAGAGAACTCCAGTGGAGCCCGAAGCTTATCCGCGCTTGGCAAGATGCGGCCGCGGTCGATTGTAAACCGTAATAACTCTACACGGGTTTTTGCGGTCTGCGCCTTGGCAGGGTTTAGAGTGATGCCCGCCAACCTGAGGCTCTCAAGGATGTCTCTCAAATGCTCCTCGAACGTTTTAGAGTACACCACAACGTCGTCCAAGTACGACAGTGCATGCTGCCACTTTGCGTCCCCCAGAACTTGGTCCATCAGGCGCTGATAGGTTGCGGGCGCCCCCACCAAGCCAAATGACTTGCGGGGGAACTCAAAAAGCCATCGGTGACAAGTAAAAGCTGTTTTACTATGTCCCTCTCGTCCATTTCCACCTGAAGTTACCCGCGGCTGGCGTCGAGCGTGATAACGTACTTCGCTCCACCGAGGTTGGAAACTAGGGAGGAAATGTCCGGTAAAGGATACGCATCGTTGCGCGTAAACTCATTCAGCCGTCGGTAGTCGACACAAACGCGGAATGTTGCGTCTTTCTTCTCAACAAGCACTACCGGGAAACCCCATGGGCTGTGAGATCGCCGAACAACACCTGTCTGCAGGAGTTCGTCTAGGGTGCTGTGTAGACCTCTCCGCTTAGTATAGCTAAGTGCCCATGGCTTACATTTTCACGGCCGCGCATCTCCCATATCAATCCTATGCTTGACCAGCTTGGTGCAGCCAGGACGATCGGTAAACATCGTGCCGTACTCATACAACAACGACGACAGGCGCGCCTGCTCCCTCTTTTTGAGGCTAGTCACTGCCTATAAAAGCGGGTGCATCCCCTCTTGGCTCGCTCCAGCGCAGGTCTCCCCCGCGTCAGTGCGTTGAACTGTCTGCCCCGTCTCCGCAGCAGCCGAACCCATTGTCGGCGCGGCTGTAGTCACTGGGGGCTCTTTGCGGCTTAGTGGCCTGTCGCGTTCGTCGCCTTCCTGACTAATTTTCGCGGGGCCCTCCGAGTCTGCTGGCGACTGAACAAAAGGCTTGAGCGCACCGGTGGCTCGCTCCCGGTACCCTCCTTTGGCGATATCCAACACGATGCCCGTTTTGGTCAAAAAGTCTCATTTCAAAATAATGGGAACCGTAAGGTCGGGAACATAAACTAGGCGTTGCCGCCTACACACCTCTCCCACCGGACAACAAGCCTCCCGGCTCCGCTCGATTGTGCTGTGCCGCTCGCAAGCCGAAATGTTGTGCCACACGCTTGGAGATGAACTTTGTTCTCTTGGAGATGCACTTACCCAACATCGCCGAACAAAGAAGCGATTGCCCCAGTGTGTAACAAAGCGACGAAGTTCTTGCGAGCTATGGTTAACTTGATGTACGGCGCCGGCCCGTCAGCGGAACTTTCAACACGACAAGCCAATGGCCCTAGTTCAAACTCAACAATCCAATGGCCTAGTTAAAACTCGTGACAACCGCCGGCTGCCCAATGTGATCTACCGGCGGCCCTTTCGTTTCCCGAACGTCCATGGTCTCGGGTCGGCGGGTGCCTACAGTCGCCGACAACATGGCCAGGCTCATCGCAGCAGTAGCAGCGGTTGCTACGGCGTTGCAGCTGGTTGCCCCGATCCCGTGGAGCATCTCGCTCGGGGGCGAGTGGAGGTTGCGCGCTCGGCCTCGAATCCGCGAGCTGGCCTCGGCGCGGCTGGTTGCGCTCCGCGGTAGAATGTCCTGACCGTAACGCGTGTGAGTAGGGGTCTAGGGCGCGATCTGACAATTCCCAGTTGTGTCGAAATTGTTCATCCGCGACCGCTACCGACCCGTCTGTCCACTTCGACAGTGCCGAAGGCGCACCTGTACACGCGCAGCAAGGCTCGAGTGAGTGAGCCGCGGGCGGTGGTGTCCGATAAGCTCGCGCAGCGACGATGTCTTCCTAAATACACTTAGCTTCGGAGGCAAGCTCACCCAAATTTCTGAAATCGTCGCCTCTCAGGTATGCCGCGAAAGTCGGGTGAGCTTGTCGCGTGACGCGCTCTACTTTCTTCGTGTTCGTGGTGAGTGGTTATGCGAGACAATAAACTTCGTCCATGGCCCTTACGTACTCCAGCAGCGATTCGTCTGGATGCTGGGTGTGGTGCTCCAACTCTCGCCGCCGGCAATACTTATATTTAGCGGGGAGAAATTCGTCGCGGAATTTCGCGCGGAGATCTTCCATAGAGCGCGAGCGCTCTCCCACCAACCGGAACCACCGCGCCGCTTCGGCTGTCAGCGACACAGGAACCATGCGCTCGAGTATTTCGCCGTCCCCTAATCCAATCACCTGCTGATACTGCTGCAAGTGGTCGAGATACTCGTTCGCCCTGACGCGATCGTGGTAGCCTCTGTAGTTAGGAGCATCTACCTTCACGCGCGGTGTCACCAATCGCGCGGGTGCCTGCAGTGTTGTCTGCATCACGCCCGCAATGCTCTGAATAAGGCGCATCGCAACCTGCAAAAGCGGCTCACACTTTGGCTGACTAGCGTTATCCCAAGCCGGAGGTGCAGCTGTCGCTGGTCCGTTTGGCGGCAGCGGTGCCTCCGCGAGGACAGCGAATTCTGGTATAGTGCTGCGGTCACCGCTCCCCGTGTCGGGCCCGTTCTCCGCCGTCGCTTTGGCGTCGGCAATAGCCTGACTCAGAACGGAAACAGGAAGATGCAAGCCGCCGGCGTCAGCAGCTGAATCTCGCAATTGTGCGACCCCGGCCATACTCTTCCGACGCACTGCTGGTAGTTCTGACAAGACGCCTAGAGCCTCCCAAGACTGGTCGTCTGCCATTCTTTGTTCGGGTCCCGACAGTGGCTCCCCCGCAAAAGTCAAAGTACGGATTTCCGATTTAGCCCCAGGTTGGGCTCCAGATGTGGGATCCTACATTTCACACACTAGTTATTTCCCACCCCGCAACCTACCGCGTACAGGAAACATGCCGTACGAGCGCCGGCTGCGGACTGCTTCGTTGTTTGCGGAGACAGGAGGCGGCGAGGGCAAAACATCAATGGCAGCATTTATTGCAAAGTGGAATACACTGCATACAGACTGATCGTAGGCCTAATGGTAACACTGTGAGCGAGGCTATAAACAACGCTAGAGAACTATATGGTACGACTCACCGATGGCATACCGGAGCACCGGAGCGCTGCGTGTGCGAGCGAGATTGCAGTCTCTCAGCTCGCGCGGGCGCGTCCCATTGTAGCTCGTTCCCCAGGTCCGGCCCACACGCCGAAACGACCGCTCGCTACCGCATCGCCAAGACAAGAGAGCGTCCTCTCTTCATGCAACCACCCAGAAGACCTCGCCTTTTGGGGTCGCTAGTGGTGACGAAGAACTGGTTCTTGGGTAAGGCAGAGAGGAAGAAGGTCAACGCCTCCACCCTGGCGACAACGAACCCTCCGGTCGCTGGCACCCTCCTGTATGGTTCCCGTCGCGTGAGCGAGGCTCGTTTTGCAACGCCAGCTGCGATGGGAAGCTAGCCAGAAAGAGGTTCCCGGGAAAGTCGCGATCCCCACAGTACCTAGTCGCGCGACTATTTCAACCAAGTCTGGCGGTAGGTATATTGTAGGGGGCTGCACGAAAGGGTTTTTGGCGTTGAACAATTACACTCCTTTGTTCAGGAACAATGAAGAGGTGTAGTCAAGTGCTGTGCTTTTTCAGGCACCAGCGACGACAGGTACCGCCATCTCACGAAGCCCTTTGCCAACAGTCACGCCGAATGCACATAATTGCAGGCATGCATTTTACACCGGAGAATACAACCAATATTTTTAGGAATCTTGGAAAGAAATGTACTTACTGGGAACACCTAAGACAAATAAATATTTATTGCGGATATAAAGCTCATGCCCGAAAAATGTATTTTTTTCTGTAAAAAATACAATATACAAAGTTTATTTGTACAAGCGGGTTGCATGTCTGACTAAATAAGTGAATTTAGCAAGGGAAGGGTGCCACATGAAGATGTAAAGTTTACCGTAAGTACCATCTATTTGCGAAGATCCACAGCTTCAGAAATCCAACTTTTTACATCTGTAAGAATCTATTCTAAAAACCATGTTTATCCTCCTAAAATAACAATTCAGAATATTTATGCTTGCTAGTGCCAAAACTTCTAACACCTCTACAGCCAGATCTCTTTTATTCCAGGAAAAAGTACTGTGGTGAGATAGAGATAATGTTCTAATAAAGCTTTTTCAAGTAAATTATATCAAGTGAAAGTTTGTAGCCCAAAGCTGGTTCCGCTGGCTGCTACTTCGTCAATTTTACTGTGCACTTTAATGCATCTTATGCCTTTGAGTGTACCAAAAATGTACTTGTTAAAGAAAATATAGTGACAATGACGGGCTCTATTTGTACTGCAAAGGTTATCTTTTGTTGTTCAATCTCACTTCAAAGATGTGCTCTTTATGCTTTTTTAGCTATGGTACACTGATGCACGATAGATCAGTGTATGCCCTTATTAACGGCGAAACCAGGAAGCTCACATTGTAAAATGTTGTATTCAATTTGTGACATATTTTAGCAAGGGTTAAACATTCTAGCTTATTTTAACGCTGTTCGAAAATATTACGCACTGATAGCATATAACCAACCTATAATTAAAAGTGCTGCAGTCAAAGGGTCTGCTCTTTATTTTTGCTTGAAATATTTTTTTAAACTCTGGCGCGACTCTCTTCCTGCCTGTCTGTAGAAATATATTATATTTTTTTGTTTTTAAAAAGACATTTATTAAAATATCCCGGGGACTCTCCAGTAACGTGAATTCTAAGGAGGAACGAAGGACTGAGTGCGGGCCGGTGTTTCCTAATGAAAAATCGCCGCTAATGGGTAATGAGCGACCGACGCACAACTTGGTTTCCACTGTACACTTATGTCCATTTATTATGTACAATCAGCAATCATGTAGGAAAGTATGGTCAATAAGCTCATTGTATTTGTTGGGTTCTTCTGCCTCGATTTTAGGGTCCTGGTATAGATGAAGCTCGTGCACTTTTAAATAAGAGATTCTGCCGAAGTCGTAGTTTCTTTTAGAGCTTCGCTGCTAAAATGTGGTGTCTTTGAAGCACAAAGAGTTGTTGAGCGAGGCGTTAAAATTGAGTTCCAATTGTGTGTTCTTTCATTAAATGTGACATTCTAGCGTGAGGTATTGGAAAGGGGTGATAGTATTGTTTTAGTGCTGTGACTACATAGGGCATGGACCTAGGACTTTTACACTAGAATGTTGCGAAATAATTACATGGTTCGTGATTTCGGGGTAGTTGTGCGCAGACATTTGCTTCATATTTATATGATATGGCAATGTTTTAAATTTCAATCAACGTGTTCGTTGATATCTAGTCGGACGTTGTTGTCAGCAGAATGTCTGACTGCCCCATACTCGCGTCTTCTGTTTTTCTGTGAGGCAGCTTTTTCGATGGTTTCTTGGGAACACGGACCCCATAGCGCAAGCGACCATTCTTACAACCCCACTACTGCACGAGATTGAAACGAGCGCCTAGGCTTATTGCGTGCACCTCATGCCAGGCCGACACGGTATAGTTGTGAATACGCAGATACGCCAAATTCAATGCCGCCGCTGTCAGCGCTGATGGCGTCCGAAGTATGGAGATAATCATGGAAATTCCTATGCTGTGACCAGCCGCTAGCATGTCTTTTTATGGGCTGGAAGTAGCTGCGCTCCACATTAAATTTGAATAAATGGGCGCTCAAATCGTGCGGAGTGAAAATTAGGTGGAGTGCTTTCGGCAGGCATTCTGAAATAATAAATTGCAGCCTACAATCGTCTCTATGGGGGATATGGTATAGCAGCAGCACCTTACATGTACTCACCTGCATGGCAGAAAGGTCGAGGCTAACTAAAGTTTTGAACTTGAATTGAGGATGACTTAGCGAGAAACGGAACGGAAGATGACAGGTGCAACATTAAAGGACAAGAAAATAACGGGGTGGGCTAGAGAACAAACACGTGTTCGTGACATATTAGTGGGAATGAAAGAATGACGTGAACAAGGCATGCAATGCGAAGGCAAGATAACCGTTGGTCATTAGGTGTAACACAGCGCATCCCAAACGAAGGCAAGCGTGGCAGTTTGCGGAAGATAGGTGGCAGATGAGATAAAGTAAATTCCGGGGATAAATTGGTCGCAGTGTCCACAGGACAAGGAAAACTTAAGATCTGTGTGGGAGGCCCTTGCCCTTCATTGGCCGTCTACAGGCTGATAATGATGATGACAATGATGACAATGACAAATAAGCAAAATACTAGTGTTTCCTCACCAAACTATTATGCATTTTTTCTTTGTTCTCGTTGCATTCTCTACCGAATCATTTACCCCACAGAGACATTATTACTCCTCACGGCAATGGAGCTACCAATTTTTAGGGAAAGAAGTGGAAGCAATAACTTACCCATAAGATGTAACTCGCTCTAACTTTAGTTCTTTGGTCTGTAAATCCAATAGAAGAAAATTCGTTTGCTAAGTGTGGCACATCCATGGAACTGAGATATCATTCTTCACCATTCAAGATTTGTCACGGTACCCCCAAGTTACTTCGTACATTTCCCGGGTTGTGTAACATGGCTGTTATGTGTGTTACACGCGGGGACAAAGTCTACCCTATTTAGTAAACAAAGGTTGCTCTCTGATCCCCAAGCCTTACCTGACATACTGTTTGTATAACTCGATTGAGTTTTGTTTCCTGGTGTCTAAAAAGGAGCAGTTGTTTTTGCCTAATGTTGTGCCAGAGTGCCCGGCACAAATTTGCTTCGCCTGGCAGCGCGCCCTCGGCTGGGATGAATCACGCCTCGGTTAAGCGACCTACGTAAGACATGCACCACAACAATGGGACAACGGCTCCAAAAAGTCATCTGTCCTTCCCAATTCAAGGCGGACGGGCTGAACCAATCACTACGCCTCTATTCCTAAAATTTTGATCCAACAAATTTGAACTGCTTCTCTCTGACAAATTCCTGGAAAATAAAAAGCTCGGAAGTATAAGCGAGAGCGGCTATCGGCTAGCTAATTTCTACGAAAGCTCCAAGTAGCGTTTTCAGCTCTTTGTGCAAGCCATGTATGCCATTGTTTCACTTTACATAATGTATATGGGTGATGAATTCACTCACCATTCGCTGGTGAGTTTAAGGGTGACCTAAACTACCATCGGTAAGGTCTGCGCCACGTTGGTAGCGAGCTAAGCATGGCAATGTCGCGAAACTGGTGACAGCAGGGCAAGGCGTTGTCACAATGGTGGCCGTAGTGGGATGGCAGATCACAAAAGTGGGGGCCAACAGCAGTATCGACAGACTGCTCCGACAGAGAATGGTAAATGCCCAAACTAAATGCCTAAAGTTTTTTTCAGTTCACCAGACTTTACTGGCCCACTGCTGTTGTGCGAGAGCGCCTGGCACAAATTCGCTTCGCCTGACAACGTGCCGTCTCCTTGGCGGAATGCCGCCTCAGTCAAACGGCCTGCTGCCGATCTGAAACAACAGAATGAGGAATACCGCCGGAGAGTCACCTCTTTTTCCCTTTTGCCACTAACCGACAGACACAATCACTTCGTCTGCATTCTTTTGAATTGAAATGGCCAGCGAATAAACCTGATAGAAGGGATTTAAACTTCTCGCCTTTGCAACAGATCCCTAGAGAAACAAAAATCCCGGGCACCCAAGCGAGAGCAAAACACGGCAGGCGACAGTCAACGAAGGTACCGAGTTCAAAAATCTCGCCTTCGTGCGCCCCATGTAACGAAATTTTTACTCTCGTACATACTGAATTTATTTACTTCTCTAATCCCCATTGGCTTGACATCCCCGCCACTGCTCAACCTGCGGAAGCGCAGCGGGAGAAGCTTAAGGGCGACCAACGCCGGGGCATCGGCACAAGGCTGGACCTACCTCTAGGCCTGAGGAAGGCCCAGCCTCCCAACCTTACTCTAGGTCTAACCTTAATCTAAGCCTGAGAAGACGCTTGCTGACGAGGGGGCATTGACGTTTCATTGATATCAGAGCTGGGCCAGAGAGGCTAGATGGATAGGCTGCGGTTGCCCGCGGTGGGGCAGATTCTTGCGGCGGCGGCCGCGCACACACCGCCACTCGCGCATGGGGCGGATGCTGGCCCTGTAAGAGGAAGTGGTGGGGCCCGTAGAAGCAGCCTCCTCTCTCGCGGCCCCCCCTTGCCCGGAAAGCCGAGGTGCACATGCAAATTCCGGGCCTGAGCAGCAAGTGGTGGACGTCAAAATGCGGGCACCTCCAGGTGGCTCCGGGGATCATATGGAGCGACCTGGAGGGTAACACTCTGTCTACACAGAAGGGTCAATGTGCCAGCGGCAAGTTAAGGCCACGGCGGCGGCTGTGCTGGGCCCGACTGCACAACGCCTCGTAATCTGCAGCTTCATTCGAAGTGGTTGTGGTTTGTCTTAGCCTGGTCCTGATGCTGGAGCTTCAATCGCCCCCGAGCGCTGCCATGCTGTACGATTCCTGGGTGGCTTTACGCCGCCTCCGGGAGGTCGACCCGCACTTCTCCCAGGTGAGTCCCTGAGGAACAAGGTGGCACGGCTGGCTGAACGGGGACCTCGCATGCGGCTGCACTGGGTGCCAGGCCAAAATCGGGCTGGAGGGTGTTGCGGAAGAATGGAGTCCTTAAACGCCGCAAAGAAATAACTGTACTTGGATCACACTGAATTGAATGTCACTATCGTGGCAAACGTCCGATCAATGCGTCCGAAAGTTCCTCTTTTTTCTCATCTTCTTTCTTCTCAATACTCTTCGAGCCATATCCTCTTCTTCCGCTCGTTTACTCTACTATGTGCGACAAAATAAGTTCAAGAGACGGAAACGAGCAGAGAGACGACCACGAGCTGTCCCCTTCGCCTACGGGGGCCCAGGCAGCTGCGGATGGCGCCTGGGTGCTGCTCGGGTGGCACGTGCGAGTCCAGCGCCCTAACCCGAGGGTGGCTGCAGGAGAGGCCTCACCACCTGTACCGGTCACACGGCTGCAACGACCGCAACGCTCGGCTGTCCCACGCCTCCACGTGGGGTGCGTGTGGCCGGCCGAGCGAAAACACCACCTGGAGCTGGTCGGCGACCCGCCGTGCTAGTCTCTGCCACATCTGGTTCTCGAGTACTCCGTTTGCCGCAAGGAGGGCTGAGCTGTTTGCCGCTTTCAGGGGAAGGGCTCGGGCCATCGACGAGTTTGTGTTGTCGCCGGACCGTGGTAGAGAGCCTGACAGAGTCCTTCATCCTCTGGGGTCCTACCTGGACGCCTCGGAACTCCTCCATGCTCTCTACATTCTCCCAGTTGAACTAAGCTGTGACTCTGGTGTTACTTTTTGTGTATGTGTGTTTTCTTTTTTTCTTAGAGTTCCTAGCGTTTTGTCCCATATATATACTGTACATACATGTCGCTATTAGTGCTGTATATATGTATATATGTATTTTCTCCTCTGTCCCTCTCCTTCCTGTCCGGTCTTCCGGTGTTCACCTTTCCCCACATCCTAACGAGCAGGCGTTCCACTGTCCACCCTTACGTGAGAGAAACGACGCCTGCTGGTGGTCTTTCCTTTCAATTTTTGCAGTAACTTCATTGATTCATTCATTTTCCATAATCCGGCAACGCGTCTGACATCATCCGTGGCGCTGCTACAATTAAACCAGGCCAACTAGCTAACATTAAGATGTTCCCTCAATTCGCTTTTCTTCAACAGTAGCAGACCACCATACTAAAACACTCCCCGTTAATTATTCTGCAGCGATCATGCACACTGACAATGAACACCTCAAAACTATTCGAACTCTTCCCCTCAGATTGATAGCAAACCGGAGCTACTGACTGTCCACCCAAACGTTAGGGACTCTTGAATTAAGATACCTTGACATCCTATACAGGTGACGTTTGTAAGCATAGTACCCTGTATTGCACGAAGTATCTTTTGTCTCCTCCACTATTCAACGTTTAGAAATTTCAACAAAAACTGTCGACTGGCGAGTCCAGTCTTTTTTGGTCGGAGGGGCGCAGTCCTATTGCTTTAAAACTCCCGGAAATTCCAGAAATATGAAACTCATCCAGCCACAGTGAATCTGTAAGGCAGACGTCCGCTAAGAAGCAGGGGAACTTTATTTACGACACTCAAAAGCACCAAAGGGTGCACTCACCCATCAGTCGCCCGAAGTCTCTTGTGATTTGGTGGCTTTTTGGGCTTTAACAATGACTTTTCTTTTACTTTGGAGGACTCGTTGAGTAGCCGAGCCTCCCAGAATGCAGCATTTTCGTGATGGTTTCTAGGAGCGACCTTCCCAAACCATGTTCGCCATATTTGTAATGCCCTGGAAATAATTACGTTGGGGATCGAATACTTCCTTGAGCCATTTAGTCCAAAATAAGTGAAGATAAACATCAGTAAACTCCTATACTACATTTTCTCTTTTTTGTTAAGCTACTGATGAGCAGGTTATAGTACTTGCCTCGTAAGTCTATTTTATTGTATTAATTGGTAGAATCTTCCTAGCACATGGTCTGCCCTCGGGAGGGGTCCTGAAAACGGAAGAAACAAGTCTACCTCGGTTGCGGCAATCGTAAGGACGTACGCCAAAGACGTTTACCCTTCTGATCATAGAAATGTGCAAATCTTGCGAATTCCAAAATGCGGCCCTCTGTGTCCACTTGCGCACTTCCTTTTATTCCTTTTGAGGGCAATAACGACCACCCCTCGGCTGTGCTAACTCTATTGGCGCCCGAAACCCCTCTGTTCTTTAATTTCAAAGAACGTGCGTGGAAGGAACGGTCGCGATGCCTTCAAAACACCTTCGATATAGTGCGAGGTTCTGTTTGGCGTTCCAGCATCTCCTACAGAGAGCCCTTTCGCAGCAGCTTCACCGTTTTCTAACTGGAGCATGACCTCCTCAGTTGCCCTTAGTGGCGCCATCTGTCGACGCCGTAAATTTTGTCCCTTTCTATGATCTCGTGTACGCCCTATTGACTTAGCGTTTAGTCCTTGTTCATGGTTATAACATGGCGACAATAGGCATTTTCGCTTGGAAAAAAGAAGAATTTCCGCGGGCAGGATGACTGATACGGTATTGCTAAACGTTACGGTGAGCATACTGAGCAAGTCGACGCAAAACATTTCCTCTAACACCAATTTTTGTGACTTTCGTCCAAATCGTTCATTTGCATGTGGGGGCAATGTCGCAGTGCCGGGGATCACTGACAGTCAAGGCAGATAAAAACAGCGGACGCTAGATGAGCTGCACCGAGATGTCACACTCCGCCTCTCGCTCTCAGCAATATAAGTGCTGGCACATCGCCTTCTTCATCGATCTTCCTTGGTTGCATACTCGCATGAACAGGTCGCGGCATCAACAAAGGTTGCGCACCCATGCCCAGCATAGGGCGTCCTCCCTCGCAATATACTCGTGTTTTGCATGGATGGCAAACCTCTGCTAACATTTCACAATGCAATACTCCCACGCACTAAACGAGCAGCCCTGGTAACGCAATACGAGTAAAACTATACCAATGGTTCGTAATAAGGGTGGAAGCAGGTCATGATTGTAAATACTTTATTTTGCGCAAAACTGCGGTAAAAATAGGAATGGAAAGTTGCAATCTTCCCGTATTCCTGCCCTCTAAAGGCGGCTGGCCACCCTGGTTCGAGAGCGACAATTTAGGCCAATTAGATTACTTTGATCCGTACTCGTGGTCCGAGTCAAGCAAACAGGTCTCCCACTGTTCCGCACTGGTAATGCGTAAACGTGTTTAGTTTCGGCAGTAGAAGGCGTTCTGTGCGACTGCTAGATATTCGGTTGCGTTGGTCAGTGCGTTAAGCTTCTACAAGGTTTATATTTATTTATTTATTTATTTATTTATCGATAGTGTCAGCCCATTGTTGGCCTATTACAGAAGTTGAAGGGTACAGTTATACACTTTGGTCACACGAAGAAAAAGAAAGTAAATCCCGGGCAATGCAAACACAAAATACTCTTGAAAAATACTACACGGAGGAAACAATAACATGCGCTACGAAAACAGGAGATGACATAATTCACCTTTGTCAAGGTCACTTAGTGCGAACATGTGCCTTTCACAAATTCGAGAAATTAATTTATAGATGACGTCCTTACTGAGCCATCCGTTACTTATTTCATTGCTTTATCGCTCTAGTAAAGAAACTGTATTTAAAACTGTCATTGCAAACAGTCGCAGGTGGGATATACATGGTGAGATGATTGCGAAAATATTAGTCGGGAGATATGCGAAAGTCGTCGTTTTTGTCAATTTTAACAGGGTCATAAATAATAAGAAGATCAGATCAGATCAGATTAAACTTCATTGTTGCCACGGTTGGGACCGTTTTCAGGTCGACGTATGTAGATCTCTGCGCCGTCTTCGGCCACCTGGGCTAGTGAGACGTGGGTCATAGGGTCTGTGCTGAGCAGCGCGGCCTCGCACCGCTCCTCGTTCGTTATTTGTAATAAAATGGGGTACTTTTTAAGAGTTTCAAGGGGTTTTTCTTCACAGGACCAAATCACATGTGGTAGGTCTGCGTATCGATTGCAAAGAGGGCATCGGTTAGAGTGAAATTCAGGGTAGTAGAGACGTAGGAGGGCAGGGGTGGGAAATGTGAATGTTTGAAGTTGGCGCCATACCACATCGTTGCGGCGGGAGAGGGAGAGGTCGGGCGGTGGGAAACGAGCTCTGGACCCTCGGTAGTGATCGAGTACCGATCGGTAGGTCAGGCGGCGGTCCCTATGAGACAAGGGTTAAGGAGATTCTGCAGCGTCACTGGGCACTTGGATTACCAGTTCTCGAGAAACCTCGTGCGCCAATTCATTTCCTAAGATGTCGGAGTGGCCTGGTGGTCAAACAATATATATTTTTCGTTTCGGGAATTTAGGTGCCAAAAGGAGAAGGCGTAAAGTTCGGGAGTCAACACGCCCGTTGAAGTAATTGGCAATGGCTGATTTAGAATCGCTTATTATAGTAGTATTCTTAGGGATAGAAATGATGGCAAGAGCGATAGCCATTACTTCGCCTACGGTTGTAAATTGAGCAGGGAAGGAGAGGGTGCCAATGTTCGGTGAGATGAATCAACTACGACCGCTGTCATGGCTTCACGTTCTGGGTATTCTGCAGCGTCCACGTAGGCTACTTGTGGGTTGGAGGAGTGTTGCTTGTGTAAAGCCTGTGCTCTCACTCGGCGCCTTTCGTCGTTATGAACCGGGTGCATGTGTTTAGGGAGGGGTTGTATTATTAATTGCTCTCGAATGACTGGAGGAATGCCGACGTGGGTGTCAGAAATAGTTGGGTGACTGAAGCCAGGACTCTGAAGAATGTGGCGTCCAGTGTTACTCCTCGTGAGTCGCTCAACTTGCGAAACCCTTTGGGCTTCGATAATTTCGCGTAGTGTAAATAATCAGAAAAAGAAAATTCAATCTGTCATATTCAGTTCTCAATTCTAAAGAAGGAAGTTCAGCAAGTTCACATAACTGGGATGGGGAGCGGCAGCGATAATATTTTAAAAAATAAATCTTGCGGCAAAGTATTGAATCTTGCCATGTTGTAAATGACTTCCAGAAGTATACGGGTCCCACACAACCTTAGCATATTCTATAATTGGTCTTATTAATGTTCTGTACGTTAAAGATTTTACTTGAGGGGTGGCTTTAAACACATACCTTCGAAGCAACCGCAAAGCTTTGCTTGCCTTACTGCATACATAACCTACATGTGAATCCCAACGCATATCAGATGTAAGCTTCAAACCAAGTAGGTAATTGTTGATACTTTTCCCAACGGCGCACCTTCAAGCAATAGGCATTACCAATGATACTTCGTTTTCTAGTAATAGACACGTACACATTTTTTTGTGTTTACAAAACCTTTTTACAGCTGTCACACCAGTTTTTTTTTAATTTTTTGCATATTGTCATTCAACGCGATCTGGTACGCAGGCGTTTCAATACGGCTGTACAATAAAAAGTCATCTGCGAATAGTCTGATTGGAACATTAATGTTACGCGGCCTGTCATTAACAAACAACAAAAATACCAGGGGGCCCAGAAAACTTCCCTGGGGAACACTAGGCTCCACAGGCGAGAAGAAAGATTGGAAGCCCTCATATTCGACAAATTGCTCTCCACGACCAAGGTATGACGAGAACCATTAAGAGAACCGGTGCTTTCTAAATGAAGTATTAGTTTTATTTAGCAACGTAGGGTGCGATACCTTATCGCAAGCATTGGGAAGGTCTAGGAATATTGTTTCTGACTTCGGCTGTTTTTTGTGTACAAGAGATCATGGATTGTTTTATTTAACTTAGTTACTGAAGAGAGTCTTTGACGGAACCATTGTTGGAATTGGTTTAAAGTATGGTAATTGTTGAGGTGGCATAATAGAGGCTTCCACACTATATGTTCAAGTAACATCGAACAAGTGCTAGTGAGGGAGATCGGCCTATAACTTCTAGTGTCTGATTTGCTGCCACTTTTAGGAATTGGAATAATTTTAGCACGCTTCCATACTCGTGGAAAGGAACATTGGTTGATAGATGTAATAGAAGCCTGGAAAATTACCGTTAAGAATTTAGAGACCAACTCTGCATATCATTTCAACAATTGATTAGGAATTCCGTTTGGTCCGGTACTTTGTCTTTTATATCACTCCGGTAAAAACTGTATTACGTGATTGGGATTATAATGAACGGTTCCCTAACCGGATTGCATTGCGAACCTTAAGTCATTGGTGGCGGTTCGAAATTCGTAAAATAAGGTGACCGATTACTGGGAACTTGCAGAGAGGACTTCTATGGTTTCCGCATTGGAGTATGATTGATGAGCGAGGAGTGCAAGAACATGTATGCACGGTTCAACTGGTATGACGCTATCTTGTAGTGTCAGCTGGGCACGTCGTTTTTTTGGCAGCCTTAGGTTTGTTTCGTAACGGCCACGATAACTCTTTTTTTTTACAGTTCTTTTATTTCCGTCGTCTTTTCCGAGCGATCTGTGTCTTTATGTGAAATATTTCTCGAGTTACTCATGGGTTTTGTTTATGGTTTTAATGTTTTCACAGTGCGACGAAGCTGGCGATACAATGAGAGACGATATTTCTAAACCGCCGCCACAAGTTACTTACGACAGTTTCTGCTTGGAAATTGACCAACATAAATGATAAGTAATCGATAATGCTTGTATCGTCAGCTCTGTCGTACTGGCGACCAAATATGGTCTTTTCCTTGGCTCGAGACGAAGAAAGACCAGTTTCAAGTTACAAAAATGACTTCATGGTCAGATAGCCCCTTCTGTATTGTTACTTCGTAATTTACGAAACAAGCATTAAGGAAATATAAATCAATCATAGACTGCGATGACCCGGCTATACGTGTGTTTTCACGAACGACTTGACAAAAATCATTATTGAAAGCATTATCAAGAACTACAAAGGAAGCCCGTTTTTTCGCGTCAGCTGTAAATTGTTCCAGTCAATACCCCCAACATTAAAATCTCTGGCAAGAACCAGGTTACATTTTAAGTCCTTAAGTCCTTCAAGTGGTGTTGTGAATTTTCTAAATATGTGACCGCAGTTGGTTGCCTGTACAAGGCTGCAACAACAAATTAGGTATTTTCGAACCTTCTTTTGCACCAAATACCCTAGTGATTTGGAATCGCAGCAACCAAAAAGCACTCTAGATTTTCTTTTACGATTATGTCTTTCTCTATAATTGCTTTCTATGTCAGCCTCTACGCTTTTGGCTATAACCGATTTGTTTGCTGTTCAAATTTACGTGCTGCCCCGGTGGAGCTGTTTTTTCGCCCCCCAGTTTCCCAAAACTCTGGTTTATACGCTTGTGTTCGCCGCTCAGACTGTGGCCCCCTTCCTCATCTATACTCATTCCATTCACCCAGTCATACGGTCCCTCTGAAATAAGACAGTAGTTAATACTCGACTGTCTCCTGCCACACTACCACGTGATTTGACCCTCGCATTTTATTCTCTGCCTGCAATGATCTGCTTTTGACACACATAAATATCATTATAGTCTTATTGAAGTCTGTGTACCCGTCTAGATCTTCAATATGGGCTTTCATGCCTCCCACCAATAGTACCTCCCCGGAACGTTTCAAATCCTCGATGTTCTTTCTCTGAGACGCAACCAGTTTTTCGTTTTATTCTTTGCTATCCGTACCCGTCCACACGTGCGACACGCCTAAACGATCTCCCTACCCTCAGCTATCTGTTTCAGCAACACATATTATTTTCAGTCTTCTTTACCTGTCTTCCAATTAGCCCCCTGCCGTGTAAGCATACCTACTTCTCTGCTTTTCTCAATCCAGCAGCCCTGTTGCAAGTTTTCCATACATACCGTCCGATTACAGGAGGTTTTTCCAAGTCCCGTAGGGTCATCTCGGTCGCAGCGTATACCTGGATATCTTCCTCTTCTAGCTGCTTACTAATCTCTATACATTTCTCACTTTTCCTGCCACCCTGCATGTCTATGTATGCGGTCTTCAATTTCCCCCCTCCCTTCTTTACCCGCCGACGTCGTCGCTTTCGTTTGCCTGCACTGTTCTGCACAGGCCCCGCTATCTCCCTTTGCTCCTTGATTTTGTCTACAACATCTTCGCAAAGGCCTGTGGCCCCCTAAAAAAGCCACAGTTCGCGCCACGTGTCGTCTTCCAATGGCTGCGCCCACCTGCCAGCTCAAATGCACTCCGTCACGCTGGAATGCCCTTTTCTGGCCCACTCATCGGACATCCCTGTTTGATGTGTACGACAGCGAAACTGAGCTCCTTGCCAAGCTCCTGTATGTCCCGATTTACCGCTACAAATTTCCTTTCCACATGCACCCCTCTCCCAGTGATCTCTGGTACTGTGCACACGACAACCTGAAAATGTGGGCACAGCGACCCAAGTTCATTCACTCCCTTTTCTAGTTCCTTGCGCACTTCCGCGCTCCTTCCGTGCAAAACGTTATTGGTTCCTTCTGCGATAATCACCAGGTTCTGCCCATGCATATTTTTCCGCACTTTATCCTTTGCCTCCTTTAACACTTCACTCACCGTCTGCCCCGGGAACACGACAACGTGCATTCTCTCGTCCTGTCTCACCCGCCCTCTAATCTCTTTTTCAGAGTACCGCATGTTGGAGTCTCCCGCCACGATCACAATGCGCCTTTCTTCCTTTTCCTGGCTACCCCCCGCCGCGTCCACCTGCTCTCGCACCGGTTGAGTCAGCGCCAGTCCGGGATCGTCTTCCGGCGTGGCGTTTTTGTCCTCCAGCTTTCCCTTCTCGGGGTCAAGCTTTTTCGACACGCCTGCCTCGTGACCTACGTCATTCTTAAGCGGGATGTCACTCTTTATCACCGGTTCGATCTCCAGTTTCAGCAACCTCGCTTCGAGTACCTTCCTCTGCTTTTGTTCATCTTTCAGCCCCTCCTGTAGCTCGCCTACCTGAACGCTGAGCTGCTCCTTTTCGTCCAGGAGCCGGTCGAGGCGCAATGGCAGCACACACGCTCTGCTCCGGACGTGCTGCCCTTCCGTGTCCTCAACCGACTCGAATCTCGTCTCTTCGAGCGGGTATTCGTGCTCGCACCCCATGCACACCACAGCCCGCTTCTTCGGAGGCATGGCACTGCCCGTCCAAGACGTGCCCAACTCTGACTTACTTCACTGCCGCGTCCTCACGCTGCCCTCCAAACTAAAAGTAAAACGCGGCGTTTGATTCTTTTCGACACAGAAATTCTTCTTTCACGAATTACCAACCACAGTCACCAACTATCACGCTTTCAAACCGCCACTTGCATCAACAACGCGACAAATCTGATTCGGTCACTTCCCTAAGCTAAAAACTACCGCTCCTTTCCACTAACCCTATTCGCTAAACCTACACCTCTCTGTGACCCGTAGTCACTCAAAAAAGGAATTTTAAATTTCCAACACTTATCCGGCACAGAGAAATCCGGCACAGAAAAACTATTGGTTTGATAACACTCAGAATGCATTCTACATAATAAAAAAACCTACCTCTATTGCTCAAAATTTATGTAACCAGTGCATACTGCCGGTGATTTCATGTCGAGCCTTACTAATCAACTGGAAAGCAAACTTCTATCGGCACAATGGGCGATGGAGGGAGAGACAAGAGGACTAACACTTAAGTGCAGTCAACAAGCTTCCTGGTTCAAGGAACGAACTCGAGAAAGCGATATCATAGTTCAAGTAGATAACAAGAAATAAACTTGGGCTCGCCATGTAGTAAGATTAACCAACAGATTGCGAAAAGTAGAGTTAATATTAGGATATTGTTCTCGAAGAGTAGAAAGGCCATTCCCCTGATTAAGTAATAAAATCCGCAAATTCGGAGGCCAACTGTGGTGTAGAGTAGAGCGGGGCAGGACCTGTTTGAAGTCAGTGCGACATTCCTTCGCCATGCAGTGGACTGAGTAGGCTGTTGATGATGATGATGACCTGCGATGGTAGGCTGAATTACAAAATTAGCAGTACTTCGTTTTTCCTTTGATTCTCATCCACAGTATGCAATTGATCGACACACTCTTCAAAGTAAACGTCCTACCTAGAAAAACTATAAAGACCTTCGTTTATCTTTTTTTTCCTAAAACGCTATTCGAAAGTCCTTTGTAATTTTGATCTAATCAAATATTTAAAATAAGACACGCAAGCATTAAAGTGAGCGTTTGAAAAAGGTAAAAAAAAATGGTTTGCTCTGTAGGTGCAGTTTTATGCATGCATAAAGGAATCAGCTTGCTCCATGGCTTTGCCTATATATATTCCCACTGTAATTTTCGACAAAATCTCAGTTGGTCTCAGTTTCTTTTATAAAGCAACTTACGATTGTATTGTCTTTACCGACCTAGGTACACTGAATATTTTGGATGCGCCGAACAAAGTTTTGAAACATATAGTACGCTCAGGACAAAGAGCGTACTCCGAGGATGTCGGTTCAGCAGCTGAATAGAATATGTATTCTAAACTCCTGCCATCTATATAATTATTGCGAGGCTGGTTTTATTTTTGAAGTAAATAATAACTATTTACCCAAAGGATATTTAATTAATCAAAAAAGAAAAATATTGTACTGTTTGCCGAAGTTTTATTGCTGCGGAGTTTTTTTGGAAGTATCTGCTTATGTAGTAGGGTTTTTTATTTGTAATGACGTGTTCTGTGGTTTATTTTTTGTTTCATATGGCATCACATTTTTTGTGTAATCGATGTATTATATTTATTTGTTTCTATTTTAGGTATTTATTTTTATTTTTGTATTTAGTTAGGTAGTTATTTTTGATTTTTTATTTCATTAATTTATTTGTTTGTTTCTTTGTTAATTCATAAAAATAAAGGATGGTCACAGGAAGGACGCGCTTAGGTCAGTCTGAAGCTCGGTATCAACTATTGATCAGATAACGTACCCGCCCGGTTCACATCTTCGGTGTACCGTTTCACGAGAACGAAGGTGCCTATGCACGGCTTAAAGCGCTCGCGCCAACATGGATAAACATACTTTACCTCATTAAGAGGATTCCTCATCACACTTAGGGTTCGGGGGCGAAGGTCGCAGCCAAGCTAGTAGTAGCACTTCTAACTTTCCGCGCTTGCTACAGAGACTCGTTGGTGTAACCTCGTTAAAGAGGTCTTGTACCACGCATCAATGAGTATTATTACGGTCCCTCTCCTGCATGCGCGAATAGAAGAGCTCCATCATTTTTCTTGCCTTCCCGCAATAGCTACGACTATCGAAGAGCGGAGGCGCAATCCCTCAAGGTGCCCCACATGAACTTGTAAGATAAGGAGCCGTAGACTGGGTAATGCTGTCGCTCTCCCACATTTATTCACGTGCGTAATTACCAGCCGGATGTTAGAAAGCCGCGTTGACACGCGACCGCGCCTCGGACACAGTCGTGTTCGATCTCAGCCACGTGGGACTTGCCGCTGGGCAAGCATCACTGATGATAATGGTAGGCAGCTGTTTATGATGCGGATAGCGGCATTTCAAGCAGATAATGATGATGCGGCACTACAGATCTCCCCCTAGCGAGAAGCGTGATGAAATACAAAAATATTTCCACTACAAAGCACGAAAACAATGTACAGGTATTTACATTAGAGTCAACAAGGTTTGTCCGCAATCAAGGACTGCAATCAGTCATGTTCAGTGCAGTGAGGGCATTCCGGGAGTAGAAAGCCCTCGAGTGGCCTTGCCTGGGAGTGATGCAGCGGTAGCTGGCGGCAAAAAACGGCCTGTGGTGCGAAAGCTTCTAGGATCAGCCAGAGGGAAGGGAAATATGCCTGAAAGTTAGAATGTCATAGGTGATTCATATAACAGGATGGTTTGAGGGTGTTACAAGGCTCCGTTATGTGACGAGTTCTTTTGTTGTACGGAGCGCCTGAAAACGTATGCTGTAAGCACCGCGGTCCCCTCGGTGTTGTTCTAAGGGTACGCTGTATAGGGGCCCTGGACCGTCGTGATGGCTTGAAGTGATGCTTCTCATGACGTGTGATAGCTTGCGAGTCACGTATCACGGTTGTGAACTCCTTCCGAAATCCAACGAACCGTTTTCAATGAAGACGGGCGAAAGGGCATTTCCGATTTGTTTGCGACGTCCGAAGAGCCGTGGCTGGGTGAGGTTGATGAGGAGCGATCATTCCGGTTCCAGGGGCGCAGCGTTTGTGCGGTCACTTGTAGCGGCAATAGGTCGAAGCAGAATGCGCGTCGTTGTCTTGCGAATGACCTGGTGAGAATGCATGAGGTGCATAGAGAATAGATAGACGAATGGAGTTTTCCAGGTGCTGACTCACAATTGCGGTCAGAGCTTCGTGCGTCGCAAGCTCTGGGACGTCTACCGTCGCTCGCTCAGTGTTGGCTAGCCCACATATTTCGTGGTTTTCGGGCAGGTTACGCGGGGGAACCGGAGCTCTGTCCTGAATGTTGCCGCGGCTGAGGGGGCGTGCCTGGAAGAGTCACAGTGTTGCTGTGGCTTCACCAGAACGGGAGACGCCATGTCATAACGA